>NW_021620702.1:466410-489817 GCF_004785775.1 Grammomys surdaster | reverse complement strand
CCGCGGGGAGGGGGCGGCGCCACCTGTGGCCGAGCGAGCCAGCGAGCGAGCGAGCGAGGGGCCGGGCGGCGCGGCGGCCCTGGCTGCTCCGGAGGGCGGCGGCGGCGCGGAGCGAGCGCTCGTCCCCGTCGGTTTGCCGCGGAGCTTGTGCTGGAGGATTGGAGTTGGTGGCTGGACGCGGCTTTGGAGTTGGCACGTGCGGGCAGATGTTCCGGAGCCCCGAGAAGTTGGGCCTGTGCTGAGCTCACACTCGCGCGTTCTCGTAGGGCTTTTAAACAGTCTTCCACGTTGGTCACCATTAGCCTGGTCACCGCGGAGAATAGTGACTCCAGGTGAATTGTTTTTGCATAATGGTGAGGAGAGACCCAACCACACACCCAGAACCTCCATTAAAACTGAGTGAAGGAGTGGCCTTGTATTTTTTTTTTTCCTCCCCCAAAGGACTTGAGAAGTCGCTGCCCTAGCTGATGCTTGTAGGTAACTTGAAGGCTCTGGGGATGTGACAAGAACCACTTACCATCATTGATTCCTAGCATTTTACTCTATTTTCAGATAGTTAGACTGACAGGTCAGTCATTTGCAGCCTCTCCTCCAAATGCATTTTTTCCCCTCTCCTCAGTAAAGTCCCCACCCCACAAGATAAAAGTTGAAGTAGATGTGGAAAGTTGTGAATTAGGTTATTTCATTCCACGTAGTAGATGTGTTTTTTTCCTCCCCAGTAGCTGGTTTCCAAAGTGATTTCTAGAACAGAGAACCTTGCTGATGAAATGTCAGCAAAAATTAAACTTTTTAAAGAGTTGCAATTCCAAGCCCGTCAGTGGTAGCGCACGCTTTTATTCCCAGCACTTGGGAGGCAGAGGCAGGTGGATTTCTGAGTTCGAGGCCAGCCCGGTTTACAGAGTGAGTTCCAGGACAGCCAGGGCTATACAGAGAAACTCTGTCTCGAAAACAAACAAAAGTGTTGCAATTCCAGTCTGGTGGTGGTGGTGCACTCCTTTAATCCCAACACTCGGGATAGAGGCAGGAGGATCTCTGGGTTTGAGTCCAACCTGGTCTACCTTGCGGTCCTGGGATCTACCAGATCCTTGGTCTTCCAGGAAAGCCAGGGATCACAGCACAAGGGATCTTGAGTTTGAGGCCAACCGGGAGCATAGGGTAGAGCTCAAGGTTAACTTGGGTTCTGAAACAGTATCCTGTCTCAAAAATAACAAATCAACACTAGCAAAAAGGAATAAGTAAATGTGATTAAAACTCATATGCTTTGGGCTCAGATTATAGCTTAGTCGGCGGAGTGCTTAACCTAGCATGCACAAAGCCCTGGGCTGTGAAGCTAGCACTCAGGAGGTGGAGGCAGGGGGATCAGAAGTTTAAGATCTTCCTCCACTACAGATAGAATTTAAGGACAGTCTCAAAAAAACACCCAAAACAACAACAAAAACGAAACAGTAATTTTTTTTTTAAAGATTTATTTATTTATTTATTTATTTTATGAGTACACTGTAGCTGTCTTCAGACACACCAGAAGAGGGCATCCAATCTCATTACAGATGGTTGTGAGCCACCATGTGGTTGCTGGGATTTGAACTCAGGACCTCTGGAAGAGCAGTCAGTGCTCTTAACCGCTGAGCCATCTCTCCAGCCCAATTTTTTTTTTTTTTTAATGGAAAGGAATCTGAAGAGGGGATGGCTTCCCAGTTAACCTGGTTCTCCTAGTCTTCATTAAATTAATAACTTTGAGACAGAGTCTTACTCTAGCCCAAGCTGGTCTCAAACTCGGCAGTCTTCCTGTCTCAGTGTCTTGAGCTCTGGGATTCGACGTGTGACCTGCTGAAATACACATTATGCCTTGCTGAAACACCAGTTTCCCCTTAAGTATACCCTGACCTCCTGGTTATTGCTAGAACACTCTAGCATGCTTTTGCCCAGAGTCTGCACTTGAGTTCTTGGATCATCTTTCCCTTATAAAGCTGCATACCCTGTCCTCTCACCTGTATCAGGGGCTCCTCAAGGGGCCCTAACTTGACATTCCCTTAGCTATCTGCATTGCAAAAGGGTTTGTGTGATGCATACTAATTTTTCTGCTGACCTCTTGTTATCTGGCCACTTTCTGTGAGCTTTAGTCTTTTCTGTAAAAAAAAAGAAAACTCCAGAAGGACAGGTTGTTTTATTTATATATATATATATATTTTTTTTTTTGCTAATTGCTGTGTCCTTATCACTTCGGCACATGTGGCTTGTATCAGTGCCCAACAGATTCACTGTTTACTGACTGACTAGGTAAGAGGGCTTGCTGGTAACCAGTCTGCCCAGGAACTCTTAGGCTCCATTGAGCCTCCTGTTTCAGCCTCTCAAACAGCTGGGGTTACAGGCAAGGACTGCTCCACCTGGCTGTATTCTTGAGCTCTTCCCTTGTAGTGAACTGGTAAGATTTTGTAAGGTATTCATTGGAAGACGATATTTTCCCCAGTCACTTCTTGAGATACTTTCTGAGGGAAAAGGAGAAGGGAATGCAAGATCTTTGTTTTGTGTGGTTAGTCCTTTTTTTTTTTTTAATCATCTATTTTATTTTATATGCATGTAGTTGTACCATTACATAACTGGTGCCTGGAGGGGCCACGAGGGCATAGGATCACCTGGAACTGAAGTAGGGCAGTTACGAGTTGTCGAGTGGGTGTTGAGAACCAAATCCAGCCCTCTTCGAGAGCAACAAGTGTTCTTATTATCTCAAGGCTGTGTGCATGGTCTTAGATCTCCTATGATACTCATTCATAGCATGCTGAGATTCAGTCCATGCTGCCTCGGTGTCAGTGAGCAGGCTGGTCTCGTGGTGAGTATTTAGTTGACAGAAGGTGATGGTCCTCTGTCTCTGTATATAACTGTTGAGCTTATAACTAAAAAGTAGCTTCCTCTAACAGTGGAGGATTTGGTCTTAGAGAACACTTGGTACCCACTCCCCCCCAATTAAGTTTGAGAATAAAAGAAGCAGGCTCTCTAAGTGCTTTGGGGTATGCCTCATTTTCTTTACTTCTTAGTTACCTTCTCTGATCAGGCTGGAGCGGCCTGGGTGAGATTTCTCCCTGGCAGTCTTGGCTGCTCTTCAGAAAGGCAAAGGATGAAGCATCTTTTACAAGGCACTCTGTAGGAATTGGTGGCAAAGGTTTTGGCTTAAATGTTTGCCAGGACATTGAAAGCTGCCCTGCTCATGGAGAGCCACTTGTGGGAGGTGAGAGAATTGGGATTCTCCTAAGCATTTGTCTAGATCTGGTTCCAGGATTAAGGTACAAGAAGTAGCACCAAACGTATGTTAGGAAAAGACCTGCTGGCATGTGTCTAGCACTGGTGAGATGGAGGTGTGAAATCAGGGTTCAGAGTTACCTTTGCTTAGTGACTCCTGGTCCAGTGTGGGTGGAAGCCGGAGGCATCGGATCCCCCTGGAGTTAGAGCTGTCAGCAGTTATGAGCTGTCTAGCCTGACCATATACATACTCAGCTCTTTATAAGATCAGTACATGTTCTCAACCACCTAGGCATCGCTTCAGCCCCCACCCTGTTTTGTTTTGGTTTGTGAGTGTCACTGTGTAGCCCTGGCTGTCCTGGAACTCCCAAAGACCCTCCTTCCTCTGGTTCTCTTAGTTCTGCAGTAACAGGTGTGAACCACCAGCCTTGCCTGTTAGTCTTTTTTTAAAAAATTTTTTTTTTCTAATAACTTAGGCAAATTGGTAACAGTGTCTACCAAACTTCTGATTTCCCCTTTTAGATCTGTTCACAATACCATTTCTAGTCAGTCTTCTTCAGGTTCACACTTAAACATTTCTGTGTCATAGATGAAAGCAGTGATCATGCTTCTGTACAGTTAGTGTCAGAATCAGTGTGGCACTTACTATGCCAGCTCTCCTCGTGAGCGCATAAGGAAAGTTTTCAGGAAAAATGTGGACCAAAAAAAATATTTTATACACATGTATGTATGTATATATGTATGTATGCATACATACAGAGAGAGAATGAATACAAATGTGGGCACATTTGCTATGCGTATGCGGACATTAGAGAACAACTTTCTGTGGAGTGGGTTCTCTCCTTCCACTTTAAATGAGTTCCAGGAGTGGGACTCAGCTGTCAGACAAGGGCCTATGCCTCTTGAGCCATCTTGACTCAGGAAAAGGTAGAGGGTTTTGTTTTTTTTTTTTGAGGAACCCTGTCATGTTTTTGTTCTGTGTCCCTGCTAAGTCCAAAGAAGAGAATTTTGTAGAACTATCTGATTTTTTTCAAAGTTTTACTTTTTGAGACAGTTCTCAACTATGTTGCCCTAGCTGGCCTGTTACTATGTAGTCTAGTCTGGCCTGGAATTGACAGCGATCTGCCTGCCTTTGCCTCCTGAGTGCTGAAATTAAAGACATGCACCATTAGTCCCAGCCAAAGATTTGATTTTATTTAAAAACTGTATGTGTGTGTGTGTGTATGTATGTATGTATGTATGTATGTGTGTGTATGTGCATGTGTGTGTGTTTTTGTTTATGTGCAAATACCTGTGGGGGCTAGGAGTGGGCATCCAATACCCTGTTGCTGGAGTTGCCCAAGGTTGTGAGTGCTGGGAGCTCAGGTCGTCAGGCTTGTCAGCAAGCCCTTTACCCTGGGCTGCTGAGTCCTTCTTGTGCTGCTTTTCACAGATGAGTTCAGAAGGCAGGCGTGAGGGGAGGTGCGTGTCTCCTATCTGAGCACTCGGGCAGAGCGGGACATGGAAATAGGTTTGAAGCTACCCTGGGCTACAGTGCTGTGTTGAGCCCTGTCTCAACCAAAAGAGAAAGGAGGGTGAGTCTGAGGAATTTTGTCCTGCCATGGAATGCGTTGTCAACTTAGAAGAAGGAAAAATAACCAGACTCATGGCTTCAGGATGTGCACATGAATCCAGTTGGTGGTTCTAATTTTAGATGTTCATATCCAGTGGCCGAGTATTTTCCTTGAGCTGTATCCTTCCCACCCTCTGTAGAAAATGCTTCACTCAGTAGTTGAGTGGCCCAGACTGGTTGCTGTGTAGCAGCAGAGCAATTGCCTTATCTCTCTGTTGAAGGTACTTCATTCCTTCTCTTATCTGTGGCTTTATTTTTACAAGCAGATAACGGAATTTTTTTAATTTGGTCTTTTGAGATTCCTTGGCATATTTTATATTTTCTCTTATGCTTGTAGAAAATCAGACAGTTGGAATCCGTTAATTATGGAAATAGTAATGTAACTCAGATTCATTTGTTTTGGGAAAGTCCCTCTATATAGCCTAGACTAGCCTTGGTCCCCTTTCCTCAGCCTCCTGGTTGCTGGATGGCTTGTGTACCACCGTAAGTGGCTAGTTCTAATACATACAGTAAACTATTTTATCTTCACTAGTTGGTTTGGTTGTGCCACTTTGGGTATATTGGTATATTTCGTGTCACACATCATTTTTGCTGCAGTTTGTTATTATTTACAGGGTGTTTTTATTATTTTATCGTATGTATAGGGTGTGCGTGGTAACGGATGCATCCTGTGGTTGTTTGTGGAGGTTAGAAAATAACTGGGGGAGCTGGTTAGTAATCCTCCTTTCTGTGGACTCTGGGAATTCAACTAAGACTGTCAAATGCATTTACTGCTAAGTCATCTTGCTGGTCTCCATTGTTACATTTGAGACAGTGTATCCTGTAGCCTAGACAAACCTCAGAATTACTATGTAGCCGAGGATAACCTTCAACCTGCATCTACTTCTCAAGTACTGATGTTATAACCATGTGCTACTATGCCCAAGTCTGTTCCCTTCCTTCTTTCCTTCCTTCCTTCCTTCCTTCCTTCCTTCCTTCCTTCCTTCCTTCCTCCCTCCCTCCCTCCCTCCCTCCCTCCCTCCCTCCCTCCCTTCCTTCCTTCCTTTCTTTTTTTATGTGGTTCTGGGTCGTGAACCCAGGGCTTCACGTATGCTAGGCAAGAACTCTGCCAACTGACCTGAAATTTATTGTTCGTAACAATCAAAACCTGCATTTCATAATCTTCAAAGCACCTTTGTCTTTTCTAAAAGGTTGGTTAGGACAAACAAGTTGGCTCATTAGGTAAAGGCTCTTGCTACTGTTACTCAAGCTTGGGAACCTGAGTGTGATTCCTGAAATCCACTTAATGGTAGATGGAGAAAGATAACTAAGGCGTTGTGTGTCCATCTCTCCCCCCTCCCCCCCCTCCAAGCTGTTAAAACAAAACCAGAAACAAACAAAACCCCAAAAGACAAAACAACAACCACAAAACTTCATGAGCGTTAATGTCATATCACTGTTTATGTTAAAAAGAGTAAGTTTGGGCCAGCCATGACTCAGGGAAGCTCCGGGAAGCGTGAATAAGAAGGCTTAATAGCTCTAGGAAAGCAACTGAGATGGAGTCTCAGTACAAATTCAATGCTGGTACAGCCCCAGGGTGGATTGAAGCTCACTGTGTAGCCCAGGCTGGCCTCAGACCTTTTCAAATTACCTTGTTTGATTTTTTTGTCTGTAATCTTACTTACACCAACACTCTAATACCTATGAGGACTGGTGTCTTATATATTTTATGAACTGCTATATCCCTCATGTTGAACATCGTTCTTCATACATTCTGACTAGATACATATGTGCATGAGTGAATGAAGGAATGCATACATGCTTATAATTGGACTCTTTAAAAAAAGATTTATTTATGTATATGGGTGGGTCTTGTCTGATTGTACACTTGTACTAGAAGAGGGCATCAGCTCCCATTATAGAGGGTCGTGAGCCAACATCTGGGTGCTGGGAATTGAACTCAGGACCTCTGGAAGAGCAGCCAGTACTTTTAACTGCTGAACCATCTCTCCAGCCCTGCAATTTGAGTCTTTCCGAATACATTTGTATTCTGGCTTAGTATATAGCCAGTAATTTGTATTTTAGCAAAATTCCACGTGTTTCTGATGCCTCTGGTTACCATGTGTTTCGATGCCTCTGGTTACTTGTCTTAGATGACATTTTAGAGACATCACCATGCAATGGGGCAGTCCCACCACTCTGATGACTTAACAACTCTTAGGATAAGCTGATTTTTGTGTTTTTGTCTTCAGTTCTGAGCACTCAGCTTGAGCTCTAGCCTCATTTATTCCCTGGCATTTTGAGCATATCTGTTAGATTCTCACGTAGCACCTCAAAGTGCACCGCGACCAAAGCAAAAGTGTTTGAAGAAACTAGGGTTGTAGCTCACTTGAGTAGAGCCCTGGGGAAGCATTGGGTTTGACTCCCGAGTCATGCAAACAGAACAAACATTAAAAATAGAGTAATAGCCGGGTAGTGGTGGTGCACGCCTTTAATCCCAGCACTTGGGAGGCAGAGGCAGGCGGATTTCTGAGTTTGAGGCCAGCCTGGTCTACAGAGTGAGTTCCAGGACAGCCAGGGCTACACAGAGAAACCCTGTCTTGAAAAACAAAAACCAAAAAAAAAAAAAAAATAGAGCAATAGTTTTTCACTGAGTGGTGGTGGTGTGGCACATGCTTTTAATCTCGGCACTTGGGAGACAGATGTAAAAAAAATAAAAACACTTTTAAAAAAATCACTGAATTGTGTGATTGGACATGTCGTTTGATGGATCTTGACATTCATGAGGTCTGGCATTCTGTCCCAGGTACCACTAGGGGGAAAAAATCATGACTTTTCTCCCAAGGCGGTAGCATGGTGGTAGCATGCTGGGAGTTTTTGAGGAAGGAGCAGAGGTTACTTGTGAAGCTTTCCCCATCATTCCACTGTTCTCGCTCAGTTATCCGTGACAGTGGAGAACTTATTGGGACAGGTCTCGTATAAAACAATTTACACGTTTTGTTTGTTTACGACTGGTTCTTAGTGTGTAGGCATGGGTGGCCTGGATGGAGCCCTGTGTATAGACCAGGGTGGTTTATACCTTCTGAATGCTGAGATTAAAGCTGTGTGCCCCTTCCTGGTCCTCTACTAGATTGTTCTTGTTTGTTGTTGTAAGGCACATCTCTTTTTCTTCTAGAAAAAGACACATTCTTCAAAAGCTGGGCACTGTGGCACACACCTGTAGTTCCCGCTACTTAGGATTTAAGACCAGCTTGGACAACAAACAGAATGAGTGAGACTCTTGTCTTGGAATGAAGCAAGGAAGGGGGGGGAGAGGGAAAGGTGGGGGTCATTTTTATTTTAAGAATTTCCCTCATCCCTCCCTCTATCTATTCCTCCTTCCCTTCTTTCCTTTCTTCCTCGGGGGAAGGGGGTGAGCATGGGAGGGGGAGGGTCAGTATCTCGAAAAATAAAAGATGTAGCCCTAGCCGGGCGGTGGTGGTGCACACCTTTAATCCCAGCACTTGGGAGGCAGAGGCAGGTGGATTTCCGAGTTTGAGGCCAGCCTGGTCTACAGAGTGAGTTTCAGGACAACCAAGGCTACACAGAGAAACCCTGTCTCTAAAAACCCAAAAAAAAAAAAAAAAAAAAAAGATGTAGTCCTGGCTGTTCTGGAATTCTCAATTTAAACCAGGCTGGCCTTGAACTAAGTTTTCTGCCTCTGCCTTTCATGTGCTACGATTAAAGGTGTACAGCACCACGTCTGAACTACTTGTTTATATTCCTCACAGTTTATTGCAGCCCAGGCTGGCTTGGAACTTGACATGTGCCTGAGGATGACCTTGAATTTTAGATCCTCCTGCCTTTGTGCCACTGGAGTTGTGGGACTATAGGCATGTGCTACCTTCTGTAGTGCAAAGGGGCAACCTGGGGTACTAAATGAGATAACCAGATGTGGCGGCTCACATAGTGAAATTGTTCTCTTGGGGAGGGGGATAAATATGGATAAGTAAGTGGGAGCTAGCAATATAGCCCAGTTGGTACAGAGTTTACCTAAAATACTGCAATCCCATCTCTTATAATCTAGAATAAAGTCATGCTCTCAATAGATTCTCACTGTGTAGGCCACCCCATTGGCTACTTTCAGATTGTGATTCCTGTTTCCTCAGTAACCTTTCGTTGTTGTTTTGAGTCAGGGTTTCATACAGCAGCCCAGACTGCCCTCAGCCTTACTGTGTGACAGAGGATAATTAGCTCCTCTAATTCTCCTGCCTCTGCCTCCCAAGCCCCGGAATAGCAAGCGCCTTTATCCAGTGTCCTCAGCATCCACTAACAAGTCTTATTTGAAACTTTCATTAAACTGGTGATTTCAAAACGTTGATTCTCAGATCGTCTCATCCCTTTCACATTTACTAGCTAGAATTGTTTTATAGACTACCCCTTCTGTGTTTTGTTTTGGTGAGTACTATAGAGTTGATATTTTACTTTTCTTTTTCTTAACTCCATGTGTGTGTAGTATATGTATGTGTATATATGCAAGTGTATTTATGAGAGACTGTGCCTAAAAAAGATAGCCAGGGCCAATGGCTACACACCAAGGTTGTTCTCTAGGCCTCCCCACACATATGCACACACATATTAGTGTACACAGACGCTTTACTCCCTTCACAGATTCAATACTTTATAGTCACTAGTTGTCAGTATTAAAAGTACTAACAGTATTGACTATTGAAAATAATAACATTTGGAGCTGAAGAGATGGCTTATCAGTTAAGAATGAATATTTGGGGGCTGGTGAGATGGCTAAATGGCTAAGAGCACTGATTGCTCTTGCAGTGGGCCCAGGTTCAATTCCCAGCACCCACATGGCAGCTCACACCTGTCTGTAACTTCAGTTCCAGGGGATCTGGCACCCTCATAACACGCAGGCAGGACACCAGTGCACATAAAAAAGATCTTGTTTTTAAAAGGATAAGAAGGTTAGAATTTTCTCAGTTTGGTTATTGGGAGCCCCTCTGGCTTCTCTGTCCTCCCTGCCCAGCAGCTTCAGGCTCTCAGCACCTCTCACACTCAGGCAGTGTGTTTGCTGTTTGTGTTACCTTTGGATTTCACTAGCCCAGGCCTGGAGCTAGTCACTGCTGAGAGTCCTGATCCTTGAATGGGGGATGCTTCCTTCACAGGGAGATTGCTGCTGCTTCTTTTTAATTGCAAATGCTGTAGTTCTATAGCACTGGCTCTTTATTCATTCACTCATTCATTTCACTCACATTGCTAAGTTTTGTCTGCATGTATGTCTGTGCGAGGCTGTTGGGTCCCTTGGAACTGGAGTTACAGGCAATCGGGAGCCACCATGTGGATGCTGGGAATTGAACCTGGGTCCTCTGGAAGAGTAGTCAGTGCGTTTAACTACTGAGCCATCTCTCTACCCCCCCCCATTCTTATTCATAACTGCCCATCTATTCTTACTATTTTCATTTGATAAGCTTTTTTGTTTTTTGATGTGTGTGTGTGTGTGCGTGTGTGTGTGTGCGCCCGCGCGCGCGCGTGTTTCAGGGGTAGATCTCAGAGCTGTGTATGTTCCCAGATGTACTTAGGCAATATATTATCTAAATTCCTTCATCGGGGCAGTGAGTTCTAGGCAGTGCTGATGACTTTCTTGGGAATGAGCTACGTAGGGAAGAGGGCTGGGCTTGTAGTGTTTTCCTGTAAGTGGCTTTTTTTCATCGTGCTTTGACACAGCAACAGAAAATAACCAGTACTTCTTTATACAGTGATATATAAAGGTAGACATAAACTACCATGTTTCTGCTCTTGGTTTTTTTGAGACAGAGGTTGTCCTGAAACTCTCCTTATAGACCAGGCTAGCCTCAAACTCAGGGATCTGCCTGCCTGTGCCTCCTAAATGCTGGGATTAAAGGTGTGCACCACCGCCATCACCATCTGACTGCAGATACCATTTTCTTTTAGGTTTTATTTTAATTTTATGTGTATGGTGTTTCACTTAGTTGTATGTCTGTGCACCACTTGGGTGCCTGGTCCCTGTGGAGACTACAGAGCATATCAGATGCCCTGAAACTAGAGGTGTAGATGGTTGTAAGCTGCCATGTGAGGGCTAGGAATCCAATCTGAGTCCTCTAGAAGAGCAGCCAGTGCTCTTAGTGTCTGAGCCATCTTTCCAGCCCCCTTTTAAGTTTCTTTTTAAGACAGACTCATCTAGCCGTTGCTGGCCTTGAACTCCTGGTCCTCCTGCCTCAGCTTTCCAAGTACTGGGATTTTGGGAATGAGCCATGCCTGGCTCAGATAATATTTCAGTTAACACAATTACTAACCTGTCAGTTGTATATATTTCTTCCTTTTATATGATTGGGTGCTCTAAGATTACTGAAGAAATAGCTGCCTGGCAACATAAAAGCACAGATATTAAAAGGAATTAAATATCCTCCAACTGTTTCTATTGCTTGGCTAAATTTAGAACCATATAGAGCTTTTGTAGAATTAAAATCCCTGGGGATTTTATAGTTAATAGACAGCACTTGGCTTTTCAGAGTAAGGAAGAATATATGTAGTTTCAAAATGATTTTTGTACTGTCACTCACACCAGTTAATTAAAGCACAGAGACCAGTAAAAAGTCAGAACTGTTCTGAGAGTCTTATTTTTCTGCCATGTTGCTGAAAGCTTCTTAGAGCCTGGGTTTGATATAATGAAAGATTCTTTTTCTTTCTCAGGTGAATTGCCAGAGTCAACACCCTGTCCTTCCTCAGTGTCTCTCAACAGTATACCTGAAACAGCTCCTAATAGTCCACCTGGATGGAGGAGCCAGCAGCATATCTGTGCTAGAAATCAGGTGAGCATCACACCGGGGACCTGATGGGTAATGTTTGTGATGCTTGAATTGTTTTCTGAGCTCAGACTAGAGTTAATAGATAGTTTGACCCGAAAATAATCTGTGTATAATCCTGTATGGAACATCAACATAAGAAAAGGCAGATTTAAGGAAGGAGTACTTTGAGTACATAATTTAAGTTAAATATAATGTAAAATAGAATACAATTTAATATGTTTAATACATCATTTGGTAGCAGGGAAAGTCATGCTAGTGTATAGTAAGATGTTCTGGGGATGTTTGAAGGTGCAAAACTTCATCACAGACTGAGGATAAAATGAATGTAAATAGAAAGCTTTGTTACTGAGATCCTAAATTCATCACATGGTAAAAGTAAAAAAGATAGTTAATACTCTTTTAAAAATTGTTATGAGGATGGAGAGAGGGTTCAATGATTGAGAACTGGTTGCCCTTCCAGAGGACCCAGGTTCAATTCCCAGCACCCACACTGTAGTTCACAAATGTCTGTAATAGTTCCAGGAGATCCTACACCTTCACACAGACAGACAGACATGCAGGTAAAATACCAGTGCACATAAAATAAAAATAAATAAGTTATTTTTAAAAGTTCTTACAGAGTTTGAATAAATTTCCCAGCAGTTAAGATCACTGCTTATTCTGTAAGACCCAGGTTTGATTCCTAGTACGCACATGTTCGCTCACGAAGGTATGTAACTCCAGTTCCAGTGGGTGTGACTCCTCTTCTGGCCCCTGAAGGCGGTAGTGCATGGTTGTGGTGCACAGACACACATGAAGGCAAAACATATGCATATATGAAAAAGAGCAGCAACTTTGGAGGAAAGAAACTGAAGTCCAAATAGAAAACAAACCAAAAACCTATTACAGACAGTAAGGAACTTTGTTATGTGCATTACTTATCAAAATTGAACTCTATTATGGATTAAAACTAAGAAAAAATTTAAATATTGATTCATCAAATATAATATACTTCATACATATTGATAATATCCATAATTTTGTATATAGATGTATGCATAAGGATGCATGTACTTGTGCACACATGTCTGGAAGCCAGAGGTCAACGCTGAGTGTTCTCTAGTCTCTCTCTCTGTCTGTCTCTAAGGATTTGTTGTATTCACATGTGTGTGTGTGTGTGTGTGTGTGTGTGTGTGTGTGTGTGTGTGCATGAACACATGTAGGAACTTGGGTTGGCCAGAAGAGGGCGCTAGATTCTCTGGTGCTGGAGCACATGGTGTCGTGAGGCAGCTCATGTGGACGCTGAGCAGCAAACTGAGCCCTATGCAAGAGCAGTGCAGCACGCCCTCCAGCCGCCTCTCAGCTCCCCTCTGCTCCACTTACTTTCTACGGTTTATCTTTACTGTTTCCACCTCACTTCTTGAGACAAGGTCGGGCTCAGGGTTTGAGCTGGTTGGCTGAGCCATCGGTACTGCGCGTCTGCCTGCTGTCTCTCTCTGCCTTGTTGACTCCAGTGCTGAGGTTAAGTATGAGCACTGTGCCCATGTTCATGTGGCTGTTGGGGATCTGAGTTTACGTCCTCATCAATCGTGCTCATGCAGTAGGATTTAACCACTGAGCTACCTCTGCAGTTCCTAGACCTAAAACAACAACTTCAACACAATTCAGTGAGAAAGGTGGACATTATTTTATTTATTTTAACTTCTTTTTTAGCACTAAGAATCAAACTTAGGGCCGTTTATGTACTAGGGAAACGCTACAACTGAGATATAAACCTAGCCTTGTTTTAAACGTTTGCAGATCTATGATACCTAACTTAGTAGACGACAGTCGGATGTTTACATTCAGTCTGTTGTGATGCCTTATTTTGGTTCACGTATATGAAGAAGACCCAGCCTCAAAGTCATAGTCTTTTAATATCTCCTTCATTAATTAGGAATATTCTTCTTTGATACTGAACCCACAGTCAAGTGAATAAATGGTACTTTTCTTCTTTTTTCCCCTCCAGTCTTCCCACTCCCTTTTTCCTTTCTTCCTCTGTTGTTTTGAGAGACAAGGTTATGCTGTTGGCCTTAGCGTTGTGTAGCTTGCACTTAAGGTCTTCCTGCTTTGGCCTCACGTTAGGTAATGGTATGTGCCTGAGTATGTACGTTGTTGGGTCTGAAAGCATTAATGGAGTTTGGTCCTTGATGACACTGAGAATTATTTGTCTGTCTGGGGATGAAGTTCTCCAGGTACAAGGTTCTGCTTTATTCAGTCTGGGCACTATAGTTATCCATCTAGTAGACTGAATTAATTGGGAATATTCTAACATTCCTGGAATTTGCTATGTAGACCAGGCTGGTCTCAGAGTCACAGAGATCCACCTGCTTCTGCTTCCTAGGTGCTGGGATTAGAGGTGGGCGTCAGCACAGCTGGCTCAAGGTGACGGTATTGATTCACTTAATAATTCAGACCTTACACATTTTGACCCAGTCCCTATGTGTACATATGTGTAGTAAAAGTGTTTCTGTGAGTGTGTATGTATGGAGTAGAAGTCTTTTGTACTTACTCTTCTGTCAAGTAGAATTTTAAAAAGACATGAGTGTGAGCTGGGGAGATGGGTCAGGACTCACAACTATCCACAACTCTGTGCGCTGGAGCAAGTCAGGTCACATCTGTCCATACTCTGGTTCCATGGGGCTCAACAGCCTCCTCTGATTTCTACAAGCACCAGGCATACAGTCACAGACTTACATTTAAGCACTACACCCATATATTAAATAAGCAAGCAAACAAATAAGCAATGTTTTTTTAAAGAAAGGTGTGAACATGTTTGATGTGATGGTTTATGTTTGTAATCACATTGCTTGGGAGGCTGAGGCAGGAGGATTGCTGTGTGTTCGCCTAGCTTGGGTTAGAGTATGACACTATTTCAAACAATTGGAGGGGGAAAAAGACATGAGCTGAGGGGCAGAAATTATAGTCAGCTTTCCTTAACTTTGAGTTCCATGTTTGTGGGTTCAGCCAAATACAGTTAAAACGTATTCAGGAAATAGGCCAGACATAGGAGTGCATCCCAGAACTTAGGAGGCTGAGCCGGGTGTGCATCTCTGAGGTTGCCAACCTGGTCTACGTACCAAGTTTCAGACTAGATGAGATAATGATGTGCCCTCTGCAAAAAGCACCAAACAAACAAAAAACCAAAAGCTTCAGAAAAACAGCTGCAGTCGTAGCAAACATGTACGTAATTCCTCCCATTATCTTGTGATCAATATAGTCTAACAACTGTCTGTGACGTATTAGACATTGAAGGACATAGGAAGCCAAGCGAGGGGGTGCACAGCCCAGCACTTAAAAGACTGAGCGTGTAGGAGAACATGAAGCCAGTCTGCGTTATATAGCAAGACCCCATGTCTCCCCACCCCTCACCCCTCATAAAGAGAAGTATAGCCCTAATATGTAAACACTAGACTATTTATAGAAAGGATCTGAGCATACTGAGGTTTTGCTATCTGTAGGACTTGGAGGTGTTGATGTGGAGGATACTGAGAAGACTGTGAGATAATTAATCTTTACTGCTTCATTATGGGCATTTTCTTTTCTTTTTATAGTCTGTTGTGCTAGGAATTGATCCAGGAGTCTTCCACATGCTGTCAGGTACCCCAGTACCAATCCTCGTTTACTCTTTATTTATTTATTTATTTATTTATTTATTTCTCTCTTTCTTTCTTTCTTTCTTTCTTTCTTTCTTTTTTTTTTTCTGGTTTTTCGACACAGGGTTTCTCTGTGTAGCCCTGGCTGTCCTGGAACTCAATCTGTAGACCAGGCTAGCCTCTGAACTCTCGAACTCAGAAATCCGCCTGCCTCTGCCTCCCAAGTGCTGGGATTAAAGGCGTGCGCCACCGCCGCTCGGCTACTTTTTATTTCTTAGTAAGACTTTTGTTTGTTTGTTTGTTTGTTTGTTTTTGTTTTTTTTTCAAGACAGGATTTTCTCTGTGCTGCCTTGGATGTCCTGTGACTCACTCTGTAGACAGGCTGGCCTTGAACTCACAGATCTGACTGCTTTTGGCTCTAAAGTTGTTTAGGTAGACCTTGAACTTGCTATTTTTCCTGCTATACCTTTCCAAGTATTTGAGATTGTAAGCCCAGCTTTATTGAAGACATTCTAAATTCAATTTCTGTTTGTTTTTTATTTTTTATTGAAAGTGTAGAAGGATGACACAGTATTACTAATAGGTTTTTAAAGACAAGGTCTCATGTAGCTCAGGCTAGTCTTGAATATATTATATATAGCTGAGGATTGCCTTGAGCTTCTGATTCTCCTTCTTGCACCTCCACATCCCCAGTGCCACAGTTACAGATGCCCACCACTGTGCCAGGCTCCACACCAGGCTCAGTGTGGAGTAGAACCAAGGCTTGGGGCAAGGAAGCACCCTGCCAGCTGAGCTGCGTTCCTAGCTCTATACCTTTGCTGTTGTGGAGGTGGTCTTGTTATGTAGCCCAGGCTGGCCAGGACAGATTATCCTCTTGCTTTCAACTATAGTGCTTGGATTACAGGCTGTGCTGCCATGGCTGTTTGGTTTTGTTTGTGGTGCTCAAGGGAAGCCTGGGGCCTTGCATTTGGTTTGGTGCTAAGTACTTCCCCAGCTCTGCTGTTAGATTTGATGAATGTTCCTGCTTTACTTCAGTGAATGAGCTAGCAGTTTTACCTGTTGTTACTTTTGTCTATGTGAAAAAGGCAAGTAAAGGTGGGACTATAGCCTGGGGCAGTTGAAGTGGGAGGGTGGCCAGGTCCGGGCCGTGCATAGAGCCTGGCTCAGCGTGCAAGCAGAAAGAGGAGAGCTGCTGAGCCACCTCTGTGGGTCTCCAGGCGGGGGTCAGCAATTAAGGGCACTTGTTCCTCTCTCCAGGCACCACACACACGTACATGAAATAAAATAAATAAATCTAAAGCCAAAACACAGCAGTGAAGAGTGCATAGTGTGCACAAGGCTTTAGACTTAATCCCTAATACCACCAAGACACAGTAAGTGCAAATAACATCTTAGTGTTGTTATGAAACTGGTTTGATCTCTTAGGTCTCCTGAAACCTGATTTTTCAAACTGTTGTTCTGGATAGATGTGTTGTATATTCAGAAATATTGAGGTGAGAGAGGAAAAGGCATAGTTTTATTTTATTCATCTTTTTTTGCTTTGTCTTTGGTTTTTTTTTGGGGGGGTTGTTGTTGTTGTGTTTTTTTTTGTTTGTTTGTTTTTTTAATATACTGTTTCACTGTGTAGCCCTGGCTGTCCTGGAACTCTCATTCTGTGGACCAGGCTGGCCTTGAACTCATAAGAGATCTGCTTGCCTCTGCCTCCTGAGTGCTGGGATTAAAGGTGTGTGCCACTATGCTCTGCATAAAAGCATAATTTTAAAGTGGAGTGCACATAATTTCTGAAACTCATGTTTTCATAATGAGAAGATGTTAGTCCGGGTGAGAGCACAAAGCACCTGCTCAGCAGCATACAGCCCCGTCTCTAACCAGTGAGGAACCGCCGAGGGATTTTAAGGAGATAAGAGTGGGTCAGGAGTGCTGGAGACTCCTGGGCATGCAGGCGCAGGCCCATAATCCAGGCACTTGGAAGGTAGGGATAGGAGGAGCCTGAGTCTGAGGCTCGTCTGGTGTCTGTCTCAAAACCCACAGTAATAATAACGAAACAAACAGGAGCGAGGGGAATGCTGTGATCGTCTGTTGCGTGAATATCCTCCAGAGGCCGTCGCTGTTAGCTTCTAGTACCACAGATGAGTGTCACCTGCTTTTAACTTTCACACTAACAGAACCTTTATCCTGTTTTGTGTATTGTTTGTTCAGCCATGTCTCTGAGATTAATAAATACAGTGTCATATAGCAGTGGTGTTTTCTTTACCATTGCTTCATGATACATACCTACCCATGCCATATTGTTCCTATTTAGCTGTTTCTAGTTTGGATTGTAATGAATACTATTACTAGGAATGTTGTGCTTCTAGAAATTGTTGTACATGTTGTATAACGTTCTTGTTGTGTGTGACAAAATCACTTCCAATGGCTATATCTGCCTTGGAGTATTGCTTAGGTTAGTATTACCAGTTTTCCAAAGTGATTATATTAATTTATTTTTATCAGTAAATTGAACTCTATCTTAAAAATTATATATATTTTGAGGTAGGGTCTTTCTAGGATGCCAAGCATGTTCCGTCATGCAGAGCTTACCCCCTTCCCTACTGTCTTCCTTTTTAAAGTTGTTACTGGAATAAACATTTCGGGTCTATGGATGAAGGGCTTTTTTCTGCGATTTCCTTGCATGGCCAGGGATTGATATTTTGACTTTGCAACTATTTCCCAAGTTATCATCATAATACTACACATCTCTTGATGCTGAAAGGATTAGTTTCTCTTTTAGGTAATTTTGATATTTAAACTTTGTACCTACTGAAGTTAACACTTCCTTCTTTTTTGGACTCCCTTCTAGCTTGGCTGACGGTCATTTGCAGTTGCTAATGTGGGCCTGAAGTAACTTTTTTTGGTGGGGGAGGGGAGCAAGTCTCCAATTAAAGACAGCAAAGAAAGGTTCCATAGTGGGAGAAGGAGTCGAGGCTGTAGTCGTCTTGAGCAGCACCGTTTCTATGAGGGGCATCGGAGCCTCCAGTAAGGCTGCGATGTCACTGGCTTGCTGGTCTGTCAGGAAGAGTCAGCAGGAGTCCTAGGAGACTGGACAGTGTCACCTTGTTTGCTGAACCCCTTGCTCTGCGTTGATCTCTCACTACAGTAGCTGTCACAGTCTGTGTTGTAGAGGAGACTGAGACAGTGCTGAAGGCTCAGATGGCTTTTAGAGAAGTTCAGGACAAGGATCTAGGTCATAAGAAATGCAAGCAAAAGAACCTGGGAGGTGGTCCGAGAGGTACTGCCGTGGATCTTGAACTGGGTCTTTGTGGTCCAAGCTGGTCTCAGTGTATTAATGTTTTTTTTAAATAATTTATTTATTTTTTCTCAAATCATAATTCATTCACACAGGGGTTATAAACACAGAAAGGCAGGATGTGGGGAAGGGGAAGACACCGGAGTGTGGGTGTTCAGGGGGAATACAGATATCTTTCAGAACAGGGTATCGGCTGGTTGGAGGTTCAGAGGACAGATCACTATGACTCTGCCTATGACTCACTTGTCCTTATCTAAGTTGGTGTTGTCTGCCAAGGCTACCTATTTACAAGGTCTATGACTACTCAGGCTCATAAATTTCCACAAAGCTGCCTGTTGACATTAGTTTATAGCCATCTGTTTCAGTGTTTTTCCACTGAGACCCAAGACTTGGTGTTAGTATACATGTATGACAGGCCTATGGCTGATTTTAGGCCTATGGCTGATTTTAGGCCTTCAGTGTGTAAGCAGTGCTGCCCCTGACATCTCCTCCCTCAGTGTATTAATATTTAAAATTGCTTTTAACTTTTTTTTTTTTTTCTTTTTGGAGGTTAAACTTGTTTCTTAAGTGAGATGCCATACCAGCACTGGACTCATGGAGACTGAGCATTTATTCAGGTAATGACACTTAACATCTATGAGAAAGTTTTATGTGCCAGGCCACAAACTAAGTGTTATATATCGCCATTCTTACCTGGTCCTCTCTTAGCCCTGGAGGCTGGAAATTGTACTGCACCCGTTTAACAGACAAAGAAGTTTAAATTCAAGAAGTATATCAAATGACTTCAACTGAGTTTAAAAAAGAAATCCTACCGGGCGGTGGTGGTGCACGCCTTTAATCCCAGCACTTGGGAGGCAGAGGCAGGCGGATTTCTGAGTTCGAGAGTTTGAGGCTAGCCTGGTCTACAGAGTGAGTTCCAGGACAGCCAAGGCTACACAGAAAAACCCTGTCTCGAAAAAAACAAAACAAAACAAAACAAAACAGAAATCCTTTTGCTACTTCCCAGGGAGAGCTGGAGATGATCTGGGGTAGATGAAGTTATTTGCTCACACCAGTAAGTGTGCTGAACAAGATACTGGTTTTCATTGAACTACCGAGATTTCTTAACATTTTCCACTAGTGAAATCTGTCATGCTTCAATTTCTTAAGAACATTTTATTTTATTTTTTTATGTGTACAACTGTTTGCCTGCATGTGTGTATATGTGTACCATGAATGTGCCTGGCACCTTTGAAGGCCAGAAGAAGGAGCTGCTTCCCTGACCATGGAGTTAAAGCTGACTGTGAGCCATGTAGGTCTTATGGAAGAGCAGTCGGGGCTCCTAATCATCTTCCTAGCCGGTGTTTATAACCGCCTTCCTCTCCTACCCCTTCTGTGTGCATATGTACTAAGTGCAGGTTTTGCAAGACGTTTTGTCTATTAAGCAGCCTAGGTGGTGTGTGAAGCTTCCTTCCATGATTGAGGGTTGCTTCTGGAGACTTGGCTATATCCTTTGACACAGAAGATTGGAGTTTTTATGAAGTCTTCATTTCTTTTTTTTTTAATAATTATTTTTAACTATTTTTTTTTTAAGATTTATTTATTTTACTTATGAGTACACTGTAGCTGTCTTCAGACACAGCAGAAGAGGGCATCGAATCTCATTACGGATGGTTGTGAGCCATCATGTGGTTGCTGGGATTTGAACTCAGGACCTCTGGAAGAGCAGTCAGTGCTCTTAACCACTGAGCCATCTCTCCAGCCCCATTTCTTTTTTTCTATTTTTATTTTATGTATATGAATGTTTTGCCTGTGTGTGTGTCTGCATCCCATGCATACAGTGCTCGAAAAGGCCAGAAGAGGGTGTTGGATCCCCTGAGACCAGAGTTACAGATGGTTGTAAGCCACTGTGTGGGTGCTAGGAATCAAACCTGGGTCCTCAGAAGGAGCAACCAGTGTGCCTAACCACTGAGCCATCTCTCCAGACCCCTCCCCACCTCTTCTGAATCGGTTTCATCATGCAGCTCTTGGCTAGCTTGGATTCACTATGTAGATCAGGTTAGCCTCCAACTCACACAGACCTGCTGCCTCTGCTTCCTGATTCTGGGATTAAAGGTGGGTGCTTTGTTTCTTTTCTCTTCCTTTTTTATCATTGATGTGTCTCTTGTATGAAGTCTTAGGATCCATGAGGAATTCTCATGTTTTTTCTTAGTAAGTTCACTGTGGATGGAGCTCAGGCTGTCGGGTCGGTGTGGTACTACAGACTTGGGTGTGCTGAGCCATCCCAGCAGTCTGCTGTGCTTCCCTCTAAGAAGTTTCCTCACTTTGGCCTTGGTCTGCTTTCAGTCCAGTGCAGGGCTCGGAAGGAACAAAGAGAGGGTCTCACAGCATTCTTGTAGGTTATCGTTGCCATGACTCCATACTGGACGAGTTTACTATCCTTGTCAAAACACTTTGCCAGAGATGTTTGGAGGTTTTGTTTGTTTGTTGTTGTTGTTGTTTTGTTTGTTTGGGTTTTTTGTTTGTTTGTTTTTCGAGACAGAGTTTCTCTGTGTAGTCCTGGCTGTCCTGGAACTCACTCTGTAGACCAGGCTGGTCTCGAACTCAGAAATCCGCCTGCCTCTGCCTCCCAAGTGCTGGGATTAAAGGCATTCGCCACCACCGCCTGGCTGTTTTTGTTTTTTGATTCTTATTTCTGTTGGTCTTTTTAACAAAAACAGATTTTAATACTTTAAAAATTATGTGTATCTGTTTGTGTCTCTGGGTGGTTATGTGTACATGAGTGCAGATGCCCAAGGAGGCCGGAAAATGTCAGGTCCCCTGGAGCTGGAGTTACAGGCATTTGTGAGCTCTCAGGTGGGAGTGCTGGGAGCAGGGCTCAGGTTCTCTGCAGGAGCCATCTCTCCAGCCATGGTCTTCGCTTGTTTGTTTGTTTATTGCACATATACTTATGTGTGTGTATGTATATATTGTATGTATAAATTAATATGTATGTGTACTTTGTGCATATATGTGTTGTGTGCTCTGTGGTGTGTGTGTGCACTCTGTATGTGTGTGTGTTCCTCTGGAAGAGCAGGAAACATTCTCCAGCCTCTTTCTTGTTCTCTTGTCTGTCTTTTTTTTTTTTTTTTCGAGACAGGGTTTCTCTGTATAGCCCTGGCTGTCCTGGAACTCACTCGGTAGACCAGGCTGGCCTCGAACTCATCTTGTCTGTCTTTAAAAGCCAATTTCATATTGTTGAGATGTTGTAGCTCTGTAGTTGTGAAGTCACACAACATGAGTCTCTAGTTCATGTATTAAGGACCCCTTGCAGTTGCATATTAACAATTGTAAACATTGTCATTAAAGAAGAAAGATCATGTAGAAGTATTGGTTTAAGTTAATTTGCACTATTTTATAATAATGTGCTGGATGTGATTGTGCATGTCTATAGGCTAGCCTGAGCCACATCAGGAAATCCCAATTTAACCAAGTTCATTAATTATAACAATGTATTTGAGAAGTACCAACTCAATAGTAGCATTCAGAACCAGTTCAGTTTCCTCTCCTTTTTAAAAAAAATTTAAATTTATTTTTATTTTTTAATTAATTAATTAATTAATTTTTGGAGACAGGATTTCTCTGTGTAGCCCTGGGTGCCCTGGAAATGACACTGTAGACCAGGCTGGCCTTGAACTGACAGTGACCCACCTGCCTTGCCTTCCCAGGTGTTGGAGTTAAAGGCATGCTCCACCACCACCTGGGTTCCTTCTTTGTTTTGTACTTTTCTTATAGAAATTATATATTTATATATCCTGTCCTTATAAAAACATGCAAAATGAAAGCCTTATAGAGTTTGTTTGTTTGTTTGTTTGTTTGTTTTATACAGGGTTGTGTTGTATAACTTATGCTTGACTGGAAGTTGCTATATTGTCCCTTCTGCATCTGTCCCCAGCTGTTAGGATTAAAGGCATGAGCCACTCTATCTGGCTCTAGTTGTTGTGTGAGTGTATGGATGTATTTTTGACAGGGTCCTCAGCACTTTGGGTGTAGCCTTGTAAAGACTTGGCCTCCAAGGCTGCTCATGAAGCACCTGATGTTCACTGAGACGCTTGTGTATGTAGTAAGATGCTTTTCTGTTGCTGTTGCTAAGATTCTCTCCTTGCCTCTGACTTCAGACAACTTGACAATAGATGTGGGAACCAGTTTTTCTTAGCTGGAACTTATGAAGCTTGCTAGTTATAAGGGTTTTCTTCATAAACTTCGATGTGTTTGGATACTTCATTAAATATTCCTCTTGTTACTTTTTCCCCTTCATGGTCCTTAGAGTTGAACCCGAGGCCTCACACATGGTAAACAGCGTCCTGCTGTGGAGCCTTTACCCTGGTCCCCGCTCTGTCCCTGATGGGACTGTCAGTGTGCTCAATGACAGGCCTGATACTTTCCATCGCCTGCTGAGGTTTTCATTTTTCTCTGTTCTTTTTTTCTTTTTCTTGTGAAGTCTAATCTTTAACTCACCTAGCTCAAGTCCATTGGACTTTTTGTTGGTTTTGTTTTGTCTGCTTAAACCTACTGTTGCTTCTCCATCAATGGCTTTCTTCATTGCTGTTGCTGTACCAGCCTGTGTCTGTGTTGATGGTCTCACTCTGTGATGCAGGCTGGCCTGAATTCAGTGTGTAGCCTATGCGGACTGCCTTAGCCTTCCTAGTGTTTGGATTACAGGGATGATGTCACATCATGCCAGCTTCTTACTGTACTGTGTGTGCATGCACTGTATGTTTATATGTTCACGTGTGTGTGTGTGTGTGTGTGTTGTGTATGTGTGGAGACAGGAGGACCTTGTTCATGTGTGTTTATTGTGTATGTGTGGAGACAGGAGGACCTTGTTCATGTGTGTGGGTTA
>NW_021620702.1:466242-466400 GCF_004785775.1 Grammomys surdaster | reverse complement strand
TGGGTTGTATGTGTGGAGACAGGAGGACCTTGTTCACGTGTGTGTGTGTTGTGTATGTGTGGAGACAGGAGGACCTTGTTCATGTGTGTGTGTTGTGTATGTGTGGAGACTGGAGGACCTTGTTCATGTGTGTTTGTTGTGTATGTGTGGAGACAGGA
>NW_021620702.1:465936-466142 GCF_004785775.1 Grammomys surdaster | reverse complement strand
TGTGTGTGTTGTGTATGTGTGGAGACTGGAGGACCTTGTTCATGTGTGTGTGTTGTGTATGTGTGGAGACAGGAGGACTTTGTTCACATGTGTGGGTTGTATGTGTGGAGACAGGAGGACCTTGTTCACGTGTGTGTGTTGTGTATGTGGGGAGACAGGAGGACCTTGTTCATGTGTGTGTGTTGTGTATGTGTGGAGACAGTAGG
>NW_021620702.1:465777-465926 GCF_004785775.1 Grammomys surdaster | reverse complement strand
AGGACCTTGTTCATGTGTGTGTGTTGTGTATGTGTGGAGACAGTAGGACCTTGTTCATGTGTGTGTGTTGTATATGTGTGGAGACAGGAGGACCTTGTTCATGTGTGTGGGTTGTATGTGTGGAGACAGGAGGACCTTGTTCATGTGTG
>NW_021620702.1:425268-465767 GCF_004785775.1 Grammomys surdaster | reverse complement strand
TGTGTGGGTTGTATGTGTGGAGACAGGAGGACCTTGTTCATGTGTGTTTGTTGTATGTGTGGAGACAGGAGGACCTTGGGTCTCCTCCTCTATCACTCACCATCTTGTTCTCTTTGAGTCAGGGTTACTGACTGAACCTGGAACCTATTTCTGTACCTTTTGTGTGTCATACTTGCCCAGGGGCCCTGACAGTTTTCTCTGTATTGTTCTGATTTTAGTATATGTGCTGTGAAGTAAGCATCTATTACTGTACTTAGGTTTTTTTATATTTATGTCTGTGCTTGTGCACAGTGTGCCTGTATGACATGGCATGTATGTGGAGGAGAGAGGACATGTTGAAGGAGTTCCGCTTGTCAGGTATGTTGGCAGTGCCTTTATCCAGTGAGCATCTGGGTGGCCTGTTTCTGTACTTTCTAACTCCAAACATTCTACTGCGTTCTGATTCCTTTTTATAATTTCTAACATCTTAATCATTTTTATTTAGTTTATTTAAACATTTTTCATTTTAGTGTATGGTGTTTTTCCTACACATGTAGGTCTGTGCACCACGTGCATGACTGACACCCGTGAAGTCCAGAAGAGGGCGCTGGGTCACCTGGGATTACAGATGGTAGCCAGCTGCCACGTAGGTGCTGGGAATTGAGCCCAGATCCTCTGGAAGAGGAGTCAGTGCTGCTGAGCCATCTAATTTATTTATTGACTCATTCATTTATTTATCTACTCTGTGTGTGTGTATGAGAGAGAGAGAGAGAGAGAGAGAGAGAGAGAGAGAGAGAGAGAGAGAGAGAAAGAGAGCGCACACTGTCATAGTCTAGTTAAGTGTTACATCATTGAGTTACTTCTTCATCCCCTGTATTCTTTGAGATAGGGTTTCACTATGTAACCTGGGCTGGCCAGTAACTGTCTGTATAGTCCAGGCTAGTTTAAAACTCAGACACACACACACACACACACAAAGAGATACGATATAAACTTGACACAGGTTTCCATACTTTCGTTTATCTTTTTAGATATAGTTTCCTTTTTTGAATTTATTTGAAATGGCTGATTTAAACAGGATTTAGTAGTAGTAAGCCCAGTGCCTGGGTTTCTTTGAGTTTGTGGGGTTTTTTGTTCGGTTTGGTTTATTTCTGTTTTTCATGTTATATCCTTTAGGGTAGTAGTATATTGTTTTCTGTGTTGTAATGGCTAATCTTCATTATCAGCTTAACTGGATTTAGAATCTAAGAAACAGGTGCATCTTGCTGTGTCTCTTAGGGTCTTTGTAGAGAGGATTAACAGAGAAAGACCTACGTTGAATGTGAGTGGCACTAGCCCATAGGCTGGGGGCCTAGGGAGAAAAGAAAAAGAAGTCATCTAGCCTGAGTGCTGGTAATTCCTTTTTTTTTTTTTTCTTTCGAGACAGGGTTTCTCTGTGTAGCCCTGGCTGTCCTGGAACTCACTCTGTAGACCAGGCTGGCCTCGAACTCAGAAATCCGCCCGCTTCTGCCTTTCTTACGTCCTTTTTTTCTGTGATTGAACTAAGCTGTTCACTATGCATTCCTTTCTGACTTAGGCTGAACCCTTTGAGACTGTGAGCCAAACTAAACCCTTGCTGGCACTGGAGATGTAGCTCAGTTGGTAGATTGCTCACCTAGCATGTGTGCAGCCACCTGGGTTTAGTCTCAGCACGATATAAAAGGTGGGACAGCGTGCTGGTGCTAGCTCTTGGGAAGTAGAGCCAAGAAGTAGAGATGTTCAAGACCCAGTTGTGTCACCTATGTCAGATAATTTGATTACAGTGATGTGAAGTGACCAATACAGGCACAGTAATAGAAAAGAAAACCTTATGGCAGTATCCTAGTCTCTCCTAGCTACTGCCCTGTTCTGATCAGACATTTGTATATACCAACTGTATATTATGATTTAACTAATTTCCTTTAAATAGTTGATTCCTTTTAAACACATTTAAGTAGTGAACCAAAGAGAGGTTTTATATTTGCTAACTTGAGTACCATTTCTGATATTCTTGATTACTTTGTATAGATCTGATTTTATATTTATTCAGCCTGTACAGGTCTTGTGCTAATGAATTTTCTGTGCTTTTGTGTGTCTGGCAGATAGTATGTATGTATGTATGTATGTATGTATGTATGTATGTATGTATATTTGAGACAGGATCTCTCTGTAGCATTGGAAATTTGCTAAAGTAATAAGATTTAGTGTAGCTATTTGAAACTTGACTGCGAATGTTTAAGTTTCATGTATTTGTGTGGGAAGAGGCACACATGTGCCAGCTGCCTGTGGAGACAGCAGCTTGCGGTGAGCTTGCCAGAGTCAGTGCTCTCCAGCCAGAGAGTGACCTTGACCACAAGGCTGCTGAAAAGTGCCTTTGCCAGCTGAGCCCTAAAACTGTACTTCTTTTAAAACGACTTTTGGATCTAATGAAAAGAGCTTCATGATGTCTTCTGTTACAAAGTCATTGTCACCATTCTGAACTTCCAAAGTCTGGTGAAGAAACCAGACTACCTGAAAAAGCTCTACCGTGGAGCTGTGACAAGGTCATTTCCTTCTCCTGCCAGCTCTAGACCTTTTCTTACCACAGAACTAGACTTCACGTTTACTTTCATTGATGTTCAAGTTGTTTCCTGTCTGAACGCTCACTCCTGACTCGGGAAAGTGCTAATAGGCTTCAGTAATTTTACACCTTGAATCAGTTTAGAGATTTATAGCTTTCTTTCTAGTTTTGGTGCATTGCAACTTCTTAGATTTTGTGTCTCTGTTTGTTTTAGCTGGGCTCTAATTATGTAACCCTAGCTGGCCTATAACTGGCTATGTAGACCAGACTGGCCTCTAGCTCACAGAGATTTGCCTGTATCTGCCTCCTGAGCACTGGGATTAAAGGCGTGCACCACCCTGCCTGGGTTGTTTGTTTTAAAATTTGGGATAAAAAAGTATAGAGTTGTGTTTTATTCTATCGTAATAGGCACTTAAAACCAGACTTTTAGGACTATGAGCTACTTTGAAATACTTACCTGACAGCCTGAGTTCAATCTGTAGAGTCCATGTAAAGAGAGAACCACACATGACAACTCTACTAACGCCTTCTGTGTATGCACTGTGGCATACAACAACAACAACAAAAACCAACAGAAAGCACCAAACCAGAGTTCAGTGCAGCCTGGTTAGTTGTTATCTTGGGGATTGTTGCTGCTGGGATTATGCATAAGATTACTGAATAGTATTAGAGTGTTAGTATCCCTGCAGACAGAGACATTGGAGAGAGCAGAAATATCCATACTGAAGACACACTGCTTTGCTTTGCTTTGCTTTGCTTTCTTTCTTTCTTTCTTTTTTTTTTTTTGCTTCCTTTTTAACGAAACTGACCTGAAGTTTGAGAAAGCACTTAGGGGTTAAGAGAAGTAGTTTTAAATGAGCACTTCTTCTCTGTTCATGCCAAACTTACATTATATAATCATATCTCATATATATACACACACACACACACGCGCGTGCACACACACACACATATGCTTACATGTTGGAGCATCATATAGTCATTCCATATTGCTTTTCTATCCATACAAAACCTAGTTACATATTATACTGTGTGTATTACATGTATGTGCTTACATGTTGATGCTAGAATATCAGCTAATCATTGCATTCATGCATTTTTATAGCCAATGATTTATTAATTCTTATTTTGCCAAGACCTATTTAATATCAGTGGATAGAGTTGTTTTGTTTGTTTTGAGGCAGAACCCCATAAAGCCTAGTTTGGCTTCAAATCCACTCTAGCCCAGTATTTTGCATTCCTGGCCCTCCTGGTCTTGCTTCCCAAGTGCCAGAATTACAAGTGTGTATGCTTATTTTGTTATTCTTATTTTGCCTCACATAATGTTCTTAAGGCTCACCATATTGCACCTGACAGGGTTTCTTTGTTGAGGCTCTGTGGTATTGCACTGTAGCCGTGTGCTACCTTTGCTTGTTCACTTATCTGTTGATGGACACTTTGGGTTGCTTCCACCTTTTAGCTATCATGAATAATAGTGTTTGTAAATGGATATACAATATCTGTCTAATATCCTGTTTTATGTTATTTTAAATATATCCCCAGAAGTGGAATTGGGGGTTAGGACATGTGCTTTAACGGGAAGAATTTGATGCTGATGCTGATGCTGATGCTGCTGATGCTTCTGCTATTAGACTTCCATGGAGTCAGTGAAGGAAATCCTAAAATGGGATCCATGAACAGCTGTGTTTGGTTTTAGTTTCTTAAAATTGTCCCTTCTTGGATGTCACCTTTCTGCCCGAAAGAGAGGAACAGAGTGATTGCAGAGCATATGATGGCATTGCTTTATCACAGATTTGATGTGAGCCAGGCTTCCTGCAAACACTTTGGAAATTATTTAATCTCATTAGAATCCTATGAAGGAGATTTTTGGCATACTGTTTTGTAGTTCAATACAATGAGGCATGAGGAGTTACTTGAAATCATAGAGCTGGTATGGGGTAGGGTTGTGCAGACGTCATCCCAATAATTTAAGTCTGGGCTGCTGAGACGGCTCAGTGAGCAGACATGCTTGCTGTAAAGCCTGACACCTGGGTTAGATCCTTGGAACTCACATGATGAAGGAAAGAATTAAGTCCCACAGGTTCCCCTCTGACTCCTTTCATAACTGAATGCAATGCTACAGCAGCTCTGGGTTCCAGACACAGCATGGGTGCAAGCCTGCATGGTGCCTTAAGTTTATCACAAAGTCGATAGAGATGTGTCCTTCCCTTCTGCCATGGTAAGTGTGCTTTCATAGTGACCTAGATAATCAAGTTGGAGTTCTGAAGAGTCTCCAGAATTGTGAGGTAGAACGGGATAGTGCAGGGACGCCCTCCCTCCTCCTCCTCCTCTTCTTCCTCCTCCTCCTCCTCCTCCTCCTCTTCTTCTTCCTCCTCCTCCTCCTCACCATTCAGGCTGTGACAGGTATATCACAGTGGGTGTTATCCACTGGAGGACAGGATTTGACCAGAGACCCACTGAGAGCCCTGGGCTGCTTGGGCAGGGACTTGTGCACTTGTGATGGGAAAGGGAGTCAGGCCTTTTAGGATCTGTCCCCTGGTTCCATTGACATCTTGATCTGTGGTGATGGACAGGTGAGAGGAACATCTGTACTGTCTACAGGAGTGCAGCAGGGCTCGTTTGCTCTGACAGAGAGTGGCACTTATGCCGGCACTCAGGTCCAGGCCCATCTGAGCACACTGACCCTTGTCACAGTGAGAGAGTTAAGGTCTGTAGAACAGAAAAGCTGAGATCTCTGTGCGTGAGTGGGCAGAGATGGAGAACAGCTGACGAAACATTGCCATGCCAAGTGATCTAAACAGAACATTTTAAAAATCACAGTTTCTACCTTTAAAAATGTTCTTACTTCATGAGTGAACCTCTTAGTACTTAAAATATTTATTTATTTATTTATTTATTTATTTATTTAAGCCACCATGTGGTTGCTGGGAATTGAACTCGGGACCTCTGGAAGAACAGTCAGTGCTCTTAACCACTGAGCCATCTCTTCAGCCTTACTTAAAAGAATTTAAGAATTGAAATTAAAGCAAAACAAAAATTCAATGCCTCATAGTCTAGTAGTCCATAGTCTTTGTGTAGTTAAGTGGAAAGGCACAGTTGTCAGCAGACACAGCCAAGTTTCCTTCTAAAGCCATGTGAGTCTGTTGCATATTGATCTGTTGGATTATTTATGTATTGGTCTGTAATTTAGGAAGTCTCTTTGTTGCTATTTATTTTGCTTAATTAAAATAAAGTAATATAAGAGGATCAGTTTATTATTTCTTTTCTATTCTATATTGTACTTTTATTGGTAGATTAGGGATTATTAAAGGTTATCTTGGCTGAGTATGGTGGTGAATAGCTGAAATTAGAGGCAGAAGGATTGGGAGTTCAAAGTCAGTCTTAGCTATAGTTTGAGTTTGAGGCTAGCCTGGGCTATATGAAACCCTTTTATAAAATCGAAAAATGGACAAAAGAAGTTATCTTAAACAATGATATAATTTTGATTGTCTGGAATTGGTTTCATACTTGTAAAGACTGATATGTGTACATGCGTGTATATCTACCTCACATGCATGTTTGATATCTTTTCAAAATTGCATTAATATTGTGTTGTTATATCTTTTACATTAGTAGTGTGTGTGTGTCTGTGTCTTTGCACATCGATGGAGGTCAGAGGGCATCTTTTGGAAGTTGCTTTTCTTCTTTCACTTGTGGGTGCTAGGAACTGAACTCAGGGCATCAGGCTCAGCAGGAAGCACAGTGCTTGCAGAGCCGTCTGTCTGGTCATGAAGAAATCAAAATGCGGGATGATTTCTTCGTCATACATAGTTTTAAAAGGCATTGGAATTCTGCTTGCTTCGAGTGGCAGTCTCAGCAGCCTCCATTCATTGCAAAGGGCTCAGGAACTTGTTGACATAAAACCATTTTCCTGTGACTCCCAATGCTCCCACCCCATCTCTTGAACGTCTAGTCTATTTTTAAATCCTGCTGCTGTGTGCTGTATTGCAGCAGTTTTTTCCCTGCATTATTTATCATTGTTTCGAGCTGAATGGAGCAGTATGGTTTTATTTGTTTTTTTTTCTTTTTCACCCACCACTCATTAGAACCTACATGTCTGCCTTCACCATAGTTGATAGATTTGGTTCATGTTAAACCCCACTTGGCCCAATCCTGGAAAGATCTCAAGGTACTGTGGGAACAGGCCACAGCACGTGATACACAGGGTAAATGAGTTCCATAGAGACTGTTATGCTGAGTTTTCTGGTGATGTTTTTGCTTTTGTAGTTCTTACTTTGGTATTGTTTATTTAAGAGAAGTGGAGAGAAATCTGTATGAAATGCATAGCAGGAAAGTGAGATTCCTTTTAGTTACAAATGTGACCTGGATATTTATAGACCTTGAAATTCCCTGGTGTGGAGATACAGGTTATGGAAGATGGTTTTGTTTTGTTTGGGTGTGTTTGTGGGCCTGGAAGAAAGATGGCCGAGCCTAAGGGTGAGGCCGTGGCTCTGAGAGGTGCTTCTCTCCATCTTTGTCCCAAGCTCGCGCAGTGGAGCTGCTGTTGCCCTTCGTCCTCAGTCTGGGTTTCTCTCTATGTCTCTTTTTAGGGACAGATTATTTTCCTTGCCTTGTACATATTGCTGTTGAGTATTATTTACTTCTTTAAATGGGAACTGTTTTTTTTAGCACTGTAAGCACAGGGTGGTCAGCCTGTGAGACCTTCATGCCTCTGCTTTATCTGCACCTCTGAGTGAGTGCCTTTAAAACTGCTCGGGGGCAGTAGGGAGGGAATGACTTTTTTTTTTTTTTTTTTTTTGTAATCTACTACCCAGAAGAAGCCTTTAGGCCTTGTGTTGCTGCTTGTGGTCAGTTGTACTGACCAAGAGACGAGGGTCTTCCTGCCCTTTGCTGATGGGCAGCGGTGGCTCTCAGATGTGGACATCCTATATTGCTTGCCAGGACTGAGGATGGCTCTGCCACCCCCTCACAGACGCCTCATTTCTTTGGACCTGTCAGACAAGTTGAACTCACCTTGTTTTCTATTTTTCTCTTGTGCTCTTGTCCTATTCACATTCTCTTGACTCTTACTTTGCCCAGACATTTCCATGGCTTCTTAAAAACCCAGTTTAATTTATTTATTTTATTTTATTTTATTTTTTGAGCTGTATAGCTTGAACTTGTGATCTTCTGCCTTAGCTTTCCCAGTACTACAATTACAGGTATATGTCCCATGTGACTCACAGTTGCATCTTGTTGTTGTTGAATGGCCCATGGTTCCAGCTGCCCAGCAGTTGTTAATCTGTACACACTCACTCTTCTCCTTGTAGGTATTGAACTCATGATATTTACCTCATCACCAGGTTAGACTCAGTAGAACCAAGATCATAATCAAACCCTCTGAAGTCCTCCTAGTGAAGACATTTCCTCAGTCAATACTGATGACCACCTGTACAGTAAAAAGATAACACCAAAAGTAAGGTAAAAGTAGGAAACAAAAAATAAGGTTCTAATTTGAATAAATATGCAAAACCAGACTATTTACTCTGGAGTGTCTTAGTACTGGTTCAAGTTAGGTTTCTCTCTTGATGTGGTCAGTGTTACTCATCCTGACTTGCCTTTTCCAGAATTGAGAAATGAGAATTTAAATGGCTTTAGGCAACATCAAATATCATCACAAATGATAGCTCCAGAAATGATACAGTGTTCATTACTTTAGACATTTGTATGTATTGGTTAGGAAAAGAAATATAGTATGTAGCCATATATAAGCAAATGACTATTTTATTTATTTATTTATTTATTTATTTATTTATTGACAGGGTTTCTTTCTGTAGCTATGGCTATAGTCCTGGAACTCACTCTGTAGAACAGGCTGTCTCAGACTCAGAATCCTCCTGCTTTAGTTTCCTGAATACTGGAATTGCAGAACTGTGCTAGCAGGTTCTCTGTGTATTGAATGGTAATTCCATGTCTCTTGTCACATTTGGCCTATTTGACATGCAGAGTATTAGGTTGGTCCCTTCACAAAAGCTAAGTTGCTGTGCTCTCTTTGAAGGTATTAAGTACTGAGCTCTTTGGAAGTATAAATATGTTTTGAAGATCTGAGCAATTTCTTAATCTAGATACCAAAGGGGCATTTTTAAGAGTTCAGTGACCTTCTGATAATATAGAATTCTGCAGAGTGACACAGTACCAGATCTGTAATCAGTTCTTCATTCTTTAAGTAAACAGTGTGTTCTTATTTGTTTGTTTGAGACAGGGTTTCTCTGTGTAGCCCTGGCTGTCCTGGAACTCACTCTGTAGACCAGGCTGGCCTGGAACTCAGAAATCCGCCTGTCTCTGCCTCCCAAGTGCTGGGACTAAAGGTATTTAATTGGTTTAGGTGACTAAACAATATCCTTGCTAGCAGTTTTGTAGCCAGTTGATTCTTGTGTACTTTACCACTGGTCAGTTTGTGAGTAGTGAAGTGGTTAGTCTGAATACACCAGGATATTTATGAAGCTTTGAAAACTAAAGATTGCACTGGCCTTTGATAGCAATATGGTACGGAGAAGAAGTTGGAATATTTTCCCCTTTTTCTAATCTCTGTGTGTTGATATGTATGAGCATGATGTAGGTGTACATGTAGATGTGTGAACACACGGCAATGTCCATGTGCAGCTCATAGGACGACTGGAAGTGTCTGTCCTCTATTCTACCAGGTGTTTAAGAGTCTCGCTTGTTGCTGTGTATGCTGGTCTAGCTGGCTTGTGACCTTCCAGGGATTCTCCTGTCATTCCCCTTTCATCAGAGGATCACCGTGATTACACACATGCTACCATGACTGGCTGTATGTGAATTCTGGAGATTCAGACTCCGGCCTCACACCTGCATGACAAGTACTTTCATGTCCGCAGCCTCAGAGCTGGCTGTGTGTGTGGACCATCCCACCTGGACACGCCTCAGTCCTGTCTACAGCCATGAGGACTCTGCCGTCTAAGTGCTACCCCATTGTGAGTTTTTAAAGAATTGGTTCTGAGTCGTGTGATAGTAAGTTCATGTTCAGTTTTCCCGAATTATCTATGCGCTGTCTTTTCTTATCATTTGGGTGCATATGATTTCAAAGATGGTGTCTTAGTTAGGGTTTCTGCTGTTGTGAGAAGACACTGTGACTATGGCAGCTCTTATAAAGGAAGACATTTCATTGGGGCTGACTTAGAGTCTGAGGGTTAGTCCATATCATCCTTCTGGGGAGTGGATGACACACAGGTGGTCATGGTGCAGGAGGAGGAGCTGAGAGTTCCACATCTGGATCCATAGGCCGCGGGAAGAGAGTGAGTCACACTGGGCCTGGCCTGAGCATATGAAACCTCTAAGCCAACACCCAGTGACAGTTCCTCCAGTAAAGCCACATGCACTCCAGCAATGCTGCACCTCCTGATAGTGCCAATCCTTATAGCCTATGGTAGGGGACCATTTTTATTCAACCCACCACAGATGGCCTGTGAATTTAAAATAATCGAATTGTGTGAACCAGAGAGATCCTAAGTAGTTCTCTTGGATACTGCAGTGTGCCTGATGCAGGCTGGGAGAGCTTTGACTGCAGCTCTTGTGCTACCTGTTTCAGAACTCGAGGACTCAGCTGTTGGGATTTAGGAAGGTCTGACGACACTCTAACTGTCTACAGTGGAACGAAGAGTCTTAGTAACATTAAGTTCACTTTTGAGGAACCTGTTTGTTTTAAAGCTTTCATTAAAGTCTTTACATATGAGAAAACCTAAAAGTTCCCATTTGCTTATTATTTTCTTTGTTATCCATTAATTGAGTAGTTGAGTCTGAGAATGGCTTACAGTTTCAGGGGTGTATAGTTCATTATCATCGTGGTGGGAAGCATGGTAGTGTCCAGGCAGGCATGGTGTTGGAATTCTACATCTTGATCTGAAGGCAGCCAGAAAGAGACTACTGCAAGCAGCCAGGAGAAGGGTCTCTTAAAGCCCACCCCCATAGTGACACACGTCCTCCAACAAGGCCACACCTATTCCAACAAGGTCAAAACTCCTAATAGTGCATACTCAAATCACCACAACCCCCAACCATAAAATTATTTCGTTGTTACTTCATAACTAATTTTGTTTCTTATATGAATTGTAATATAAATATCTGACATGCAGGAATATCTGATATTCAGAACAACCCCCCAAAGGGTCATGACCCACAGATTGAGAACCACACTGTTCTAGACTATCATAATTATTCTCCCTTGTCATTCTGAGTCATTTATGTGAGTGTGCCATCAGTTACCATTGTTTCCATTATTAGTTATTTGGCATTTCCAGACTTTTCTCCATTATAAGTACTGCTTATGAACAGTTCCCTATAGGTGTATTTCTTATTTAACAGTTTTTGTTATAGGAGAGTAGGGTTCTCTTCTTTATTTCCTTTTGGTGTGTGTGGGGGTGGGGGAGGTGATTGTGAATTGAACCACAGAGCAGTGTCCTCAGTCTTCCTTTACTTGTGTGTTTGAGACAGAGTCTCACTAATTTCCTAGACCTTGTGTTCACCATGGAACCGTAGATAGGTCTTGAACCTTTGATATTTTTTGCGTTAGCCTTCTGAGTAGCTAGGATTGCAGACCTGTGCCAGCAGATTTAATAAAACTATAATTCCAGTAAAAAAAAAAAAAAGTTGGGCATATTGGTGTTCACCTCTAATCTCAGCACTGGAAAGGATATGTCTGAAGCCAGTCTGGGTTCCATAGTGAGACTTTGTCTCAGAAAAGAAGAGAGAAGAAAAGAAGAGAAAAAAGAAAAGAAAGGAAAACCTAGCAAACAACAACAGAAGCCCTTTGAATTACCCATAATTGCCTGTAATTCAGCACTTTCTAGGTGAAGAAGGCAGGATTACCAGTTTAAAAACAGCTTGAGCTACATACTAAATTGTAGGCCAGCCTGGATGATAGAGTGCAATTCTGTCAAAACAAAGACCCCAAAGTGTTTAAAATATTGCATAGGGCAGGGATGGTGTTGCATACCTTTAATCCCAGCATCTGAGAAGCAGAGACAGATGAATCTCTGTGAGTTTGAGGCTAGCCTTTTCTATATACAGAGTTCTGGGCTAAACAAGGCCTGTCTCAATCAAAATAAATAAATAAGACAAAATATTGTTCAGACTAAATAAAATGCTCACAAATGATAAATCCAGCTTGTTTTTAACATTTACTTTGTGTGTATATGTATATGGGCCATACACATGTTATGAAACTCATGTGAAACGGTTAGAGGACAGCCTGTGGAGTGTGCTCTTGAGGTCAGACTCAGGCTTGGCTGCAGACCTTTGCTTGCTGAGCCATCTTGCTGACTCCATAACTTGCTTTTAAATCATGTAATCCTGAAAGTCTTTATATAGTCCATATGGGTTTATCAGATTATTCTTTTTTATGATTTATTTTTACTATTCTATTTATATTAGTGTTTTGTCTGCATGCACATACATATTTGCTTCCCAAAAAGGTGGTAAGCCTCTATGTGGATGCTGAGAGTGAAACCTGGGTCCTTTGCAACAATAACAAATGCCCCTAACCACTGAGCAAACTCTCCAGGCCCGGAAATGGTTCTTAAAGGCACATCATTCAAAGCCATTAGAGTAGTTCTGTCTTCATAAGGAAGTACTTTGAAACGGTGCTCAGGCTTGCTGTCTCCGGCCCCTTCCCCTTTTTTTCTGCCTTGGGTCTATTAGGCTTTAATTGTCACTGTTGCTCTTTGTAGAGCCCTGGTAGTTTTTCTCTTGGTATACTTGGGGGAGTCAGTTACCAAAACCCAGATGCTCTTCAGTCTTACAATGTCTAATAAATGTAAATGCTCTGGAAACAATTGATACCCTGCATTGTTTAGTGACTGAGAACAAGAACAGCCTACCTGTCTGCAGAGTGCTAATGTTTTGTTTTGAGACAAGGTTTCACTGTAGTCCAGGCTTTCCCAGAACACATTTGGTAGCTTACAGATTAGTCTTGAACTCTCCGTCTTGCCGCCTCAGCATTCCACACATTTTTTTTCTTTTGAATCCACAGTTGGATTGGTTGGGTCTGCATGTGAACCCTGTCCTCCAGGAGAGATAGATGAGGTCAGATGGATAGATGAGGGTCTCATCTCATCTGACCCATCAGTTCTTAGAATAATGCATCACTTTCTTCTTTGATGCACTTTCTCACTTGGCTTGTAAAACAAGCTTTCTGCTTCCACTGAATATTTCTTGGACTTTCCTGGTTCTTGTAAAACCCCTGCCTTGCTATCCTAGAACTCTCTGTACACCAAGCTGTCCTTGAACTCACAGAGATCTTCCTTCCTCTGTCTCTCAAGGTTTTTTATTTTTGAAATCAGTATTTATGTAATGAAGGCTGGACTCAAAGTCTGTATAACCAAGGATGACCTTGAATTTGTGATCTTCCTGTACCTTTCTAGTGCTGAAATTACATCATGCCTGTACCACCACCCATGGAGTGTACAGTGCTGAGGACGAACCTCAGTGTGTGCACGCAGGCAGGCACTCCACCAGCCGAGCTGTACTTCAGGTGCAGCTCACAGTTGATCAAGGATTCCCACACTAGTCTTACCCATACTTAATTTTTTTTGTAAAGTTTTCTTTTTTGATGCTTACCCACAGTAGGTGATTACTTTCTAAAAAGAATATTTTTTCACTGCTGGGGATAAAGTGTAGCTTTCGAGCATACTAAACAAGCACTCTGCCATGGAGCTCTACCTCAGTCTCTACCACAGAGACTCTGTCATGGCTGATGGCTCTGGTGTGTAGTCAGTCCTCTCTTCTCTCAGATCTTGGCAGCCACCAGTATGTCTGTTGTTTCTATAATTGTTACATTTCCAAAAAGTTATGTAAATATCATCACATAATATGTTACATTTTCAGACTAGTGTCTGTCATCTGGTCCGGTCTTTGAGATTCATATACATGGTTACATATCTTAGTGGTTTATTTATTTGTATCACTGAGTAAATTTCCATTTTGTGAATCACATTTGTTAGTTTACTGAAGAATAGGTCTTTGTTCAGTTATAAATAGAATAGTTCAACACATTGACATACAAGTTTTGCATATGCACAAGGAGTGGGGTAGTTGGTCTGGTAAGTTCAGAGCTGGTGCCAGCACAGGAGGCTTCACTAGTCCTTGGCTTCACTAGTGTTGTCAGTCTTCACCTAAGGCTTCTGGCCATCTCACCACTGAACTTTGTTTCCTTAGATGCTGTTGAGGGCTGTTGCTTTGTTGTAAACTGAGGTGCAGGGTGACAGGAATGTGCCTGGCATACATGCGAGGGTCAGAAAACAAAGTTTCAGAAGTTTGTTCTCTGCTTCTTCCTTGTTTGAACAAGGTCTCCCTTGCATTGCAGAGTAGTCAGTACATGAGCTTCTGGATGCTTCTCCCGTAGGGGTACTGGGATTATAGGTGTGAACCACCACACCTGTAGGGGTGCTGAGATTACAGGTGTGAACCTGGTTGAGTTGGGCTTTTGTCATCTTGTTAAATTATTTTTTCTGAGATGCCAAGCCTGCCTGAAACCCAGCACTTGGCTACAAGTTTGAGGCTAGTCAGGGTTACATACCTTGTCTTAAAACAAAAGAAAAGGTTGGCAGCAGTGGTGGCACACACCTTTAGTTCTAGCACTCGGGAGGCAGAGGCAGAAGGATCTCCGAGTCAAGGCCGGACTGGTCTACAGAGTTCCAGGACAGCCAGGGCTGCACAGAGAAACCCTGTCTCAGAAAACAAAGTGATCTCATTCTTAAATATTTACCATTTTCTGTCACACTTGAAGTTTCAAGTTCTACTCTTTTTTGTTTGTGTTTTCCCCTTAACTTTTTCTTTCTGAGACAAGAGTCTTGCTGTGTAGCTTAGGCTGGCCTTAAGCTCTCTGTCTCAGTGCCCCTGTCTCAGCTTCATGCTGGCATGTCCAGCATCCACTTCCGTATGTTTATGTCAGTACACACGTGTATAACCAAGTGTTTCTGTATCATTTGTGGAAAATACTGTTCTTTCCCCATTAAATGTCCCTTGCTCCTCTGTAACCAATCGGATGAACGTATTTGTGTGTTGTACTCCTGGACTGACTTTCTGTCCCACAGGTCTGTATGTCTTTCACTCACTGATTCTGTGCTTGGATCCCTTTTGTAATGTTACAATGTCCTAAAGTTGTATACTTTGATTCCTAAGACTGTGTTTCTTAAAATTATTCTTACTCAGCAATGAGTGGGCAAAGACATTTGGTGCATGTCTGACAGTCTGGGTTCAATCTGGGAAACACAGACACACACACAATTTAACAAACAAACAAAAAGTTGTTTTTTCTTTTTTTTTTTATATTTGCATTTCCACATAAACATTAGATTTGTTTTGTTTTGTTTTGTTTTGTTTTTTTGAGACAGGGTTTCTCTGTGTAGCCCTGGCTGTCCTGGAACTCACTCTGTAGACCAGGCTGGCCTCAAACTCAGAAATCCGCCTGTCTCTGCCTCCCAAGTGCTGGGATTAAACTACTGCCCGGCTAGAATTTTTTTGTTTGTGTTAACAAAAAGTCTTCCTGGGAAGGAATGGAATTAGCACTGAACCTATAGGTCAGCATGAGTGTACACTTTGATTTATTTGGGTGGTTGATATCTTTCATTTGTGGTTCTCAGTACCTAAGCATTTAATGTGAGGAGCATCGTCATAAATGGTATTTTATTGTATTTTTAATTGCTTATGCTAAATTCATGGGCACTTGATTTGTCAATGTTAATGTCCTATGATGATCCAGCTGAACACATTTTCTGGCTTGAGAAAGTTTTTTGGTTTTGTTTAGCCTCAATTTTTTGACTTTTTGCTTTTTTCTGTGTATATAGTTGTCTGTGGATAGGAACAGTTGTATTTCTCCCTTGTGTGCCTTGTTTCATTCCTGGCTTATTGCATTGATTAGGACTTCTATTGTGATCTTGAGTAGGACTTCGTGGCAGGAGGGCAGCCTTGGCCTTTTTAGATCCTCACATTCTATAGGTTTAACTGTCATTAAACCAGGACAGTGTGAGCCAGCCACAGTACAGTGATCCCAAGACTTGGGAAGCAGCGATAGTAGTATCGCTGTGAGTCCATGGCTAGCCTGGTCTACATAGAAAGTTTCAGACTAAGACTAGTCAGAGGCAGGTGGATCTCTCTGAGTCTAAGGCCACCCTGGGTGTCTGTTCACAGCAGTAAAACCCTAACTAAGATAGAAGTTGGTACCAGGGACTGGGGTATTGCTGTGATAGGCCTGACCATGCTTTTGTTTGAAAGAATGTGGATTTTGGGACTTTGGATTTAGAACACAGTGGAATGCTTTCAGTGTGGCTTAATGGGTTCTCCTAGTAGGAATATGGAAGACTTTTTGCTGGGAGTAATTTCAACTGTGTTGACCTGGCCCAAGAGGTTTCAAAGGAGAAGAATTTCAGTATGTGGCATAGAGACTGTTTTTGTGGTATTTTGGTGAAGAATGTGGCTGCTTTTTACCCTTGTCTGAAGAGTCTACCTGAGGCTAAGGTAAAGAGATTTTTATTAGTTGCATTGACAAAGGAAGTCTCCAAAAAGCTCAACAAAGACTTCATTCTCTGGTTAAGTCTCATGAAGAACATTTTGAACAAGCATAGCAAGCTGAGGAAGGAAAAATATAAAATATATGGTTTGAGTATTAAAGGGGCACCAGAAGTGAAATGGAGCTGAATCTTGTGTTCTAGGAGATAACAGATTATGGGTAATAACCTTGTGACAAGATTCTACCCAGCTAAATTTAGATTCAAGAATGGTAGTACAAGCCTTTAATCCCAGGAGGCAAAGACAAGATTTCTGAGTTCAAGGCCAACCTAGAACAGAGCAAGTTCTAGGTAAAGAAAGACTTCAATCCAGGTTTGGTGTCCCACACCTTTACTCCCAGTGCTTAGGAGACGGATCTCGCCTGCAGATCTCTGAGTTCAAAGTCAGTCTACAGAGCAAGCTCCAGGACAGCCAAGCTTTGAAGGAGTTGGAAAACAGAAAGTGATAATAAAACAAGGTGACCATGTTCCAGTCCCAGCAAGCAGCAGAACTTGGCAGCTTTAGCCATGTGGCTCTGGCTTCAGAGTCCAGAATAAAAGGGACTACTGGGACAATTGATGCTGGTTAGGTGGAGCTAAGAAATTAGTGGTGATTAAGAAGAGACCAGCATCTCTGAGGTGAAATCTTCTGGGAAGTGTTTTCTGAGAGCACAAAGAAGCTGTGTTCCAGAGATAACCAAGGTTGTACCCCATGCTGCAGCTATACTTGGTAATGTGTAAGAGTCACCCAGGTGGTACTGGTTTTGAAGACATGAAGGAGTCATGAAGAGCAGCTGAGACTCGAGAGGCCATGGAAGGCCATTGGTGAAGGTGCACCCTCAGTTGCAGTTGATGGCCCAGGACTGAAGGGGTCATCCAAAGGAGCTGAGGCTTCCCACCATGAAGAGATCCTATGAGAGGCTATTGGTGAAGCCTAGTTGCAGCAGAAGACCCCAGTGTATTAGAGATGCCAGTATCATGAGATGACCACCAAGAACAGCAGCAGCAGTGGAGTGGATCAACCTGAGCTTAGGATGCTACAGAGGGCAGAGCTGGAGAAGTGAAGCCAGCCCTTTGGAGGAGCCCAGAAGATCATGTGTGGATCCCAGACATTGAAACAAGAAGCTGTAACATTGAGGTTGCCTTGGAGACCTAAAGATGTTAAAGATGCCAGAGCCATGGGATACCTGCAGAGGAAAGCTGCTAACAGGGAGTGGAACCAGCCCAGGAGAAAGAAGTTTGTTGCAGTCAACAAAGATGAAAAAGGAGTGGAGGTGTGAAAAGCACTTTGACATTAGACATTGAGATTTTTGGAGTTTGACCAGCTGGTTTCCTGTCTTGTCTTGGAGATTACAGTTAAATTGGATGAATCTCAGAAGAGACTTTGAATTTTGAACTTTTAATTTGGTTGAGATTTCTATAGACTATGGGGACTTTGGAAGTTGGACTAACTGTACTTTTTTATTATGTTATGTTTAGATATGCCCCCCTATGTTTAAGTATGACTCATGAGTTTGGACAAGCCTATGGGGGGGCCAGGGAGTGGAATGTGATGGTTTGTATATGCTTGGCCCAGGGAGTGGCACTATTTGGAGGTGTGGCCTTGTTGGAGTAGGTGTGTCCCTATGGGTGTGGCTTTAAGACCCTCATCCTAGCTGCCTGGAAGTCAGTCTTCTGCTAGCAGCCTTCACATGAAGATGTAGAACTCTCAGCTCTGCCTGCACCATGCCTGCCTGGATGCTGCCATGTACCCACCTTGATGATAATGGAGTGAACCTCTGAACCTGCAGGCCAGCCCCAATTAAATGTTGTCCTTACAAGGAAAAAAAAAAGAAAAAATTCCAGGTCAGCTGGAGCTTCACAGTGAGAGCTTGTTTTTTTGTTGTTTTTGTTTTGCTTTATTTGCTTTTAAAGACAATTTCCTTCATGAGCATTTTTATTATAGATTGGCTTTCAATTTTGTCAAATGCTTTCTTTGTCATTGTTTACATTGCATTACATTAATCTTTTGTTTATCTTTAAATTTATTATGTTCTTTTACTATTTGTTGTTAAACCCATCAAGTAATTACCTGTATTTGGGTTGTTATAGCTTAGGATTCTAAAGTTTCTATTTTTTTATATACATTCTGTTTTTTTGCTGAAGCTACCTGTCTTTTCAATAGTTTAAGAGTATTTGTTATGTTTTCTTGAAACATTTGTAACATATCTGCTTAAAGGTCCCTGTCAGACAGTTCTAATATCTGTCTATCATGATGTTTTGGTTGTTCATGTCTTGGCTTACACAGATTGAAATTATCTTGATTCCTCACATAGCCAAGCAAGTTTAGATTGTTTCCTGGAATTTTAGGTAATTATATTATGAGGGTCTAGATTTTTATTTGAATTCTTCAAGTCAGTGTTGGTTTATTTTTTTTTTCAGTGTTGACTTTTTTTTTTTTTTTTTTTTTTTTTTTTTTTTTGGTTTTTTGAGACAGGGTTTCTCTGTGTAGCCCTGGCTGGCCTGGAACTCACTCTGTAGACCAGGCTGGCCTCGAACTCAGAAATCCACCTGCCTCTGCCTCCCAAGTGCTGGGATTAAAGGCGTGCACCACCACCGCCCGGCCTCAGTGTTGACTTTTAATAAATATTTGATCTAGGGATTGGAGAGATGGCTCAGAGGTTAAGAACACTGACGCTTCTTCCAGAGGTTCTGAGCTCAATTCCCACCAACCACATGGTGGCTCACAACCATCTGTAATGGGATCTGGTGGCCTCTTAAGCTTGCAGGAGTAGATGTAGGCAGAACACTGTATACATAATAAGTAAATAAATCTTAATAAACATTTGATGTAGATAAGATCATTCTGGGCATTCTGTTCAGCCTCCTTTGGTAGTGATTCCAGAGTCATTTCAGAAACTGGCATGGTAGCACGTGCCTGTAATGCTAATACTTAGGAGGTGGAGTGGGGAGGAGTCCAAGGCTAGCCTCAGGAATGTAATAGGTTTAAGGCTCTGTCTCTAAAATGGAGGTGCCCCCCCCCCAACCAGCCAAAAGAAGTCATTTCAGTTCTTAAAGTTCCAATACTCTTTAGATCTTGTTTTCATGTGGACAACACAGTAATTCATCAAGAATTCCCTTAGGTAGTGCCCCCCCCCCTCAGGTTTTTAGAGCAAGATTTCTCTGTGTAGCCCTGGCTATCCTGGAACTCACTCTGTAGACCAGGCTGGCCTCTAACTCAGAGAGAGATCTATCTTCCTCTCTCTCTCTCAAGTGTTGGGATTGAAGCTGTGTCACCACCACCTAGCCTAGTGACTTTTTTTTTAATACTTCAGAGTGACCTCATTGTATCTGCTAGGGATGCATGCTGAAATATAATGAGTTACCATGAAATGTTTAAAATAAATTTTAAATTGCATACATGCAGATATACTTTTTGTATGGATATAGGTGATTATTTTAGTGATTTTTTTGATTTTTTTTGTATAGTATAAACTTCTGTAGAGTATCAAACAAATATTTGGAGATCACAAAACGAAGCAATATAGGTCCAGAACACATAATTCTTGTGCTTAACTGCCAGTGGGGTGCTGGCGAGATGCCTCAGCTTGGCTCCAAGCCTGATTTTGAGTCACATGACTTGCAGGATGGCAGGAATGAACTGACTTCCGGAAGTTGTCCTTTGACCTCCACCTGTGTGCTATGGCATGTGCATACATGCCTGCAAATATGCACACGAGCATGCATGTGCACTTGCGCTAAATAAATTAATTCACTTTAAAAAACTACCAGCACACGCCTTTAATCCTAGCATTCAGGAGGCAGAGGCAGGTAGATCTCTGAGTTCCAGGCCTGCCTGGTCTACAGATCAGGACAACCAGGGCTACACAGAGAAACTCTGTCTCAAAAACAAAACTAAAGCCTCCCAGTATCCCAGTAGCCTTGTACCTCAGGCTGTACAGACACAGGCTTCTAGTGATCGTTTGGCTCTTTTGCTGTGAGCCTTCTAAGTCCCTAATGGCGTCTCATGTTACTCATAATAAAAGGTACTCTACCCTTCTTTTTTCTTTAGTTTGAGCCTGTGTCACATCCATAGAGCTTACCATAGTGCCAGGACCCATGGTAAGAGCATGTGAATGTGACAGATACGTGTTTGGATGAGTGGGTAAGGCTTTAACTTTAGCTCTACAACTTATGTGCATAGGTGTTTGAGTATGCATGCATGTCCGTGTGCCACGTGCCTGCCTGATGCCTTTCAGAAGCCAGAGAACATGTTGGATCTCCTAGAACTGGAGTTCCTGTGGGTAGCTCCATAGTTACAGTAGGTGCTGCTAGGATTTAAGGCCATGTCCCCTCTGGAAGAGCAACCAGTCAGGGCTCTTAACCACTGAACCACCTCGCCAGCTTTATGGATTAAGGTTTTGTTTGTTTTGTTTTCTGAAACAAGGTATTTCTGTGTAGCCCTGGCTGTCCTGGAACATGCTCTGTAGACCAGGCTGGACTTGAACTCAGAGATCTGTTGTGGAAATTGTTTAATTTTAACCAGTGGTTTCTACCCTGACTTTGGTCACTTAGTTACCAGATAAAAGACACATACAACCTTTATATTTACAGTAAGTCTTAAGCAGCACAAGAGCTGGGCAGATGCCTACCCTCAATGCTGTTGGACTCTATCCATAACCAGTACTTACTATGTTTCATCTGGATTGCTCTCAACTCCAGTTGGTCAGCACTCAGGGCCACGTTTTTTATGGCTCACCTAACCCATGGCAGCTTCTCCTTCATTCTCCATCTTCTCTGACCCCAAAGCCCAGGAAACCTAAACCCTGCCTATGTCTCTTCTGCCCAGCTATTGGCTGTCTGCACCTTTATTTACCAATGAGAAATAACTTGGGCAGGGTCACAAAGTCTATGCACTTAACATAACAATAGACAGCAAGACCAAACCTCAACAGAGATCTACCTGCCTCTGCCTACCATTGCTGGGATCAAAGGCCTGTGCATGGGTGAGTGTTTATCTTTTTTTTTTTTTAAAGATTTATTTAATTTATTTATATGAGTACACTGCAGCTGTCTTCAGTCACACCAGAAGAGGGCACTAGATCCCACTACAGATGGTTGTGAGCTACCATGTGGTTGCTGGGAATTGAACTCAGGACCTCTGGCAGAGCAGTCAGTGGTCTTAACCGCTGAGCCATCTCTCCAGTCCCAGATGAGTCTTTCTTAACAGCTTCTCTTGCTATCCTTAGGTTGCCTTGGCTTTAGCCGTAGTAATTTTGTGTTATGACAGATTTTGTACTACCTCTAAGGTCTACTGTCTCCTGTAGATTAGATATTATTACCACTCTTCTTTAGGAACTTAAAAATTAGGACCTAGGGCTGGAGGTATAGCTCAGTGGTAGAGTACATTCTTAGAGTGTGCAAGGTTATGGAATTCATCCTTACGAATGAAAGAAAGGGGTCAGAAGAGAAAAGCACAGTTAGACCTGTTACTCTGAGCCATACTTACTTGTTATTGGAGGCAGGGTTCTATAGCCCAGGCTGACTGTGAACTGTTTCAATCTTCAAGAGTATTGGGATTATGGGTGTGAGCCACCATGCTGGTTTTAAATTATAAGGTCCAGGGTAGATTCCTGGAAATGACGTTCAGGCTCAGAGATTTCTGGCTTTTTTCCTCCCAAGATGGAGTTTTTGCTGGATATGGTGGCTGACTTTTGATCCCAATACTTGGGGAGCAGAATCAGGGTGATAGCTGTGAGTTCCAGGTCAGCCAAGGCTACATAGTGAGACCCTGTTTCAACAACAAAAACAACAAAACAGCCTTTTCTCTGTGGACTATCCTTGAACTCAAAGCACACCTCTTGCCTCCCACAAGTGTGAGCTGCCATTGCTGGCGCACTGCACATTCTTTATCCTTTTCATAATGATTACTGTTTTCTCGTGGTCTCCTGTGAATTAGCTCCTTTATTGTGCTGTATTTATCTGTATCCCTAATATTCGTTCCTCCCCTCCACTTCCTCATTTTATATCTGGAGTTTTCTGCTTCGTCTTTTAGGGGCAATATGAGAGGAGAAACAGATAGCTCCTAGTGTTCCGTGCTGCTTATCTTCTGCCCCCAAGTGAAAAATGATTTTACTAAATATAGCTTGCTGGAAAGAAAATTCTCTGTTACTGTGTTTGGTCTTTGTTTTACATTTTTAAAGTTGAGCCTGGTAGCTTTTAGGTAAAAAGCATTTTTTTTTGTTTTGTTTTGTTTTTCGAGACAGGGTTTCTCTGTGTAGCCCTGGCTGTCCTGGAACTCACTCTGTAGACCAGGCTGGCCTCGAACTCAGAAATCCTACTGCCTCTGCCTCCCAAGTGCTGGGATTAAAGGCGTGTGCCACCACCGCCCGGCTAAAAAGCATTTCTTTGACCTCAATTATTTTGCAGGTGAGAAAAAGGCAGGATAAATTTAAAAGTGAACTTTTACATATCCTCAAATCATTATTCTTCACTAAAAAGTCTATTTTGGCAGCTGAACATATGCAGCAAAAAGGAGCTGCTGCTGTGTCTTTAAAAGCTGTCCTCAGCAGTGTGGAGGCAGGCATGCTACAGAAGTACCTGAATGAAAGCAAGAGGAGGAGGTGGGAGGGGTGCGCTCTCTCTCTCTCTCTCTCTCTCTCTCTCTCTCTCTCTCTCTCTCTGTGTGTGTGTGTGTGTGTCTGTCTGTCTGTCTGTCTGTTGCCAGAGCTCTGGGTGACATCCTTAAAACAGCTGGGCCATGGTCTGCCTCAGAACATCTCGTCATAGCAGTTAGCTGGAGAAGCAGCAACAAGGATCAGTAGCATTTCATTCAAGGGTGAAGGGGGGCGGCTGGGGACTGTGGGCGGGGGAAGAGGCACAGGTTTCCCAGAAGGAATTTCTTCCGGCAAAATTCCGGCAGGCAGGCAGGCAGGCAGAACAGAGCCTTACAATGAGGTCTCCATTAATGACGTGAGCTGGCTGCTGCTGTAAGTGCAGATCCATCCGGGGTGAGTTTTGGATAATTTTCTTTCTTTAAATAAAAGTCCTTGGACTTCACAGGCTAGGAGAGGAGAGGTGACAAAAATTGGCATTTTAAAATAGCTTTGTTGATTTCCCTGTACAATACACACTATGGAAATTCAATTTTCAAATGTTAAATTTTGTGGGAGGTTTCTGGACATTTTCAGAGGCTGTTTTTAATCTTTAAAATATTTTAAATATTAGGTTTGCTAGAACTTGTACTGTTTGCAGATTCTACTTCTTCCATGATTATTTTAAGCAATGCCTCATTCAGATTTTGCTTATGAGCACCGCGGTGGTTTCTCTTCTCTTTGGTGATGCTGTTGACGCACATTGCAGGAAGCAGGGAATCCCCTATAAATATCCTTCACTGTGTCATTACCCAGCTCTCCATGCCGGGCTGGTGACTATGCCTCTATGTCCTGTGTCTTTATGTAACTGTCCCCTACTCATCAAATGTGTTAAGGAGAAGTATGTCGCCTTTGTCGTATCTAGAGAGCTTTTGTGATTATAAGCATCTGGGAGTGTTTTGCAAAACCGTTTTCCTACAAATGCTATTTGATGTATTAAGGTTTCTCTGGGTTTGCCACTTTTAATTTGGGGTGGCTTGTTTGTTTCTTATAATTGGCTTGTTTTTGTTTGCTGGCTCTGGTTTCTAAAGAGTGCAGAGATGGGATTCCCTCTACCTCCAGTGACGTATTATTTTGTTTGCAGTCTTTTTCTTCTGAGAGGGAGGGGTTGGAGAGAAGGAAGAAGAAAAATGGATCTGAGGTCTTTGTGACTCGCTGACAGCTGGGCAGCACTGACTGGGGCTGAAGCTGAAGTGGATGTTTAGTGATAGGGTGGGCACCTGTGCTTGTTTCTTTTCACAGCAGGCTTAGACCAGAGTCGGGATTGCTGAAGCAAGGTGCTTGAATTTAACCCCGTGAGTGCTGATGCTAATGAATTTTATCTAATTGCTATTTCTAAATGCAGAAGGACAAGCTCATGACGGTTTAGAGCCCAGAAGCTGTTTAATTTAAAATTGAGTTTTGGAGTGTGGGATTTTTCTGTATTTATACTGGTTCTGATCACTTCGTGTGCTGTTTTCCAGACCTCAAAATAGGTAGTTATATAAAAGTCCTTGCCACTGTAGTTCAGAGTAAAATTTAATTTTGAATCTATACAGCTAAAGCAAAGGTTAGGAAGGACTTGCCAGGTATAAACCTAGTTGTGAGCTGTAACAGCCCTAGATGGTTAGTTTTGGATTCTGTCTGTGCTTCCAGCTCCTTTATGCCTCTCCATTTTAATTGAGAAGATTGCTGAAGGGAACCTTCCGAGGTCAGTTTGAAGAACTCAGTAGCCTAGAGCCTAGAAAAAGCTGAGTCGCCTTTGTGTAAAGCATGCGTGTTTGGGTCGCACATGCTGACTTGCTCCTTTGTGTAAACAACATGCCTGTTTATTTTCTATCTTGGTTTATTTCTCTGTTCTGTACTGCTACTTAATCAGAATTCTTTGTAAGAAGTGAAAAAATACTAGATTTGGCTGGTTTGCTTATATTTGCAGTTCTATTTTCTGTAGTATCTCAGTAATTTATTATATCCGTAAATGATTCAAACTAACAATTTAACTTTGTTTAGCCAGAGGTAAGGTGGGGAGAATGGGTAGATACAGAGTAAGTGAAGTGCTCTCTGGAGGAGTACCTCGTTTATTATAGACAGTGACAGGAGCTGTAAGGGTGATGAGCATGAGTCCATTGCATCTTTGCATTTTGATATTTCAGCAAATAATATGGGTAATTTCTCATTAGCTTTTCAGGAAACCCCTGTGGTGGACAACCCTCCTCAGCCGTTGCTGGGAGACTGCTCTGACGTCACTGGGAGCAGCTCCATCTGCAGCTAGAGCAGGAATAGCCTTTGAGGGGAAAGAACTGCTGGGAAATTAAAAGATGACAGTTTTTTAAAACGTGGTTTTCATTTGATTTAGGGGTGGGTAGGATATATCTAAAGCCCCCCTTTTTTAACTGTTTCAGTCATTTCCAAGCCCCCCCCCCAAGAAAAATTCCAAAAGATTATTTTATTTCAACTGAAAGTGTCTTCTTTTTAATTAAATCTTTGTTTTCTAATTATCAGGGCTTTGGAAAAGGTCAAGGAAAAAAGCTCTTAAAGGTGTTAGAAAAGTAAGATTACAGTTTCTTTTTATCCTTTATGTTCTTTCACCCTCTCCCTTTTGGAGCATTAAGGAAAGATCAAGGGCAGCTTTTGTAAAGGGTGATTTAGCATAATTTAAGAATAATTGAAAGTACATATTGGAAAGACATTCTGGCAACATTTACTGTTTTATTTTGTATAATTTTATTTACTTATTTAATTGCTTAAGAGAGGTTCTGACACAGTTGGGGATGGCCTCCAACTTGCTACATAGCCAAGAATGACCTTGGGTTCCTCGTCCTCCTGCCTCCACTTCTCTGGTCCTGGGATTACAGGCAGTGTGCCACCACGTTAAGCTCTGGTGATGCTGATATGAGACAATTTCTGAACTTAAAGTTTACTATACTTACTTAATTTTTTCTGACCTCTTTCTCCTAGCTTCTCCCTTTTGTTAACAGTCTGTTAGTTTCACTTTTAGAAAGGTGTTCTTCTGGGTCCACCCCGCCAACCTCCCAAGTGGATCTCTGAGTTTGAGGCCAGCCTGGCATACAGATTGAGTTCCAGGAAAACCAGGGCTACACAGAAAAATGCTGTCTTGAAAAACCAAAATAAAATAAAGAGCAAGAAGCATTCTTGTTGAATGCTTGCTCTACCAATTGCTGATTGTTGTCAACTCAATTACTAGGTCATTTTTCAATTTCTTCCTATGTAAACTTAAGGATTAAGAATTAATACAAGCCGGGCAGTGGTGGCGCACGCCTTTAATCCCAGCACTTGGGAGGCAGAGGCAGGCAGATTTCTGAGCTCGAGGCCAGCCTGGTCTACAGAATTTTTATGGCCAGAACTACACAGAGAAACCCTGTCTCAAAAAACCAAAAAAAAAAAGTACAAAAAGCTAAGGCTCTAAGGTGGCTCAGTAGGTTAGGGAGGGCACTTACTGCCAAATTGGATGGATAAAACTAAATTCAGTCCCTGGAACCTATGTGCTGAGAAGAGAAGTCACTCCCACAAGTTACCTTCTGCCTCACCTACACACACACACACACTCTCTCTCTCTCTCTCTCTCTCTCTCTCTCTCACACACACACACACACACACACACACACACACACACACTATAAAACAAACAAAACACAGTTCTATAACACTTTTTTAAAATTTGTATGTGTATAAATACATATACAGAGATATACACTGGTTGTCTTCCATGATCACTTTCTACCTTAAATTTTTTTATTATATTTAAATTTTTATGGGCCTAGAATTGTGGTTAAGACGTGGTTAAGAGCACTGGCTGCTGTTGCAAGGGATCTGAGTTCAGTTTCCATCACCCACATGGCCGGTCATAACCATCTGTAACTCCAGTTCTAGGGGACCTGATGCCCTCTTCTATCCTGCACGGGTAGCAGGCACATACATATGTGCAGGCAGAACACACACATAAAATGAATTGTTTTCTCCCTTCCCCTTTCTCCCTCTAAAGCCTAATTGTTTTTAAGATCATTTTTATTATGTGTATGAGTGTTTTGCCTGCATGTACAACTGTGTACCTAATGCGTACCTGGTTCTTGAGGAGGTCAGATGAGGGTAACTGTAATTGGAGTTACTGATGGTTGTGGGCTGTAAGAGCAGCCAGTGTATTTAACCACTGAGCTTTTTCATACATAAAATTTATAAGATGTTATTTATAGACCACCTGTCTAGAGATGGTGCTCCCCACCATGGGCGGGGCCCTCCCACATCAGGACAGTTTTTCACTGGCCAATCTGATTTTATTTTGTGTTTTGTGTGTGTGTATGAGTACATCTATGCCATTGCATGTGTGAGGAGGTCAGGACAAGCTGTAGCAATCAATTCTTTCCTTTGTTCTACCATGTGGGCCCTAAGGGTCTTTTTTCAATGAGCTATTTTGCCAGCCTTCTTTTAATTTTTTTAAAAATTTATTTGTGTGTGTGTGTGTGGTATATGTGCGTGTATTCATGTGTGCAGACCCACATATACACCTGTGGAACAAAAGGTCCAGATTGTCATATTCTCCTTTGTAGCTATCCACGTGTTTTGTTTGTTTGCTTGCTTTTGAGACTGGCTGTCCATTCCATTTTGTTTTTCTGTTGCTGCGATCAATAACTGACCTAAAAGCAACTTGGAGAGGAAAGGGTTTCTTTCTTTTTACAGTTTACAGTCCATCATTGAGGAAAGTCAAATTGAAACTCAAGGCAGGATCTTAAAGCAGACCCATGGGGAGTACTGCTGAGTGCTCATTCACAAGCTTACTCTGGGGCTCATGGTTAGCTAGCGTTTGTATGTAGCCCAGGACCACCTGCCTAGGGATGGTGCTCCCTATGGTGGGCTGGACCCTCCCACATCATTCAACAATTTTTCACTGGCCAATCTGACCTGGGCAGTTCCCCAGTTGAAACTCCCTCAGCTCTGAGCTGTTGTCAAGCTAACTAGGACAGTCTCTCACTGAACCTAGAACTTAATGATTGGGCAGCCTGGCTGGTCAGTGCTCCCCAGGGTCCTTCTGTTTTCTCCCTGTCTGCACGTCCCAGTGCAAGGATGACAGGCCCAGCTCTTTACATGGATGCTTTGGATCCAGACTCACATCTTCGTGCTTCACTGACTCAGGTGTCTCCTTAGTCAGTGCCTCAGTTCCTAGGTATTCTCAAACTGAATTAGCATTAGCCATCATTCGTAATACAGGATCATGTCATTTGTGTTTCTACATTACTTAGGAACTTACTTATTTCTGTGTGAAGCACATATGGACGACTTTTGAGGAGTTGGTTCCTTTCTTCCACCTTGCTTGAGGCAGGGTATCTTATTTCTGCTGAGCTGTATTCAGGCTAGCTGGCCCCAAGCTTCTTGGGAGCTCCCCTGCTCTGCCACTCGTTTACCCTCTAGTACTAGGATTACAGATGTGAGCTACCACATGTGGCTGGGCTGCCCGTTATTTCTGGTCATCAGACTTGCGAGGTGAAAGCTTTTATCTGCTGAGTCATCTTATCGGCCTTCCTCCCTTGTGGGGGTGGTATGAGGATCAAACGTAGAGCTTTCTGCATGTTATGTGAGCTACATCTCAACCCTCACATGCAAGCTTTGAGGAAACGGATCTTCAAGCCGTATGAAAGAATGAGTTTCTAAAATGAATGTAAGTATAGTGTAAGCATTTCAGACATGCATGCATTACCACTGTTCCTCTTAAGTATCAGAGCTAGGTTTGAGGCATACACCTTTAGTCCCTGCATTCCAGAGGCAGAGGAACACACCTTTTCTAATCTCAAAGGCCAGTCTGTGAACTGAACTCTGAAAAGATTAGCTTCTTTTCTTTTTTGACCATCATTTATCTTTTGGTTGGCTTGGGTTTGTTGTTTCTGGTTTTGTAGAGAAACTCACTACATAGGTCTCAAGATTTACCGTGTGGCTGCCTCAGCCACCTAAGGGCTAAGGCCAGGTGTATGGTTTCAAACCGGGGAATGCCAATTTAACATCAGAGTGGACCAGGCCTCCGGGTTCTCCCAGCATCCCTCTGTCCTCCTACTGTTAACGACCCTCCACCCTGAACTCTGCAGTCGAGGGGCTGGGCTGCCCTTCCTGTGTGCCTGTGGCCTCCTGGCTGCTGTCCTTGGCTCCCCTGTCTCCCGTCCTTTCCTCTCCTCCTCTCCCCATGTGGTGCAGGGTTGTGACCAGTCTGAGCCCCTTAGATGGTCTCCCTTTGGTTATGTCTCCTTATATTCATGAGACACTGTCTCTTCCACCACGCCTAGGAGCAGCCATGTCCTTCCCTTTCCTTTTCATATCTCTTTTTCATCCAGTGTGGACAACCGTGCCTGTTTTGGCTTTTGCTGTTGTTTGATTGTTTTGTGGCCTCCTCCTGCCTTACCTCAGAGTGCTGGAGTTACAGGCATGTGCTCCCTACCATTGTTCTGATTTACTTTGAGGTCTTTGTGTTGTGGGGGTCTTTGATTGTGATAGAGCCTGTCCCCTTGCTCAGGTGGGCTTAATTCTAGAGAAAATATGGCCATGGAAGTGCAGCAGCCACCCGAACCTCTCTGAGTGGTCCCAGGTTCTTGTCTTTAAAACAGTGAAGAATAAAAACCAAGACGGTACAGGAGCCAGAGCTTTACTGAGGCAGAGAAGAAGTCTGGCCTCCTGCTGGGGCCCTCTTTCTGCCCAGTACTCAAGCCTGATTGGCTTATTATGTAAACGAGGGGTTGTGCTGATAGCCTTCTGTTTGGGCTGCCTTGAATGGCTGTGGAGGGAGGAGTGTGGGTGAATAGGAGAACGCTCAGGAAGAGCCTGCCATCCAGATAAGTTACTAGGAGGAAGAGGAACCAGGAAGTGAGGAGTTGGTGCTCAGCTATTATCAGCTTAAAGGCTGGCAGTCTTGTTATGTTAATATGTCAGAGCCTTTTAACATCTACAGCTCCTGCCTAGCGTGTTGGCACACATTTAAATTCCAGCACCGAGGCTGAAGCAGGAGTATGAGTGTGGGATCCATCTGGTCTATATGGTGAACTCCAGGCCGGCCAGTCCTACATAAGTGAGACCCTGTCTCAAACAACAGAACCATTCACAGCTTCTTAGGTAAATCTGTGGAGAATGAACTTGATTATACAGACTCTTTGCTCTCAAGGTCCAATCTAATATTTATAGCAGGAGGGCTTCTGAGCTATATTTAGAGTTTTGGGGCTGAACTTGGTGAGATCCACAGTTAGGGACCAGCAGCTGTACCCATCGCAGTGTTGACTGGGAGCTGTGCTTCTGGTTGGCAGGTATTTCTCCTGAGGTCAGCCTAGAGCTTCTGCCTGCACAGTACTCATCAAGAAAACAGCCTGCCAGTTTGTAACGGTTCTTCTTATCCTTATCTGTCTGCAAGAAACTCTGTCATTTGGACATTTGCCTCTGATGTCCACCTCTGGAAAGGCCTTCCTTACTCTTCTGGTTAGGTGGTATGCTCATCTTTCTCTGTATATCTATGAGTGTATAGTTTGTATGACATACTGTGTATGGTGAGTCCTTAAACTACTACCATATGTCTTAAAATAAAATGAACTGGTTTGTGGGATGGGTGGTGGTGCCTGGCATTGATCTGGAGGCGTTGTGTACACTGAGTATGTCCCGTGCCACTGAGGCGCCTTGGCTCTCTCCCCCAGATCTAGGATTTTAAATGGGCCAAAGACCAAGTAAAAAGAACTAAACTGTCCAACATCCTGTTCCCCTTTATCTTCTTTTAGTTTTTATGCTATAACGTATTTTAGGAGGAGAGCCTAGCCTTTAATGGCTGAGCCATCTCACCAGCCTAGTGTTATAACTTAGAGTCTTATTCTTCTGTATCTTTTGAGGCTTTTCCCTTTTTGTATTGCTTGCCAACCTGTCATAGTGCATTGACAAGGGATAGCAATGTGTGTAACACTCATAACAAAGAAACTCTCTGCTTGGAGCTTTTAATCTTTCTGTACCTTCTCTAGTATGTATGGAGAAAGAAGAGTTAATTTTTCTTTTAAGGGAAATGAACTGGAGAAAGGCAGGAAGTGAGCAAGTCGATAACTCAGTGGGCAAAAGTGATGGCCGCCATCCTGACAGCCTGAGTCCAGTCCTCAGGACCTACATAGTGGAAGGAGACAACGCTGCCCTCCACACATGCCAAGTGTGTGTCTGCTTGCATTCACACACAAAGAAATAGACAAAATGTGTGTGGGGAGGAGAGAGAGAGAGAGAGAGAGAGAGAGAGAGAGAGAGAGAGAGAGAGAGAGAGAGAGCGCACTGCATTGCCCATGTATGTTCTGAAAGTTTCAGGCTCACTGTAAGTCCTGAGAAATGGGCATGACATGGAAGAGCTGAAACATTTGTTCACTAAAGAAAGTGTAAAAGTCACTTTATTCCTGATGTAGCTGTCGTCTCCAAGGCTTGCTGCCTCAGTCTGCTGACCTAGGCCTGGTCCTAAAAGCTTCTAGGCCTAGAATGTTTCTAGCCTCTGAGACTCACTACTGAATAAGCTTGCCCTTTCTTGTCTTTCTGAATTCTGACTGCCAGGTTCAACTCAGTTCTGACTCAAACGCCTCTCCAAGGTGACCGATTCAATCTGGCTTCACTTGGTTTCTCCTGAATTTGCTCTGCTTGGCCTCATACTAACTTCTGCTTGGCAGTCTGTTCTAATCTTCTGGCTCCTTCTCATTCTCTGGCTTATTCTGTCTTCACCTGTGTCTGGCTTGTTCTCTCTCTGCAACCTGTCTCTGTACAACTGTCCCAGTAAAACCGTCTCCTTCCTTTCCTCCTTCCCTGCATGCACTGCTCTCTTATGTGGCCTTCCTTTCCTCTCTCCTCATGAGAGTTGGGCAGATCCTATTCTGTCAGATTGTTCTCTGATTCATGACTTTTTCTGCCACTCAATTAAACATCGCTTTCAAACATGGTGATTCCTTCTACAAACTAACTTTACCTTTATTGTTTGGGATTAAAGGTGTAAGACCTGGAGAGGTGACTCAGTGGTGACGAGCACTGGCTGTTTTCCCAAAGGACCAGGGTTCAGTTCCCAGCACCCATGTTGCCAGCTCACAACCGTCTGTAACTCCAGTTTCAAGGGGATCTGACACCCTCACATAAAATTAAATTAAAAAAAAAAGAAAGAAAAGATCTATACTAAGGGCATGTCTGTATTCCAGCTAGAGATATTAAAGCCAAGAGCTGAGCCACACCACAACTAGAAACAGGTTTTTTCAGTATATAACACAATCTTGGGGTTCACAGTGTGATCAGATATCCTCAGCAACTATGCTTGCTTTTTTTTCCTTAAATGAGCGAAGGGAAACATTTTTATTTTTATTTTTATTTTTATTTATTTATTTTATTTTATTTTGGTTTTTCGAGACAGGGTTTCTCTGTATAGTCCTGGCTGTCCTGGAACTCACTCTGTAGACCAGGCTGGCCTCGAACTCAGAAATCTGCCTTTCTCTGCCTCCCAAGTGCTGGGATTAAAGGCGTGCGCCACCACCGCCCGGCGAAGGGAAACATTTTATCTCTAAATTTCTGCATACATGTATCCTAAGCAGTAAGTGAGAATTGCTAATAAAGAGATTCAAAGGTGTTCACCACCGGATATTGTACTGTAAAATTGATAGCTGCTGAAATCCACAATAATAAGGAATGGTTAATAAATTATAGTCCATGTTTGTAACAGAATATTCCTTTTAAAAAATATTTATTTATTTATTTATTTATTTATTTTACGTATGTGAGTACACTGTCGCTCTCTTCAGACACACCAGAAGAGAGCTTTAGATACTATCACATTACAGATAGTTGTGAGCCACCATGCGGTTGGTTACTGGGACTTGAGCTCAGGACCTCTGGAAGGGCAGTCAGTGCTCTTAGCCACTGAGCCGTCTCTCCAGCCCCCAGGATAGTTCTTTAGTTAAAGGTAATTTAAAACCTGCTGTGGTATTTTACATTTATAATCTTAGCACTGAAGAGGCTGAGACAGGAAGATTGCTAGTTCAAGACCAATTTCATCTGTATAGTAGGGCCATAGCTAGCCTTGAATACGTATGATCCTGTCTTTTAAAAATTACAGTCAGACGTGGTGCCTCATACCAGTAATTTTAGCAGTTAGAAGGCCAAGGCCTCCAGGAGGACACTATTATCTTGAGGACACTGTGGGTAACAGTGAATTCCAGGCCAGGCTCGGGTACAGAATAAGATCCTGTCTCAAACAAAAAAATATAACAAAACCCCAGACACAAAAAGAGATCAGTATAATGGAATATGCCTGTAACTTAAGAGGCTAAATAGTAGGCTATGAGTTCCAGGCTAGCTTAGACTACTGAGTAAAAAGTTAAATGGAAAATAGTTACAATTCAGTGTTTGGTAAAAATATTCTAGATGTATCGTATAATTACATAAAAAATACTAGATATGAAAACATCCAATATGAATGTCAATTATATATAAATATGGGAATAAAAACCAGATTATCCCTCAATATGGTTGATTTTCATTGCATTTTCTGTACTTGAGTTTAAAATATAAAGAAACCGTAGCTGGATATGATGCCTTGTGTCTGCAATGCCAGGTTGGGAGGCTGAAGCAGGAGAATCACGAGAAGCACAAGTCTGCCATCAGCTTGGGCTACATACAGGCACCCCGTGGGGCAGTGGTAGTGGAGCACACCTTTGATCCTAGCACTCAGGAGGCAGAGACAAGTGGATCTCTGTGAGTCTGAGACCAGGCTGGTCTGTAGAGTGAATGTAGAACAGCTAGGAATAGCCAGGACAACATAGCGAAACTCTTGTCTTGAGGGAAAAAATACACCCAAACGAATAAACCCAAAGGAGGAGAGAGAATCCTGCTTTCCTTTGTAAAAACATGGTTTTATTATACTTCTTAATTCTATGGATATGTGGGCAGGTGGGCATGTGCAAATGAGTACAGACAGCCAGTTGTCAGCTCGTCCTCTCCTTGCCTTATGCGGGGCCGTGGATCCAGTAGGTCACTGTTGAGGAAGTGACTCAGTGCTGTCTGGCTAGCCCTTCCTCCTGATTTTAAGTCAGCGTCTCTGCAAATACATTTTTAGTGTTAAATTGAGATAAAGGTGACAGTCTGTGTAAATTGAGAGCACTGGCAATGATAGGTAATAGCTATGGGTTTGGGTTGTTTTTTTGACCCTAGGCTTGCCTGCAACTTGCCCTGAAAGTCTGACCCTCCTGCCACAGCTCCAGAGTGTTACACTCACAGGTGTCCTGCCTTGCCAGGGCTGTGTAGTGCTGCAGCAGAGGACCAGGCTCCCTGTGTGCGAGGCGAGGCCAGCAGTGTATTGGCTTAGCTGCACCTCTAGGACTGCTGCCTCTGTCACCTTTGTTATTGTTGTAGGGAAAGAACTTCCGGTGCCAGAGTTTTAGGCTCTCCTGTTGGGAGAACAGAAGACATCTTTTCATGCAGCTGCTTGTCCTTCTAGACTAAACAGCTCAAGATCTTTACAGACACTTTTATATCCGTGTTTGTGTTTGCATGCCCACCTGCCATGTATACATGTGGGGTCAGGACAGTTTGCTGAAGTCCACCATGTGAGTCAAGGGATTGAACTCAGGTTGTCAGACTTGGTGCCAGGGGCACTAGCTACTGAGCCTCCTCTCAAGCGCTCGAGGTGTTTAAAGGGACAAAATAAAGGGGATCCAGAGAGGTGTCTCTACAGGAGCTGGCCAGCCTGAGCCTGAGGGGAAGGAGAGGATGGCAGGCGAGGGCTGACTTCTAACCAAGTGCAGCTGTGCGCCACATCACACACAGTGATGCTGAGGAGGAAAAGGAGGCCAGCTGTGGCAGGGTTGCCTGGGTTCCCAGCTCAAAACCAGCATGGGCTGCATGAGACCCCGTCTTACAAATAAACAGAAGGATAGAGAGAGGAAGGAAAATATAGAGTGTACTGTTTAGTCTTCTTTTATGATGATGATAAACTAGCTGTACAGAGAAAAGTAATGAATACTTTTGCTATAACTTGCTTTTAATAGTTTTAATAAAACTAGGACTCAAACAAAAAGTAGGATCTCTCTTTTCCTGGGGTTGTCTCCTTAAGAATTCTTGGGAAAATTTAGCTGGGCGTGGTATCTGATACAGAAAGATTGCTGTGAGGGTGAAGCCATCTTGGGCTACAAGATGAGTTCCAGGCTAGCCTGGAATATATAAAAATGTAAAAATAAAATATCTTACAGAAATTTGAAACAAAAAATTTTCTCAGTTCCAAGAATTTCTGAACTTCTGCGTTTTGTTTTTTACTTTAATAAGTCTGTGTTTGTCCTTTGGAAATGAGTGCTGCTAAAGGGATCCAGATCAATCCAGATGGGCATGGAGGGACTTACATTTACTTGTGCTGGTTTTCTCTAAGCAGTAATGATGAGAAACTCCGTTTCTCTATCTTCTCTTTTTGTATTTCTTCGTTAGACTAAAGAGATTGAACCTAGAGCCTTGCAATGCTGACATGCTAAGCAAACAAACCACTGACTGGCATCCCCAGCTGCCATCCTAGATTTGTAACATTTGCCTTTTTATTTCCAAATGCAGCAGATGTCTTCGTTTTGATAGAGAAGAAAGACGGTGTTGGTCGTTGAGTTCAGAAGCTTACACCTGCTACTGACCTCTGACCTCCACCTCTGAAACTTGCACATAATCAGTAGAATATATATTTCCCTCAGGGGAGCTAATACTGCTCGTTACTGTACTGTGAGGATGACGTTGGGCAGTGGCAGTGACTCATGGTCTCAGGAGTAAACAGCAGACAGGATCAGGGTGCTGTGTTGCTGAGCCGAGGTGCTCAGCTCAGCTCAGCTCATAAACGAGGCCTCTGTGCACTAATGCAGAAGGAGGCGCTGGGTCCCTCTGAACTGCACTTACATTCTGTTGTGAGTCCTAGAAAATAAACCCAGGGCCCTGCAAGAGTAACAAGTGCTCTTGACTGCAGAGCCATCTCTCCAGCTCCTGACTTAGTATTTTAACTTGGAGTAATTTTATTATGAGATAACCCTATTGTAAGCTGACATTTCCGTATGTTCATTAAATATCAGTCAAAAGATTAACTAGAGTATCTTAATACAATCTTTGTGCCAAGATAATTTTTGCTTTTATAACAATATCAGTGTACTTGATATTATTGGAGTCTATACTGAAAAACTGTTAAAATAGGGACTGGAGAGAAATTTGCTGCTCTCACAGAGGACTCGTATTTGGTTCTCAGCACCTGTATGTAAAACCCTAGTTCCAAGGGCTATGATGTTTCCTTCTGGCCTCTGAGAGAACCTGCACTCATGAACACATATACCTCATCCCCACATAATTAAAACTAAAATAAAGCTTTCTAAAAAAATAGTTAAAATAGGTCTGGAGAGATAGTTTGGTTGACAAAGTGGTTAGCACGTTAGCACAAGAACACAGGTTAGCTCTCCAGCACTCATGTAAAAGCTGGTGAAATGGTCACACACATACCTGCCACCTCAGTGCTACAGAACAGACACAGGAGCAGAGCTGGGCCTTACTGGCTGAACTGAATTGAATTTGTGAGCTCCAGGTTCTGAGAGACACTGACACAAAAACAAACAAAAAGATGGTGATCAATTAGGAATATATCTTATGTCAACCTCTGGCTTCAGCGTGCATGTGCATACCTGTGTTCCTATACATGTGTGTACACAAACAAGTGCATATGCACAAAAAGTGTTAAAATAGAAGATTAATATTTTAATTAAATAAAACTAAATTTAAAAAATTAAATAAAAATTAGTACATGTTTTACTACAGTTAAAGAACATATAAAGAACAGTGTGAACTTGCTGAAAATCCGTAAGTTTCAGCTAATTTTAACCCTGACCTGATTATGTCTAGTTCTCAGCACTCTTGTGACACCAGAAAGCAAAGGGTAGAGACCAGATTCTGTTTATTACACTCTGAGATATTTCATCAATTATTGGTGAATGGCATCTATGAAACAGGAATGCCTTATATGCCAGGTGAATTATAAACTGTAAGTGTATGCCAGTGAGGGATTTTGGCCTGGCCTGCCTTCCTTCCTTCCTTCCTTCCTTCCTTCCTTCCTTCCTTCCTTCCTGCCTGCGCTGCCATGGCTGTTCATCTCTGCTGCCCCAAGCTGAACTGTTAGGATGCTGGAATGGTGGTGTTTCTTACTTATCTGCAGAGACCATTGCTCAGCATGTGCAGCAGGGTCTGTGGAAATGGGTTTTATTTAAGATGGGAAGGTAAGCTCATTCTGTAGCTCTTAGTGATAGAGACTGTTGCCATGGAGTCTTGAATCAGATTGGCTAACCTAGGGACCAATGAAAAGACAGGACATAAAACATATCATCATTTAACCTTGAAAAATTCCTTTATTTGGTGATTTATAACATTAATGTTGACAGAATGTAGAGCCATGAAATAAGATGTTTCAAAAATGATAAAAGGTGCTTTTCTCAAAAATTTATTTTAAATCTGAATACTACTCCTGTATATTTTCAATGTGGTTTGATTGGGAGATGAAGTCCTTACGTCCTATTTGTAAATTGCACTCCTGGTGCAGCCAGATGGGCGTGTAACAGGTGTTGTGTGGGGTTTTTTTTTTTGTTGTTTTTTGTTTTTGTTTTTGTTTTTTTGGTGACAGGGTTGTTTTGGTTTGGTTTTTCAAGACAGGGTTTCTTTTGTTTGTTTGTTTGTTTTGTTGGTTGGTTGGTTTGGTTTGGTTTTTCGAGTCAGGATTTCTCTGTGTAGCTCTGGCTGTCCTGGAACTCACTCTGTAGACCAGGCTAGCCTCGAACTCTTGAACTCAGAAATCCGTCTGCCTCTGCCTCCCAAGTGCTGGGATTAAAGGCGTCCGCCACCACCGGCAAGACAGGGTTTCTCTGTGTAACAGCTGTGGCTGGCTGTCTTGGAACTTGCTCTGCAAACCAAGCTGGCTTCCAATGCACAGAGATCCACCTGGCTCCAGGTGCTGGGGTTAAAAGGGTGTCTCTGACACCAGCTGACAAGTTTTAATTCTAAGCACGGCTATGACGACAGGACAGAAGTGATTTGTCTCTATGTACACTGTAATTTTACTACTGTTATGAGTCATACGGTAAATATTTGTGTTTTTCCGATGGTCTTAGACCAAAATCAACTTGGGAAGGAAAGGGTTTATTTCATTTTGCTGCTTGCAGTTATCATCCAGAAAAATTGGTCAGGAACTCAAGCAGGCCAGGACCTGGATTCAGAAACTGGAGCAAAGGGTATGGAGGAGTGCTGTTTTCTGCCTTGCTCGCTATGGCTTGCTCAGCCTGCTTTTTTATAAACTTCCAGGACTACCTGCCCGGGAATGTCACTGCCCACAGTGAGCTGGGCCCCTCTGTATCATTAATCAATAAAGATAACATCCTACAGGCCTGCCTGCAGGCCAGTCTTGTGGGGTATTTTCTCAACTGAAGTTCTCTCTTCCCAAATGACTCTGGCCTTTGTCAAGTTTACATAATAACTAACTAGCACACTCAGAAAGCTAAAATAAATACATAAATAAATAAATAAATAAATAAATAAATAAATAACATGAGAAATGGACTTAGATTGAACAGAAAGGTAGGGGACTTTATAAACCTAATCTTTAAGTCTCCAAATATAGCCTACATCGATTAAAAAGAAGAAAAGGCCTTAAATTTAGGTACCTTTTCATTCAGTACTTTATACCCTAGAATTTTCCTCAATGGTCAGTTACTTTGGCCCACCTAGAAATTGGTTAAGTGATCAGAGTAACTACATTAAATTCTTGAATTTGCTAATGTTGGTTTCTCCGACCTTTAGTTTTCTGAAAAATACCCTAGTAAAGAATTAATTATGTTACAGTGATATAATCTTTTTAGTAATAATAAATAGAAGGGCTGGAGAGATGGCTCAGTGGTTAAGAGCACTGGCTGCTCTTCCAGAGGTCCTTAGTTCAATTCCCAGCACCCACATGGTGGCTCACAACCATCTGTAATGGGATCTGATGCCCTCTTGTAATGTGTCAGCGACACCTTACTAATATATATAAAATAAACAAATAAATATTTTTTAGAAAATAAATGAAAAATATCAAAGTCATAGAACAAATGTAGACTTTGCTTTGTTTTTTTTTTTTTAATGTAGACAGTAAGAGAGAGGGCTCAACAGTTAAGAATGCATACTGCTTTTGCAGAAGACCCGAATTCAGCTCCTAGCACCCATGTGAGGTGGCTCACACCCACCTGTACCCCAGCTCCAGGGGGATGAGACACCTTTGGGCTCCTCAGGCACCTGTATTCACATACACATAATTTTTATTTATTTATTTATTTATTTATTTATTTCGTGTAAGTACTCTATAGCTGTCTTCAAACACCCCATAAGAGAGCATCAGATATCACTGTGGATGGTTGTGAGCCACCATGTGGTTGCTGGGATTTGAACTCATGACCTCTAGAAGAGCAATCAGTGCTCTTAACCACTGAGCCATCTCACCAGCCCATACACATAATTTTTAAAATTAGTAAAAAAAAAAAAAAAATTTTTTAAAAAAAAGTCAGTGTAGACACTGAAGCAGTGTGGGCATTGACGTCAGACAGCACTGAGGTTCTGGTCTCTTTCTTCCACTGACTTAATGACATGCCCTGACCAGGCCTGATGGGTCTCCGTAGCTGTGCTTGGCAGGTGAGAGTTCAAGTGTGTAAAGCAGTGGGCCCACAGTCCTGTCCAGTTAGAATGGACATCGTCTTCTCTCCTAATTCTGTCAGAAAACATAAGCGTCTGCTGGGTATGGTGGCCTTTAATTTCAGGACTCAAAAAACAGAGGCAGGTAGCTCTCTGTGAGTTCAAGGCTGGCCTAATCTACATTGCAGGTTCTAGACCAGCAGGGCTCTGAAGTATACTTTATTCCTCTCAACAAGAAAGAGAATAGAAAGAGAAAGGAAGAAAGAAAATAAGAAGCTTGTGGTACATGAACCTCTACTATTTTATTATTTTAATATCTTTCATTTATTCTCTACCAATTTTAGACATGTATGCAATGTATCATAATCATTTTCACCCCAACTCTCCTCTCTCTCATTCTACCACGAAAGTCCCCAGCACAGTGTCTATCCACCTCTTGTCCTCTCTTCTCCCCTCCCTAATTGGGATATCTCCCGAGTCCAGTTTGTGCTGCCTGCTAGAAGGCTGCCTGACCTTGCTGGCTTGGTCTTTTGTATGTCCTATGCAGGTAATCATAGCTGTGGTGAGCTTGTAGTGCAGGTGCCATGTCATGTCCTCAAGGGAGCACTTCATAGCACCCACCATCACCTGGATCTTCCTTCCTTCCCCACCTGACTGACCCTGGGGAGAGTTGGTAGAGGTGTTCCATTTAGGGCTGAGCACTGTGTTGGGACTAGAGTTACAGATTGTTATAAACTGTCATGTTAAGTGCTAGGAATTGAACCTGGGTTCTCTGGATGAACAGCCAGTGCCCATAACCACTGAGTCCCCTCTCCAGCTGCCTTTTATTAGATTTTAAGTTACATTTCAAAGTAGTGGGTTTCCATAAGTGTGTGTGTATGTGTACATGCACGTATACATATATGTACATACTTAATCTTAGTTAACCACCTCCCACACCTTTCCCCATACCTCCACCCCAATTTCTAAGTCTTTAACTCCTAGTATCCCACACACACTTTGCTTTTTTAACCCTTTGTTCCTATTGTTTAATTCCTGAGAGTGTTTTCTTTCTCTCTCTCTCTCTCTCTCTCTCTCTCTCTCTCTCTCTCTCTCTCT
>NW_021620702.1:410012-425258 GCF_004785775.1 Grammomys surdaster | reverse complement strand
TCTCTCTCTCTCTCTCTCTCTCTCTCTCTCTCTCTCTCTCTCTCTCTCTGTCTCTCTCTCTCTGTTTATTGTGGGGCAGAGGTTTGTGGAGACGAAAGGAGAGTTGTGCACATGCAGGTTCTGGGAATCCAACTCAGGCCGTCAGGAACTTCCACCAAGTACCTTCTTCACCCATTGTGCCGTCTGGCTGGCTTTTTAAGGTTTTTGGTTGTTTGGTTTTTGATCGTTGTTGTTTTGTGTGTATGTATGTATAACATAAAATACAGAGATCTTAAATGTTCTGTTAATGAGTTTTGGAAGTTATATACTGTACCTATAAAACCATGTTGCAGGGGCTGGAAAAATGCCTCAGTGATTACGATCTCTCACTGTTCCTACAAAGGACCAAGGTTCAATTCCCAGGGCCCCACATGGCTGTACACGTCTATCATTAACTCCATTCCCAGGAGATCCAGCAACCTCTTCTGGCACCATAGACACCAGCATACTTATCTTTGTTTTAAACAATGATTTATTTATTTAATGTGCATTGGTGCTTCATGTGCATGTCAATCTTCTAGAACTGGAGTTGCAGAGAATTGTGAGCTGCCATGTGAGTGCTTGGAATTGAAACTGGGTCCTCTAGAAGAGTAACTGGTACCCTTTACCACTGAGCCATCTCTCCAGACCCAAAATAAATCTTAATGGGGCTGGAGTGATGACTCGGGGGTTAAGGGCACTGACTGCTCTTCCAGAGGTCCTGAGTTCAATTCCCAGCAACCACATGGTGGGTCACAATCATCTGTAATGGGATCTGATGCCCTCTTCTGGTGTGTCCGAAGACAGCTACAGCGCACTCACATATATAAAATTTCTTTAAAAAAAAAAATCTTAAAAAAAAAGAAAAAAAATTACTGCAAACAAAATGGAATTTTTTTTTTTTTGTTTATTTTGAGTTTCGTTGCTTTTGTTTTGGAGACAGGGTTTCACTCTGTAGCCCAGATGGGCCTGAAACTCATGGCGACTGTCTTGTCGTAACTTCCCAAGTGCTATATCGTAGGAATGAGCCACCATATCCAACAGGACAGACAGTTTTGTTAACTGGTGAAAGGCCTCACACTTTTCCTTATCAGTCGTCATCTGCCTCGCTCGGACCCCTGATTCTTAAAGCAGTGACTTCCTGACCTAATCACCACAGATTAATCGTGCTTACTTCTCTCTTTGTTTTTTTTTCTTTAGATTTAGATTTTTTTATTATTTGTGTTATAAATTTATATTATTTTATTGTTATGAGTGCTTTACTTGAATGTATATGTGTGTACCATGTCAAAGCGTGCATCTGATCTCCTGGAAATGGAGTTACATATGGTCATAAGTCAGTGTATGGATGCTGGGAACTGAGCCTGAGTCTTCTGTAAAGTAAACAAGGGCTCTTAATTGCTGAGCCATTTTTCCAGCCCCTCCCTTGTTTGTGGCTTTTTGAGACGGGGTCTGACAGAACAGCTCAGGTTTATGTTTCTTCTTTATCAACCTCCTGTCTGGAGATTATAGTTATATACTTAGCTTAGCATTTAATTTAATGGTTTTTTTCTTTCTGTTTTTTAACATTACCTTTTTTAAGAATTTTATATATGTGAGTGCACTGATGCTGTCTTTGGACATCAGAAGAGGGCATCAGATCCCATTACAGATGATTGTGACCCACCATGTGGTTGCTGGGAATTGAACTCAGGACCTCTGGAAGAGCAGTCAGTGCCCTTAACCCCCGAGTCATCACTCCAGCCCCATTAAGATTTATTTTGGGTCTGGAGAGATGGCTCAGTGGTAAAGGGTACCAGTTACTCTTCTAGAGGACCCAGATTTATTCTTGAGCTGCATAAAATTATGGAGACAGAGTCCTGGTTTCTTTTACAGCTTTGAAAGAATAGTCCTTTCATAGTATTTTCAGAAGATTTTATTTAAATTTTTAAAAATTATGTGTGTGTGTTTGTGTGTGAATATGGATTTGTGCACATTTGCACAGTCCCAGAGGAGGCCAGAAGAGTTTTCCAGTTCCCTGTAGTTGTAGTTACAAGCACATGTATGTGAGCTGCCAGGGGTCTCTGTGCAAAAGCAGTATGTGCTCTTATATGACCACTGCCTATCTCTCTGTCCCTTAATATCTTGTTGTTAATGCTGTTGTTTATGGTGCTGTTGTTTACGTATTTGTTTGGATGGTGGGTATAGATGGATATGTCACCATGTGTACAAAGAAGCCAGAGGACAACTTTTCTAGAAATTAGTTCTCTCCTTCTATCTTACTGAGGCAGGTTTTTTCTTGTTTCTGTTTCCACATTGCATGCTCTAGGCTAGATGGCCTGTGAGCCCCACACTAATTCTCATGTCTCGTCATTCATCTTGCTATAGGTGTGTTGGATTTACATATGCATGCCATGATATCTGGGTATTTTTACATTGGTTCCAGAGGTTCTAACCTAGAATATACAGTGTAGCAGGAGAAACACGGGAAACAGACCAAGCCTCAACAGTTGGGAGAGAAGAATTGATACCCAGAAAGTTGTGCCCACCCCAACATAATTTTGTTTGTTTGCCTAGACAGGGTTTCTCTATGTTACCCTGGCTGTCGTGGAACTCGCTCTGTAGACCAGGCTGGCCTTGAACTCATAGATCCACTTGTCTCAGCCTCTTGAGTGCTGGGGTTAAAGGTGTGCATCACCATGCCTAGTCCTCTACATAATTATTAAATACTTTGTTATGAATTGGGGAAGGGTCCCCAAGAAATGACTCATATGCAAATGAGTGAAGAACTAGTAAACTTTACAAGGGATTTACCACAGGGCAGGGCAGGGTCTTTAGTACCTGTGACTCTCATCTATATTTTCTCTATTGGACATTGATAATACAGGAGACAGTGACATCTAAGCTGATGTGTCCTGCAGTCCGGCACTAGGAGGCTAAGGCAGGGCTCTAAGGCCAGTCTTAGATACTTAGCGGACCCTGTCTCAGAAAAAGAGAGGCCGCAGAGAGACTAGAAGTGTGTCTGCTTTCTCTCTGGGTATTCCCTTTGCTCTATTGCTTTGGAAGTTGTTTATACAGTTGATGGGAGAAAATGTAATCTCACTGTGTTCTGGAAGCGAGGAACATGTAGTGTTTTCTCTGAACTTGTTGAATCTTGACACTCCCCCCACCACACACACACCAAGAAATATATTTCTTGACTCTTCCAGTAGTTCTGTTGTGCAGTTTTCAGCCACTGAGTGTCCTCAGAAGATCCTCTGCCTTAAAAATTGTGCTTAAAAAAAATAAGAAAACAAAACCAAAAAATCAGGATGTAGTTTACAATATGTAAGAATGGTTTACAGGGACGTGCTCGTAGCGGCCCTCCTGGGCGCTGCTGTCTTCTGTCTGCTCTAGTCACTGTTGCATAGGAATTAGTCCCTTTGTGTTTCTTGTGCCAAAAATAAAATCTCCTAACTCCTTAATTTCTTCTGTATGTCAAATGAACCATAAAAAGGGGAATTATTTCTATGCCTCCTGTTGGCTTTATAGCTGTTCTCATTGTAAACACTGTGTTTAATTTGGTGTGTTTGTGTGCAAGTGAGCAAGCACAATTGCATTTGCACAGGACTGTGCACATAGAGTGTGAAGGGCAGAGGCTGGCGGGCATCTCTCTCCATTCTCCACCTTTATACCTCTAAGACAGGATTTCCCACTGGCATGGTGGTGCACACCTTTAATCCTAGCACTCAGGAAGCAGAAGCAGATCAGTCTCTGTGTATTTGAGTCCAGCCTGGGCTACATAGTTCCAGGCCAGCCAGATTTATAAAGTGATAAATTATCTCAAAAAATCAAAGAAAGAGAGAGGGAGAAGAAAAGATGGGGTTTCCCACTGAACCCAAAGCTTGCAATTTTCACTTTTGTTGATGAGCCCCATGAGCTCAAGGACTATGCCTGTCTCTACCCCTCAGGACTAGAGCTATAGGCACATGTAACCGTGTGTCTACCCTCAGCACTAGAGCTATAGGCATAGGTAGCCATGTGTCTGGTTTTGTTTTTTCTTTGTGTTGTTTAGTTTTGTTTGAGACGGTCTAACTGTGCAGCTCTGGCTAGCCTAGCACTTACTATGTCGACCAGGTTAGCTTCAAACTCACACAGATCCACCTGTCTCTGCCTCCTGAGTGCTGGGATTAAAGACTACAGACATAGGTCAACACAAAACACCTTGCTCATGCCTGTGTTTTGTTGATGTTTGTTTGTTTTTTATGTGGGTTCTGAAATCAGAACTGAGACACTAAGTACTTACATTCGCTAAGCCATGCTATGTTTCTGCCCCTGGTCTTTCTTTTTCAACCTTTAAAAAAAGTTAATAAATTGATTTACCCTTAAGCTGTAACTTTCTCTCCCTCTGCCCCAAGATTTATTACTAGGAATTCTTATTTGTCAAGAGTATGCAGAGACGTCTACATAGAATTACAGGACAAAAATTACCTTCATTAAAGGTTGTTTTGGAGAGTAAAAGAATGCCTTACCCTAAGAAATAATTTTATTGAAAATGCTAAGAGAAATATTCTACAATATTAAGCCAGGCACATACTTAAAATCACAGAACCCAGGAGGCTAACACATGAAAACTCCTGCAAGTTCAAGACCAGCCTGGGCAAGAGAAAGCAGGGCTGTGGGCAGGTACAATGCTGCCACCTGTAACGATGGCACTTAGGAAGTGGGGCAGGTCATCCTTGGCCACATAGTGACTCTCAAGCCCATCTACGCTAAGCTTTTTAAGTCTTCTTTCAAAAGGAGACAAACAATAAAAGCCACCTACAGGTGGTGGGAGATAGATCATGACCTGAAATCAGTAACTCTCTCAGATCCGTCATAGCTAGCATATCCTGTGTCGTTGTAGGGTATGTGTGCATGCACGCGTGTGTGTGTGTGTGTGTGGGCTCGCCGTCAGGCAAGGTCTCTGTTATTGTTTTGAAGCAGTAAGCGTACATGGGGAATGATAAGGACTGAAGCAGGGGTAGTCGAAGACCTGACTTTAAGAAGCAAGGAATGCTTAAATAAGGAAACAAGGGGGACTGTCGTTGTAAGGGGCTGACATGGGTGATGGTGACTCTCGTTCAGTACATGCACACCCTGTCTCTGGAACTGCTGGTGTATGTAAATGCATGCTTTCACAGTTGTTCTTTCTATTGTGTGTCATCAGACAAGATAGTTGTTGTCTATTACTTATGGTGTGCTTTTTTTTTTGGTTATTAAGTTGGATATTTATCTACATTCCTGAAACAACTTTTAGGGGGTTTTGTTGTTCTGTCTTATCCTGGAAAACACATGAATGCCTGTTTTCACAAAAGTGACTGTACAGTGACTTGAAATAGAGCCAATGAGACAGAAAAGGCCTTCCAGTAAAGGATATTTGAAGGCTGAAAAACGTATGTTTTCGTTGTTGTTTTTTTGTCAAGACAGGGTCTCAGTATGTAGGTAGCCCTGACTAACCTGGAACTCATTATGTAGACTTGGCCGGCATCAAACTCAGAGAGATCTATCTGCCTTGAGTCCTGGGTGTAAAAGCGTCTCGCTAATGCCCAGTCCCGTGCTTATTACTTGCATAGAAAGCTAAATTGGGGCTGATAGGATCGAATAACAGGAAGATTCATTTTGTCTTCTTCTTAAGGGAAGTTTTCTCAAAAGAAATAGTTTACATTTGAAGGTAAATACTTTGACTTTGCAGAAGGTGAACTAAGCCAACTGCAAGTCGTATGTGCTGAATTTCCTAGAACTTCAAAGACTTGCCTAACAGGACAGGGTAATACATATACTCATCCAGGACCAGCAAGATGGTTCAGTAGGCTCAGTAGGAAAAGGCACTTGCTGCCTGGGAAGATGACCTGCTTTCTACTCCTGGACCCCATATGGTGAAAGGAGAGAACCAACTTTGACAAGTTATCCTCTGACTTTCACTCACATGCTGTGGTATGAACACACAACATACACACACGCACGCGCGCACACACACACACACATAATTTTTAAAAATTACAGTTGATCATGTGTAAATATGATATGATATAAACAGATGATAAAATCTTACATATAGCCAGTGCTCAAAAAACACCTTGAGATATAATTCTTTCTATAGAAGCCTGTAACAGGCTTCTGTATAGAGAATATATATAGAACACTATTTTATTTTACCCATCTAGATGAGATTGGGCACATTCAAGGTGGTATGATCATAAACAGTACCTTCCTCCCCTCCCTGTCTTGCTCACCTTAAACTTACAGGCTCAAGACACCCTTCTTCCTCAGCCTCCAGCCTCCCTGATGCTGAGGATACAGGGACACCGTAGCGTGTAGCTGTTAACCATTTCTTTTCTGAGACAGGATCTGTCTGTGAATCTCTGCTGTCCTGGAACTAGCTCTGTAGAGCAAGCTAGTCTCTGCCTTTCAAGAGCTGTGATTGTAGATGTGTGCCACTACACCTACAAGAAAGAGAACTTTTCTGTTCCTAGGCAAACTAGGTCTCTAAACAGCTGCACAGGCAGACAAGTAATAATCTTGCATGCAGTTTAACTTGTATTGGATGAGGCAACTTGTGCTTCTTGAGAACTTTTGGTGTCTGGCCCTTTGAATTGCTTGAAGGATAAGAAGCTGACCGGTTAACAACTCTGAAGCATTGCTGAGCATTTGTTCATTTAGTTCAAACTTACTGCTATCCCGGGAGTCAGTGTGAGTGGGTTAGGGAAGAAAGAAACTACTCAGGAGCAGAGTAGCTCTGTGGTCCCTGTGAGGAGGAATTAAGGTCTAACCTCAGCAGTTAAGGACACAGATCTGTGTGTAGAGCACCAGCTTGGATAACTTTGGGAATCTATAGCATCCAGTGTGTCCCAGGCAGTGACAGTAAGTGATAAGACACCACCCCAGGCATTTGTAATCTGTTGAGTGAACCCAAATAGTGAACAGCAAAACTAAGATCTTTTCCTACTCCAGGAAGGTCTTTAGTCTGTTTGGAGGATACATGGCTAGAAGTTCTTCTCTCTGTGCTTACTTTCAACTGCTTAAAAGACACAATGTAAGATACTGTAACTTGTATAATTTAGCTGCTTTTTGATAGTATGTAGCTTGAAACTGGGCTGCTCTCTCTTTTGTTAAAGAAGGCTGTTTCTGCTGGTAAGTAGAGCTTTAGGATACATTCTTCTTCTCTAGAGAGAACCTAGTGACTTACATAATATAGCTGAAAATACGAGCATGCTTCTGAAGGTAACAGCATATAAAGTGCCAAGAGAACTCAACTCATCCTAAATTGCTTTAGAACTGAACTTGGGTGAATCTCAAAATACGTATGCTGAGGAAAATAGTCTAGACAGTGCAATTTTGTTTGTCTGAAACTTGGGAAAATGTGAGTAGCTACTGATGTTGCTCTGTGGTGCACTAAGTGCTTAGCGCTGGTGAGGCCTGGGCTGGGTCCACAGCACCCCACTGCCAGTATCTAGAAAGACAGATTCATCTGAAGTGACAGGAAGCAGACCAGATCTGGCCAGGGGCAAAGAAATTAATCCAAGGGCAGCATTTACCAGAGGACTTTTTTTAGGTTGTAGGGAGACTCTTGGCAGTGTGTGTGGGTCTGTGTGTGTATGTCTTTGTGTGTGTTTTTTAAACAAGTCTTGTGTGTGCATACAAAGCTGTAACTCTGATCACTGCCCTTCTGTTTCTTCAGAAATCCGTAGAAGCTGCTGTACCTGCTGTAGAACATGTCTAACAGTAACACTACTCAGGAGACTCTGGAAATAATGAAAGAATCAGAAAAAAAACTGGTGGAAGAATCTGTAAACAAAAATAAATTTATATCTAAAACTCCAAGTAAGGAAGAAGTCGAAAAGGAGGGTGAAGAGAACGGTCTGCGTCAGGAGACACAGGTAAGGGTTAAGTGTGCCATGTTCACAGTCCATGAAGAGACAGACAACTGTCGGGATTTGCTGGTGACTGATGTCAGCTCTCCCCAGCTTCTCCCAGAGCCAGGCACAGCGGTGCACTCGTGTCCGTGCTTGCTTGTCTGTTGCTGTGGGAAAACACTGACGAGAAGCAGTTGGGGAGGAAAGGGTTCATCTCAGCTCACAGGACACAGTTTATTCTCCAGGGAGGCCAGAGCAGGGACTCACACAGAAACCATGGAATCATTATGGAAGGCTTCTTCCTGGCTCTTCTCCCTAGCTTTCTTATACAGCCCAGGCCTAGGGATTCCACCATCCACAGTGTGCTGGGCCCTCCTACATCAATTATCAATTAAGACGGTGCCTTTAATCCCAGCACTGGGGAGGCAGAGGCAGGTGGAGGCCAGCACGGTCTATATAGAGTTTCAGGACTGACAGGGCTACACAAAGAAATACAGTCTTGAAAAAAAAACCAAAGACAAAACAGAATAGAAGAAAACTAAAAGAAAAGAAAATTCCTCATGCTTATGACTGACCACAGGTCAGTCTGATTAAGGTAATTCTTCAGTTAATGTTCCCTCTTCCCAAGTGATTGTAGTTTTCTGTCAGTTGACAGCTGATGCCCACTGTAATGGCTTGCAATCCCTCAGCAAGCGAAGGCAGAAGAGTCAGAAGGTCAGAGTCATCTTTGGCTTGCAGCAAGTTCAGGGCCAGGCTACCTGCCCTTTTAGTCACAGTGAGGCCCTGCCCGCTGGGGTCTGAGCTCGCTGTTCTCACTGTAGCTGCTGCACGTGGCTCTGTCTCCGCCTGGACCTCTGCTGTACAAGAGGATGGAAGCTCCATGACCTTCTTGAGGCTCACTGTTCATACTCACTGTAGTATAATTTGGGTTGGTTCCTTCTACACAAAAAGGAATAGATTCTAAAATGCTTTATGAAAAAGAGTAACATCACCTACCATAAACTTTATATGGATACAAAAATTTAAAATGGCCAGAATAGCATTGTTTTACATCAAGTTGGGCTTCAAAATGTCTTGAACAAAGACAAGTATGTTTTCTGAGCTTAGCCAGACAAACCCATTCTTTTCTTTTTTTGGATCCAAAAAGAAAGTTCCTCTCTCTAATCCAATGGTCCTGTGCTCACCACTACGTGGCAGGGTTGGTTTGGTTTCATCTGTTGAGGAGGGCTCCCGCTGTAGGAGGCAGATGCTCACGTGTGTGTGTGTGTGGGGGGGGTGTTGGGGAGCACAGCTCCCATGGTGCCATTGATCCCGTTGGTCCCGTCTGTCCTGTCCGCAGCTTGCTCTGAGTCCATGGCTGCTAAGCTTGGCTTCTGTCAGAGGCACACTGAGCTCAGTGCTGAGAACCTGGTGGGAAGAAGCCAAAGTCAGGGAGTAGACATGGGGGAGGGGCTGTCCCCTTCTCTTTATTGACTGGCAGAGCCAAGGTCCTGGAGCCCCAGGCAGTGATGCTTGCCTTTGTCAACATCCGTTGATAGCATCCTCTATCGGAAAGGGAGGGATCTACTGCATTTTGGTAGCATCTCCAACCAGTGAGAAGACAGAGGTGTTTTCTCCATCACTTAATTACTCTACGACTCAGGGCTGCAACTAAAATGCAGGCCCAGCACTGAGACATTGCAGTATCCTGGGCTAGACCATAGGGACATCCACTGTAGTGTCCTAGGCCAGACCATGGGGTGGCTATGCTGTACTGAGCACGAGGGAGAATTTACACTTGCATTTTTAAAATTTATTTGTTTATTTACTTTTAATGTTTTTAAGACAGGACTTCATGTAGTTCAAGCTGACTCTTAAACATTCTATGTAGTCCAGGCTAACCTTGAAGTACACCCCCCAAAATGCTAGGATTACAGTGCCCAGAACCGTTTTCATTCATAGATAGATAGATAGATAGATAGATAGATAGATAGATAGATAGATAAAAAGAGAGACAGAGACAGACAGACAGACAGACAGAATGAATGAATGAATGAATGAATGAATGTTTTGTCTGCATGTATATCTGTGTATCATATTGTATCTGTGCTTCATGTGTATGCCATGCCTACAGAGGCCAGAAGAGGGCATTAGATCTCTGGGACTAGAGTTAAACTGTTGTTAGCCACTATGTAAGTAGTGGGAACTGAACCTAGGTCCTCTACAAGAGCAACCAGTGCTCTTAACTATTGACCTATCTCTTTAGTGCCTCCAGTGATACTGATTTTTTTGAGATTTTGTTTTATGTGTATGAGTGTTTTACCTGTATGTATGTCTGTGTACCATGTATTCTGCTGTGTTGGATCCACTGGAATTAAAGCAGCTGTGAGTTACTGTGTGGTGCTAGGAACTGAACTCGGGTCTTCTGGAATAGCACCCAGTGCTATTGACCACTGTACCATGTCCCCAGCCCTACTAGTGATATTTTAAGGCTGGCTGTGGTAGCACATGCCTTAATGCCAGCATTTGGGAAGCAAAGGAGGCAGATCTTTGTGAGTTCAAGGCCAGTCTAATCTATATACTGAGTTCTAGCCCAAACAGGGCTATATAGTCTCAAACTGCTAACTGAACTAGTGTATTTCCAGCATTTGGAAAGTAGAGACTGAAGAATCAGGCCAGCCCAGCCCAGGCTATGTAAGTCACTGCCTTAAACAAAACAAAACAACCTTTGCATATAAACACATATTTAGCAAGTAATAATTGCTGGTTGGATGGCTGAGTGGCTAAAGGCATTTGACACAAAGCGTGAGTTCAGTCACCAGGACCTGGAGGGTAGTTCTCTGGTGCCCAATTAGGCAGACTGAGCCTTTTCCAGCTAGCTAGTAGAGGCTTTATTCTGTGTGGTTACTCTAGTTCTCTTTGGTTACATAAGCCCAATTTCTGTAAATCCTTCATTTTGTGCCTGAGGGTGAGATTGGTTCTTCTTATAAACCTGGGAGATAGAACATTAACTCTAGCAAAAGTCAGATTAGAACCAGGAGCAGTGTCAATTGGGAAGGTCTAGAAACTTGAAGCATAATTTTTCAAGACAACTTAATTCACTTAGGCCTTGTCTTCTTTAAAGATTAAAGCAACAACATAAAGAGATGAGTTAAAAGTTAGACAGCTCCCTCAGATATGTGTTCTGCAAGTGTCTGCTCTTCTCCTGTCTCCCTCTTACAGTGTGCCAGGTCTTTTCTAGATGCTTTCATCTCCATTGTCTTTTACATGTGAATTGTCATTTCCTGCCCATCCTTCCAGAGTATGTGGAGACACTTTGCCACAGCTCCAAAAATACTTCCAGTCTCTACTGATACCAAGAATGAATTTTAAATACTCAAGACAGATAAGTGATGAATGTTTAATTATATGTTGTCAAGATTACATGAAAGATAATTAAGTGAACTTTTAGATTCAAATTATTTGTTCTCAGTAGACAATTATCTTCTGAAGTCGCTGTGTATATTTCTTAAAGAGAGACAGTAAAGAAAGAATATTTATAGGTTTTCTATTTCCTATGAGGCACTCATCTGGTTAAAATAATATCTTTATCTCAGTAGACAAATAATCTGTAGGGAGTGTTGGAGAAAACCTTCTTCCCCACTTCCCTGACTCCTTTTGCTCTGACCAGAGGAGCTGGAGTCACTGCTGCCGTCTTTTGGAGGTCTTGTTCCTTTTCCAGTCTTTGGTCTTGTTACTGACCTTGGATCCCTTAGCAACCCCTTAGGAAGCCTTCTGTCCTCTTGCGTTTCTCAACATACAGATACTCTCTGAAGATGAATGAGAATTCATCGTCCTCTGCTCATGCTCAGTGTCTGCATCCCTCTTACTTCTGCAGTCTTCCCAACAGTCTGACTCACACCAGCCATCAAGGAGGTCTCTGTCTAGAGTTGAAGCTGAAGAGTTTGAAAGAGAAGATGTTTTTACTAGGACCATGTGGTGTGCGTTTTGGGAATCCGTTATTCAGAACAGCTTTTACAGGGAGATTTAGTGATATAAAATGCAGACTCTGAGATTCTTTTTAGAATGAGCAAGCCATCAGTGTAACACTAAACTCAAGTGTGCCATATAAATACCCAGCTGAGTATGGCCTCCTGATTGGGCTTTCAGCCTTTATATTTACAGTATCTTTGGCTTCATCTATTCTACTGCCTGATGCTGGGTCTCATATTCCCCATCATATGACCTAGTCCCTTAACACTAGCCATTGCTTCTACATTTTATGCTTCAGTATAAATGAGAGTTGAAAAGTCTGAGAGAAGCATGATTATGTGTATGCCTTCCCTGCCTGGTACCTAGTACCTGATACATGTTAGGCTTTAACCTAACTATTGGCTATTCTGTGAAAACTATGCATTGTGGGAAGTAAACAGATTCACACACTGTTAGTAGAGAGTATATGTTCATGCACTTTGAGAGGCAGTTATCAACACTTTATAAAGATTATAAGGTGAACTGTAGATATAGATATACTCAATGACATGGTTACTGTTTATACTTTTAAAGATTAGAAACATCCTAATGGTATATATAATTAAAGGGATTGGTAAAAATGCACTGTAGCATAGCCACACGACGGAATGCTATGTATCAGCTACAAAAAACAGTACATCTTTTGTGGAATGATACCTCTGAAAATTAGTTTATTCATAAAGCTCAGAGTAGTGTATACAACTGATTTTTTCAGTGTACATATTTATAGTAAGCTTTTATGCATAAAGGTCTATGAATAATTTTTTTTAAATTCATACTGATTAAATAGGAAGGAACCAGGTCAGATATTTGTGGGACACATCTGAAACTACTCAATGTATAACTCTGTTACACGTTTTGAATGTTTGTACTGTCTGTGTGTTTTACCTGTTTGAAAAGGCAGTAAAAAGATGCTTTGTGTGTTTGAACGATCCATCCTCTCTTGTTGCAGCAGGTTTTGCCACTGACCAGTTCTACTGTCGTTTCTTACCTTTGCCATTCTCCCATACAGTTCTCTATTTTTTTACTGTGGCAAGTTGTTTGTTTAACTTGTAAAGACAAAGGGAAGAAAAATCTTACCTCAACAAGACCATGCTGATGTTCTACCTCTGTCTTGTCTTTCCTCTCTAGCCTCCAGCCTCAGTTTTTTCTATACCCTGACTTATTCTTAACAAGTACTTAGTTGTTTGCACCCATGCTCTGCCTCCAGGATTCTCCTTCTTCCTTGGCAGATGCTGCGTCCACACCACAGTCTCTCCACCTTGTTCTGGAGCTCTTATTCCTATTTTCCGTGCTCTTGGCTACTTTTTATCCTGCCTCATACCACATCTCTTATCCAGAGAAGCTATGAGACCATCACTGGACACTTAGAACTAGGAGAATTCTCTTGTTTAACAAGGGAAGCATTGCTCAGGAGGCAGAGGCAGGGGGATCTCTGAGTTGGAGGCTACCCTAGTCTACATGACGAGTTCTAGGACAATCATAGAGAGATTCTGTGTCAAAAACAGGGCAGTGGAGGGGAGAAGCATTTGGAGGGAAGACTCTCCATTCTATTTCTATAGCTACAGACAGGACAAGTGTTCTGGACACAGCTCAGCAGGTGGAGGTGCTTGTGGGAAAACTTGTTGCCAAGCCTGATACCCTGATTTTGATCCCTGAAACCCACATGGTGGAAACCTACAGACAATTTCTGCAAGTTACCCACTTACTGCCGCTACATTCCACGTGTACACACACACACACACACACAATGTAAATAAAATATGTTATTGAGACCAGAGGTAAGAGGACTTGATGATTTCCCAGAGGACCTGGGTTTGATCCTCAGAACCCACATGCTGCTCACAGCTGTGCACGATTCCAGTTCCAAGGGATCTGGTGCCTCTTCAGATGTCCATGCAGGCATACCCAGGCACATGTACACTGATGCCTCTTCAGATGTCCATGCAGGCATACCCAGGCACATGTACACTGATGCCCTCTTCAGATGTCCATGTATGCATACCCAGGCACATGTACACAGACTTACATGCAGGCAAAACACCTATACACAAAACAAATAAAATAACTGCACTTAGTTGCATACATCTGTGACTCCAGGGCTTGGGAGGTTGAGGCAGGACAGTTGCAAGTTCAGGAGTAGCCTAGGCTGCTTAGTGAGAGACCCTGTCAAATGAGGAAGGAAGGGAGAGAAGGAACTCACTCGGTCCAGTGCCTGACCAGCATGCACTTAGTCCTGGGTTTGATCCCTAGTGTGGCATAAACCAGGTGTGGTGATGGATGCTTGCTTGTAGGACTCAGACGTTCAGGGTCATCCTCGTTTGTACAGTGGGTTCAAGGCCAGCTGGAGTACAGGAGAGAGGAGGGGTCATGTCTCATCTCCATTATGGATTAAATAGACTTCCTTGAGCACGTTTATAAGAAAAAGTTCTTCATGCTCTGGTAGTGCATTGAGTCAGGAGAGGATCCCATGATTTGTTTAAAGCTTTTATCAATATGCAAAATAACCTTGGAAATTATTGCTTTCTGATTCTACATTTTCATGATGAATGGTGCTTTTGACAGTAGATAGTACAGGATCCATTCTGTATAATATTTGCTGGAGTTGGAATTGGGCAACACCACACCAGGTGACTTTCCACAACATGTGGTGGCATTTAAAACCACTTAATAACTAGTGTGTTGTTGTTAGCATGCCTTGCTTATAAATATTGATTATCTGCACCTTTCCTATTTTCTAATCCTCTTCTAACAGAGACGGACATCCAGTCATGGCCATGCCAGGAAAAGAGCCAAGGTGAGCATTCTTCTCCATCCCTTACTCTCTGACATGATCCGTTCTGCAGCTCAGAAGTGTATGTCAGTGGAACCTGGCTTGTTCAGGTTCAGTAGAAGTGAAGCTTTCTCCTGCCTTTCATATCTCAGTCTCACAGTCTCAGGGTGTGTCACACACAGGATGTGAGCATGCTCACATGTACATACATGCGTTTCCTACTGGAAAGTCTGGCCCGTTCTCTCCCATTCAGGCAGTCTCTATCTGAGCCTGAAATGACGCCTGACAGGACTCCAGGGAGCCTGATAGTGGTGTGCTGACTTCTCTGCTCACTCAGGGCTTCTCTAGAATGGCTGTTTCTATGAGTATTAATAGTCACCAAATTCTCCCCCATGCCAACCTGGTGGTCTACATAGTGAGTTCCAGGGCAGCCAGAGCCACAAGGCTAGACCCTGTTTCAATTTTAAAAAAAGAAAAGAAAACAACAACAACACTACTTAATAGAAACTGTAACAGGTTTAAGAAAGTGTTTTCTAAACATTCACCAAAGGGTGGGTGGGGGAGAGAGAGAGAGAGAGAGAGAGAGAGAGAGAGAGAGAGAGAGAGAGAGAG
>NW_021620702.1:274444-410002 GCF_004785775.1 Grammomys surdaster | reverse complement strand
GAGAGAGAGAGAGAGAGAGAGAGAGAGAGAGAGAGAGAGAGAGAGAGGTAGAGAGGTAGAGAGGTGTAGTTTTTGATGTTTTGTGCTGTGTGTTTTTTTTTTTTCAGTCTAATTCCAAACTTAAGTTGGTGCGCAGTCTGGCCGTATGTGAGGAATCCTCCACTCCGTTTGTGGATGGACCACTAGACACACAGGTAGGTCTTTTACAAGCCTGAGTGCTGTTTATTCTGACCGTGACAGTTGTTACACAAAGCGTGGCAGCAACCCAAGCATAGACACTGGACCTAGAAATCAAGAAACAGAGTGTTACTTTGTTTTGAGACATGGTCTTATGTATCTCAGATTAGCCTCAAACTCTTTGTGTAACCAAAGATGGCTTTGAACTTCTGATCCCCCAGCCTCTACATCCCAAGTGCTAGGATTGCAGACCTGGCCCACCAAGATGTCCATGGAAAAAGGTCCTTTAGAGAAAAGGTCCTGGTGCTGGATCTAGCTCAGTGATTAGGAGCGCTGGCTGCTTTCCCAGAGAAACTTTCCAGTTCTGATTCCTTGCACCCACACGACAGCTCAGAACTATCTGTAACTCCAGAGGATCCAACACCCTCACACAGACAGACACACAGACTACACACCAATGCACTTAAAATAAGAATAAATAAATCATTAAAAAAGGAAAGAAAAAAACAAAGGAAAAGGCTCTTGTGGTGATCTATGACGAAGGTGACAGTGGGGACTATCTTATTGTCTTGCTCTTGTGGCAGGGGACCTGGGGCTGGACATGCCCTTCCTGACAAGCCCTTCCCATCTCGTTCTTGCAAGGGTACCCAGAGCAGCTTCAGCTGTGACTTCTGACAGGAAAAGGTTGCCCTCTGCTGTCAGTGGAACAAAAAAATAAAGTAATTAACAATAGACACTCTTCTATAAGATAAAGTTGGGGCAGGAGAGGTAATACAGTGGGTGTCTTAGTCAGTGTTCCATTGCTCTGAAGAGACACCATGAGCACCGCAGCTCTTACAAAGCAAAGCATTTAATTGGGGCTGGCTTACAGTTTAGAGGGTTAGTTAGTCCGTTGTCATAATGGCAGGAAGCATAGCAGCGTACATGAATTCATGGTAGCTGAGAGTGCTACATCCGGATCCAAAGACTGCAGGAAGTGAGCCACTGGGCCTGGCTTGGTCTTTTGAAACCCTAGAGCCTACCCCTAGTGACACACTTCCTCCAGCAAGGCCACACTCTCATCCTTTCAAATAGTGCCACTCCCTGGTGACTAAACATTTAAATCTATGAGGCTGAAGTGGCCATTATTCTATGTGTGTGAACATTTTGTTTGAATGTCTATGTACCATGTACATGCCTGATTCCTGCAGATGTCAGAAGAGGCCATCGGATCCCCTGGAAGAAGAGTCACAGATAGGTGTAAGCTGCCAGCAGGGTCTGGGAAATGAATGCAGGGTTCTCTGTCAGAGCAACAGATGCCCTTAATTACGCTGAGCCATTTTCTCCACACCTACCATAGAGTTTAAATCTTTTTCCCATCTTTGATTATATGCCTCTTTCCTTTTGTTTAAGGATATAATTCAACTGCACATCAGCTGCCCCTCTGACAAGGAGGAAGAAAAGTCCACAAAAGATGTGTCTGAAAAGGAAGACAAGGACAAAAGCAAAGAAAAGGTCCCGAGGAAGATGCTCTCCAGAGGTGAGGGCTGTCCTTTCATCCACCTTAGCCCGATGCCACAGTGTGTGCTGTCTTGTCTGTCTGTGTGTCTCTTCCTCCCTCCCTCCCTCCCTTATGTTTTTTTTGGGAGGGGAGAGGAGTTTTATTTTATATTTATTTTTGAGAGACTAGCCCTTGCTGGCCTGGAATTTACTATGTAGACCAAGCTTGCCTTGAACTCATAGATGTCCTGCCTCTGCCTCCCAGTGTTGGATTAAAGGCATGTGCCACCACTGCCAGCATCTCAATTTCTTTTCAAGATTTATTTTTATTTTGTTGTATGTGCATAGATGTTTTGCCTGCATGTGTCTCTGTGCACCATGTACATGCCTGGCACCTAGGCAGCCCAGTAGAGGGTGCCTGTTCTCCAGGGACTGGAGTTAACAAACAGTAAAGAGCCACCTTGTGGTTGCCGGGAATCAAACCCAGGTCCTCTGGAAGAGCATGCTTAGCCATGCTCTTAACTGCTAAGCCATCCCTCCAGATCCTTCTCTCTTAAATTTTGAGCCAAGGTCTCATGTAGGCTGCCTTGCTGTGTAGCTGAAGATGACCTTGAACTTTTCCTGCCTGTACCTCCTGAGTCCTGGGATTACAGGGTGTGTCACTGTGCCTGGCTGTAATGTGGGGTCCTCTACTAGCTGAGCTGTACCCACACCTCACTCTCTCTTCTGCTCTCCTTTTATGCTGGGGATTTAATCTAGGCTCTTGCATATATTAGGCAAGCAAACACTCTACCACTCAGCTGTATCTCTGACCATCTAGTACTTTACATTTTGAGGCATAATCTTCCTAAGTTTCCCAGGCTGTCTTTGAACTTAGTTTGTAGTCCAGACAGGCCTTGAATCTTCCTGCTTCAGCCTCTGGAACAGCTAGGATTAAACATTTACAATATCCTTTCTTTTTGTCATGACACCTCACACCCACTGCAGCTCCGTGTCTGCTGCCTTGATGACTTGGAGGAGTTATGAACTACGTTAAGTACTTTTTTGCTTCTTTAAGCAGTCTTGCCTCAGGGCCTACATACCACAGAGAGGCACTCTGTCAGGACTGACACTGCCTAGAGTAAGGCAGTGTAGTCCATTCTGACTTCCTTTATGCTCCAGGATAGGTGGTGGTATGAATAATCACAGTAGCGTATCTTCTATTGGGGGTGGCTTACTTATATAATTATGTAATAAGTGATTCACTTATATATTACTTTGTTTATTTATTTGGAAGCAGGGTCTCGTGTACTTTGGGCTGGTCTTGACTCCTTCTCTCTCCATCTCTTGAGTACTGGGATTACTGTGCTGGTTTAAGGGGCTGGGGCCAGTGCCAGGGCTTCATTTATGTCAACCAAGCGCTCTACCAACTGGACATCACCCTGCCCTGTTATGTTATGGTTTATAGTACAAATCCACTTTTACTTGTTAAGACTCTAGCTTTAAAGATACAGTCTATAAAAATTATCATATTTGAGGTGCAGCAAAATAGCTCTGTGGTAAAGATGTTGGCGCTGCAAGCCTAACAACCTGAATTCAATCCCTGGAATCCACACAGAGATGTAAGGTAAAACGTGACTCTCCACAGTGTGCTCTGGCCTCCTGTACCAGGGCTTGTGTGTCTATGCCATGTGCGTACACACTAAAATTTTGTTTTTGTCTTCGAAAAACTGTATTTGACAAAGCAATTAAAGCTGGACAGATTTCCTGAGATTTTGGAAAATTGAGCTGCGATTCCCCTTACGTGTTGTCCTTCATAGAGTAAAGCCTGCTTTGTCTTCATCGGACACTCAGTAAGCATTTAGTAATGTTAAATAGTGTTCTAGTGTGATATTGCTATAGTACTATTGCCCAAATAGTCATCCTTCTGTTGTTGCAGTGTGTGTGTGCGTGTGCGTGTGCACGCGTGTGTGTGTGTGTGTGTGACATATGTGTTCACATGTGTGGAGGCCAGAGGTTGAAGTCAGGTGTCCTTCTTTTGCCCTCTACCTTATTTTAGTTTTGACATGTATCTTTGTGTGTGTGTGTGTGTGTTCGTTTGTGTGTTTTCTGTTTGTATGATACCTGTTTGGAGGTCAGAGACACCTCTCAGGAGTTAGTTCTCTCCTTCCACTGAGTCAGTTCCAGGAATCAAGTTCAGGTCACCAGCTGTGGCATTAAGCACCTCCACCCCTGAGCACCTCACCGGCCTCTCCACCTTATTTTTTGAAGTAGTTTATACACTGAACCTAGAACTGATTCAACCAGACTTGCTGGGTAGTGGGTTCCACAGAGCTGCCTGCCTTCACCATCTGTCCCCAGTGCTAGCTTAGCTCTTGTGTGGGTGCTAGAGATCGGACTATGTCCACCAAGCTGTTTCCTCAGCCCATGGCTTCTCCTTTTTGTTTTGTGTTTTTAGTAGTACTTGGGATTGAACCTCAGGCTGTACACATGCTAGACCAGTCTTCATCACAGCCCTGTCCATGATAGGAGCTTCACAGAGCTGGCAGTGGATGCCATTCAGGATTTTATGCTGAGGCCTTTAGTTTACTTCTGGTGTCCTAGTCTTATAATGTCTGTGTAGACATTGGCTTCTGTTTAAAAATAGATACTATGCAAGCAGTTTAATTTCTTTTAAATTTCTTTTGTTGTGGTTCCAGACTCCAGCCAAGAATATACCGACTCCACTGGAATAGATCTCCATGAATTTCTTGTAAATACACTGAAAAAAAACCCAAGGTAAGAACACGGTTGGTGTGTGGGGAGGGGGAGGGGGTGGGCAGTGGGACTCTGAAGCCAGACGGCTCTCCTTCCCAGCGTTTCTCTATCACTAGAGTATAGAATGCCCACTGCTTCTCACTCTTGTAAAGTGTTGTCTTTATTTTTGAGTATTTGGAAAATTGTCCCATTGAGCTTTCTGTACTTTGAGGAGTTGACAGCAATGCTGTAGACGAAGAGTGTGATGGCCGAGAGCATAAGACTTGTGTGCTCGCTGGTTAGAGTCCACGGAGCGAGCGCGCTGTGACGCTGCGGGAGCTGAGTCGCTGCGGAGATAGGGCCCTCTGAGTCCTGGGTGGGATGAGGATAATGCCTACGTTCACAAGCATAGAGCGCGTGTTTATATGAATTAGCAAAGACATGATTAAGAAAGATGTATAAACTGTGTACTTGAGTTGGTGTTCTTTCTCAGAATACCATAGGAGGTTCCTCGGCTTGTGCCCTACAGCATCCAGTATTAATTAGACGTTGGATCCATCCCTCAGTTTTTGTGATGAACAAGTTGGTTTTCAGTCCCTACTTTTAATGTCTGTGGGAGGGCTGTGTTTTGTTTTGCTTTAATTTTGTTTAAACAGGGACAGAATGATGCTGCTAAAGTTAGAGCAAGAGATTCTGGACTTCATCAGTGACAACAAGTAGGTTTCTCTGATGAGATACAGTGTTGAGGTGGGAGGGACACCGCGGAGGGGTGGGGACAGCCTTGGGCACCAGTCTTTTCTCAAAGAAAGAACTTGGAAGTAAGGACACCCTGGGAGAAAGAATTTGGGAGAGGGAATGGAGAGATGGCTAAGCAGTTAAGAACACCGACTGCTCTTCCAGAGGTTCTGAGTTCAATTCCCAGCAACCACATGGTGGCTCACAACCATCTATAATGTGTCTGGTGTGTCTAAAGACAGCTACAGTGTACTCATATTAAATAAGTCAATCAATAAATAAGTCTTAAAAAGAGGGAGAAAGAAACAGTCTGGAAATGTTAAACTTGAGCCAACAAGAATTTCTATGGTTTTTAGCAGCTAGGTTTCGCCCCAGATAATACTCTACTCCCATTTTCCTTTAACTGACAACATTCAAGTGGTGGAAGCAAGCCCTTAAGTAGGAACAAGCAGTGTTACTAGGGGCTGGAATGAATTAATCTACAAAATACTGAGAGAAACTTGTTTTGTTCTCATAGAGTAAAATTTTTTGTACATCTGATCCTCCCAAATTTTTTCCCCGTTAGACACTATTAAGAAAAATGAGTCAGGTTCTGTTGTTGTTGTCTTCTTTTACTTATTGCCCTGAAATCCCTTCAGTAACCAGTTCAAGAAGTTCCCTCAGATGACCTCATATCACCGGATGCTATTACACCGGGTAGCTGCCTATTTTGGAATGGACCACAATGTTGATCAAACAGGGAAAGCTGTCATCATCAACAAAACCAGCAGCACGAGGATGTAAGGAGAGACCATTGATTGGACGGTTCTCATGGGATAACCAGGCAGGACAGAAGAGCAAGACAGAGAATCCGGGGGAGGGAGGAGGGTATCTCATCAATTCCCTCTTTCTGTGAGGTCTTAGAGATAGATTCTGATTAGCGATACTGGTGGCTCATGCAGACTGGCCTGGCTTTTGTTCACCTTGCATAGGCCAGACACAACTTTGAGTGAAGAGGTGTTACCTTGAACAACAGACGTCTTGTAGTGGTGTGCACCTGCAGTCCTAGCACTCAGGTAGAGGCAGAAGACTCAGGAGCTGAGAGGCAGACTGCTTGAGGTCCTGTCTCAGTAAAGGGGAGGGGACGAGACACACAGTTCACTTGAACTTTCAAGTGACTTTTTCACTTTTGTGGTGATTCCTAACACCACAAATTCTCTTGAGTAGAGATGTGGAATTTAGGAGAAGTGTGCATAAAGTTCTTCTCCCTAACAAAAAGATCTTTTTTCTCCCTTATTTTCACATTTCTTTCCAAATCTCAGCCCTGAACAGAGGTTCTCAGAACATATAAAAGATGAGAAGAACACAGAATTTCAACAGAGATTCATTCTCAAGAGAGATGATGCCAGTATGGACCGAGATGATAACCAGGTGAAGAATGGAAGAGGGCGGGCCTATAAAGAGAGAAACTGGGAAGGGAGAAGGATTTTGGGGGAGTGGAGAAAATTGAAAATATCTTAGAATGGAAAATTAGAGCTATTATCCTGAGTTGTTGGGGCTTACCACTGAGGATTGGCTACAGTTGTTGAGCCGGATGCCATGCTCGTAGCCCCAGAGAGACACGGTGCTGAGGCCTCATTTGGCCTACAGTTCTTTAGGTTTGCCTCTAACTTGTAACTACATTTCATTTTGGACAGGCAAGGTCCCTCCCTATGTCAGCCTTGATGTCGCTGACTTCAGTGTCATCTCTGCCCAACCCCTCCCTGTCTTACAGAGCTTACACTGGGAGCTACTAAAATAACCAAGAGTTGCTTTATCCCATTTCCACTCTTAACCTAGCTGAGGGCTAGCCTTAAACTGGCAGAGTTGTGTCTGACTTAACCAGTTACAGAGGTGTGTCTCTGATCCCCTTTGATAAAACACCTTTGTCTTTCCCATGCCTGGCACCGTGGTAGGTTAATCTGAGTTTCAGTGCTGGGAACTCAGATTCATCTTGACCCACTCCTATGGAACTGAGCAGTAAACACACTAAACTGTCCTATCCCTTCATGTATGGTGGGGCTGGCTGCTGTTCTCCCTTTAGGTAGCAGATGATTGAGGATTAGTTTTCTTAGCTAAATGGAGAGTTTAGAGTTATCCTACATCTGCTTGGCTGCCAAAGGGGGTTAGATTTGAAGACTGTGGTTGGGTAGAACCAGTATGAGTCTTAGTGAGGAGTTGTAACCATATAATAATACCATACTTCTACAGTCACACTTAGGTTTCTTGAAATACTGTATGGTCTTGAGACCAGGACCTTCTTGCTTGCTACTTGAAACTCAAAGGGAGTCCTTTTAAGAAAGACACCATTATCTAATGTGGACAAACACGCTGGGTCTGATTGAAAGCAAAGAAAACTACAAAAAGACAAATTTTTGTAAACCAAGAAAAAGCCTTTCCATCCTGATGCCCTTCTCTACATTTTTCCAAAGCCCCTTTTTATGTATCAGGAAGTATTCAGGCCTACAGGCACATTGGAATGGAAGGTAATCTGTTTCTACTGCAAACTTTTCATCTCACAGCTTCAAGCTTGGTTCCTAGTAGGGTAGATTCTGTGTACTTTCTGGCTGTAATATTAGTAACAAATGTAGTATTGTATTTTATTGTTTTCCCTGAGCTGAGCTTTGCTTTAAACATATATATGTTATCTCTTTTAATCCTTTCCACAACCCGGTGTAAATGGGGTTATTAACCCCACTTCACACATAAAAATACTGAGTCCACCAGATGTTAAGTTACTTGCCTGAAGTCAGTTTACTGGGAGTCAACAGCTGGGATTCCCCTTGACGCCCCATTATGCTTTCTAGTCTGCCATGGGCGTGCTGTGCTGGGTCTTGTGTCTCCTTGTAATAGAGCCGATGAAATGTATTAGTAGAATACAGGTTCCAAATAGTGGGGAGGACAGTATGTAATCAGAGTTAGGACCCCAGAGTCTGGGGCTGCCTTCAGAAACAGGTAAAGACAGTTTTGGCCTAGAACAGCAGCAGGCTCCTTAGAGCTTCATCTGGAGCCTCGGGCTGAAGGTCAGAGTTGTGTGTAGCCTGCGGCATTGAGGAATGGGTTCCCTTCGGAGCGCCTCACCTTTGTGATCACTGCAGAGAAGGTTCTCTGTCACACTAACCTGGGACAGGGCTCACAGACAGCATCGAGAGGAGGAACGGTGTGGTCATTTGCCCATCCAACATTACTATTGGCCTGTCATTCTGTCTGTTAGAGAACATGAACGTCTCTCTGTCAGCCATCTCCTCCTCTGCCCTTGCTGTCTTCCTCTCCCCTTTCACTGTGCCTCATTTATCTGTTCCTTTCTCTGCTCATTTCTTTCCATTTGTTCTCTCTCTCTCTCTCCCGTGTTGCACTGTTCTCTTGGTATTTCTGTCTCTTAGACTCCCTTCAGTTGCTCTAATTAAGATGAGAAAACTGCGTAGTCTTTGAGTTTACCCTCACTCCTGAGGTTTTGCTAAGCCCTGTTTGACGCGGGTTGCTAGGATGTGGCGTTAGTGACTGAAGAAGGGCCTGCTCAGTGCTAGTTCTGTAGCCTCCTCTGTGTTCAGCTGTGCTAGGCACTGACTTCTTGGCCCTTTTCAGCTTCCTTCTTCCCCTCACTTGCCCTCTAAAGCACTGCTGTTTATGTTCCCAGGGCTGTTTTCTTGATCTTTACTGACTGAGCAGTACCTGAGTACTCCAGGGAATCGACCCAATCCCTATACATAGTTGGTCTTGATATTTGGGGTTTGGGGGAGGGTGGAAAGTCCTCTACCATCCAGAAAAGCTGATCTCTCAAGCTGCATGGTCAGATGTACCCAGTGAAACCTGTCCAGGACTGGAAATTTTATTTTATTTCTTTCTTTTCTTTTTTTTTTTTTTAAATGGCAACTGTAAACTTTCCCGGTTTCTCTTCCTTGCTGGTGTGCAGTGAGCTTGCAGTACGAGGAGAACTTAACTAGCTTAATTCTGCTCACCGATCTAGATGAGAGTTCCATTGCAGGATGGAAGGAGGAGCAAGTCAATAGAAGAGAGAGAGGAGGAATATCAAAGGGTCCGAGAGAGAATATTTGCCCGAGAGGTAAGTGTAGCTTCTGAGAGTTGTCAGACCATAGCTTTTAGCTCTTAATCTTTGGAACTGTGAATGGAATGAACCCTCCATAAATGTTGCTGGGTCTTTTGTTTCTTTTTCTTTTCTTTTCACCAACATCAGTCAGTCCAAGATTTGACCTCTAACCCTGAGCATGGCTTCTTGAGAAGCTACAGGTTTTCCTTTGTGTTGAAATACATTCTGCTGTACAAAGAGAACCAAAACTTGGAGTTGCTGAATTTGGTAAATATGACTAGACTGGAAAGGGAATTGGTTTTAGCAGAGCTGATGAAAGGGCCCTAAGTCTCGCCTGCCCAGCCTCCTCCCACTCACCCTCCAGACTCCCGCTGTCTGTTCTACACATCATTGCTTCTCAGTGGAAGACTCAGTATCCATATAGGCTCAACACACATCTTGTTTGGCCAGTTTGTTTTTAGGATGTATTGATACTTTATCAAAGGGCTGTTCTGACGTAGTCCCCTGCAGGTCCCGCAGTCAGACCCCGTGCACAGAGGATGCCCCCAGTTCCCTGCACGCACTACTGGCATGGGAAGCTTCCTCTTCCTCTAGTTCTTCCCTTGCTCCTAGAACAGGAATTGGCTTCGTGGTCCAAAGAGCAACAGTCAGTCAGCTTAGGTAACTATCTTTAGGAACTGTGGGCCATATCAGACGCACTTATCACCCCGTGTCTAGTTGCCTTTGCCTGTTAGTCTAAGAGATACAGAGCAGGATTTCAGGGACAGGTTAGATAAGCCGCAGATGGACAGACCTTCAAAACACGTGGACCCAGACAGAGTGACATCTTAGCAACAAAGGAGGTTTAGATCATGTGATCATGTGGATGGACACTGCTCTCCTGCCGATCCTCTGTTCTTCTTCTTCCATCAAAACACCCTCCCATTTTTATATCACACACAAACGCACACAAACAACGTGTGTGTCTTTTCATCATCACCTCACTCAGAACAATAATGTCTCCACTCCAGAAAAATGTTTGTTTGTTGTCTAGACAGAGAGCCGAGCACTTTTAAGACTCCTTATGGAAAGTGGCACACAACAAGCCCTCTGTCCTAGAAGTCAAGAGGCAGTCATCTCACCGTCTGTTATGTAGGCTTCCATTCTGAGTCAGAAAAGTCTGTCCTCCAGACTATTCCTACTCACGGGAGCTCAGTACATTACCTGCAAACCAGGCGGGTGGAATGAGAGGAGAGATGCCGTGGTTGTGGATACGGCCAGGATGACCCTGAGCTGTGAATAGAAATACTTGTGTAGTATTTACTGTCTTTTAGGCATTTCTTGTAGGTTAATGTATGTCATCTTCACAACGGGTCTGTGAAGTAATTTTAATTATTTTTCTCACTTTATAAAGGAGATTCTAAGACACAGAGAGCTTTGATAACAGCCTACCATAGCAATACTCGTTAGCCAGGGCACTGGTGTTTGTTGTAGACACTCTGGCTCCAGCGTCCATGTTCACACTCAATGGAAGCTACCTCTTGATAGCTTGCTCTGGTCTGGGCTCTTAGATTAGGTAGTCCCAGCAGTGACAGCCTAGCTGACTGTGTATGTACTCCTCTGCCTCACTGACACACGGAAAATGGCGGCCTCGCTGTGTCAAGCTCTGGCAAAGCCCTGTTACCTGAAAGCATGGATGGCTTACTACAGGGCATTGGAGCTAGTTATCAACTACAGTGGAACATAGCTGCCTACAGCCATAGCAAAGGCAAAGTTAGTGCTTCTCTCCTTTTCCTTCCTGATTTCTAGTCTCTCAAGCCTCTGCTAATACATGTATTCTTTGTTAAATCCTTGTGGATTTATCACTTTCGTTTCAGTATTTCCTAGCTCTTGTAGTAGAGGCCTCGGGAATGTCAGAAGATCTAGATGAGGAGAAATGGCCAAAGCCCACCATCCTCCAAAGACTCCTGTGGAGAGGAGCGCGCCCAGTCAGAGGGAATGAGGAAGGGTAGAGTGAGGACAAGGACAGGCCCGAAGAGCGGGAAGTGCCGAGAAGGGTGTTCGGATGGAAATGCTGCTGCTGCAGCCTTCTCTAGAGCCTGCGCTGCGGCCGCCAGCCAGCTGGGAAGCTGCCCTGTGCAGAGCCAGCTGTGCTCAACAGCTGGACGCCTGTCCTCAGGGCCTCTCCTCAGGTTCGGCTCCACCTCGGAGCCACTTCACCCAGCTCAGTGGCTTTGTCAGAAACGATCCTGGTGGGACTGTCTCAGATGCCAGTGTCCTCAGTTTTTTAGGCTCTAAAAAGTATTTGCATCCCCAATATCTCACCCATAATGGGACTCCAGGCGCGGCACCTTCATCTGGGCAGATGGAAAGGGCAGAAAGAGAAAAGCCACGGAGGTTAATTTCTAAAAACTGAAGTTCCCTTTTCCTGTCCCCCTTCCTTTGAACATGATTAAGATGAAGTGTGTCAATGATTGCACTCAGTTCACTACTCGAGCAGTAAGCGCAGAGCTCAGGGGCGACTAGGCTGGTAGCTTCCCTGCTCCTCCTCTAGCACTTCTCCCCACCGACCTTCATGTTAAACGCTCTGGAAAGGCTAAAACTGCCAAATGTTTTCACTTGACAGGTGAGAAACTGGTCTGGGGTAAGGGTGGGTCACCCTAGCCTTACTCCCTCCCTGTTGATGGGTGAGAGCTTGGGTCTGAAGAATGTGGGTATTGATAGCATCATAGACATCCTTTTCTGTCGTGCCTTATTACTTTCTTATGAGTTATTTTCCATTTTCTCCCCTACCTAGACCGGCCAGAATGGATATCTAAATGACATCAGGTTAGTACCACTCAGCATGCCCTCCACTTGCCATCCAGCTTTGTCAGTGAGGCTAACCAGACCCTGTAATGATGCTATTCTTGTTTTGTTTTTGATATTAACCAACAGACTCTCCAAAGAAGCCTTTTCTTCTAGCTCTCACAAGAGAAGGCAGATTTTTAGGTACCTGTGTGTGATCTATATCTTTCCTTTTTATTTTTAATTTTGTTTTGCTGTAATCTTTCAGTGGAGTGAGTGAGTTTGCTCCATGCATGGCTGCTTGTGGAATAATTAAATTTGTGAGTTTTGCAATACTGGATTCTTTTTTGCCTTTTGGGAAAAAAAGACTCCCCCTCAGTGACTTTGTTGTTGCCAGTGTCACTGAGCCCTGAGTAGATGGTGAAGGGGACACCAGCTGTGTGAGACAGGCAAGTGCTGCTCCCCCTCCCCCACCTAGTATAAGGTAAAAGGATGGGTTCAGCTGGCTGCCTTTGCTCAGTCTGTGGAAAGGTGTGGACAGCTGATATCTGAACCTAGAACAGGGACTGTTTTGTGTCTCTAGGAAAGATAATATATGTATGTGTATAATGAATATCTCTCTGTGTGTGGTTTTCCCTTGAGACAGTATAATGTCTAAGATGACCGACCTCAGAGAGGATAGATGTGGATTAGGATGACCTAGAGCAGTCCTTCCGAGGACCTGCTGTCTGTTACTTACCCTCTCGTGAGGGGAGCTGCTGCTGCCCCCTGCTGTACTAGCTTTTCCAGTACCCAATACTCTCACTCTTTAAACAAAACAAACATCATAAAACCTTTTCGTTGTAGTCTCTCAGTCCCATCCTAAAGGCAGTATAAGATAGATGTGGGAGAAATACCCTACCTGTGCCAACTCACTGTAAGTCTGTTCTCCTCGTCCACCAACAGAGAAAGTGCAGAACGTAGACGAGGGCCTGTGTGCTTAACACTGTATGTCAGTACTAACTCTTTCCAAAGGGTTCCTCCATTTTTTAAATCCTGAGATGCACAATATAGGTCTCACTTTAAAGCTCTGTCTGTCCTCTCCTGTCCAGCTTTCTGAGGCTGAGATGCTCAGTGGTTAGGTGTGCACTGCTCCTATAGAAGGCCTGAGTTCCTTCGCAGCACTCCCAGCAAGCGGCTCACGGGATTGGATGCCCTCTGCCCTCCACAGGCACTTACACTCCACACAGAGATGCACACACACATATCAGCAAAAATAGGTCTTCAGAGGAAGAGGAGGAGGGAGAAAGACAATGACATTTCTCACTGTTAGGAAGGGGAGAGAATTTTCATTTTTCTAAAATTTTTAAGATGTATGTGTATGAGTGTCTATGCACCACATACATGCAGTGTCCACAGAGGCTAGAAGAGAGTGTTGAATTCCCTGAAAGACACTATAGACAGTTTGAGCTGCCATGTGGGTCCTGGGAATCAAACTCAGGTCTTCTGGGAGAGCATCCAGTGTTCTTAACCACTGAGCCATATCTCCATCCCCTCTGACCTCTTTTTTTTTAGACAGTGCCACCTTGAAGTCCATCTGAAAACCAGAGGCTGAGTGAGCTTTGCATTGTTGATAATACCAAAGATATGTAAAATTTTCACATTAAAAAAAAATGAAATTCTACTAGATAGCATATACTTTATAGTCATAATTATCCCAGAGAACAGTGCCTTTTAGTTGCCGAAGTATATCTCACCTGGTTCAACTTTCTTGGTGTATTGACCTGATCAATTGGTTTATATCAGAAGAAACAGAAGGTAGAGGTGGAATACTGAGCCCTAGTTTATGCGGCTGTAAGCGGTGAGAACAAGGCTGATTTTGTCCAGTGGTCTTTTTATTGTCCCGTGCCAGCTCTTTACAGACAGTCCTTCTTCCTCTCAAACGTGTGTTCTATTAGACGCCTAATTCAAATTCACAGTTGAAAGTGATGCTTCCCTGTGAGCATCAGGCCACGCCCCACTGTGTAGATAACAGCTTGAAGAATTGATGAGCAGGTGCAGCCCTCATCTCTCCACATCTCTTTTTCAAGCCTGAAAAATCAAACTGTGTTTTGATTAAAGACCTAGGTGAAGACCAGTGAGACATCTCAGCAGGTGAAAGCAGCTGCCACCAACCCTGGTGACCTGCACCCAGCCCCAGGAGTCAGGTGGTGGGAGGCGAGAACTAGCTCCTGGAGGTGTTCCCTGACCTTCACACACAGGAATATAAAAAATGATTAACAATTACAAATAAGAGTGGGACTGGAACAATGGCTCAGCAGTGAAAGCGCACACTGATCTTGCAGAGACCCCCGAGTTCAGTTCCCAGCACTCATATTAGGAAGCTCACAACTGCCTATAAGTATGGCTTCCTGGAGTCTTACACCTTTTTCTGGGCACATTGCATGCACAGGCTCCCTACTGACTCTCAAATATATACATAATATAAAATAAAATAAAGCTTTTTAAAAATAAAACAACTGGGTATGGTGATACACACCTTTGATCCCAGCACATGGAAAGAGATAGATAGAGTCATGGTCTATGTAGCAAGTGCTAGGACAACCGGGGCTATAGTGAGGCCCTGTCTCACGTAAATGAATAAGTAAATTAGAAGAAGACACAGAGATTTAAGAACAAGAGAAGTTTTTTTTTTTTTTTGGTTTTTTTTCAAGACAGGGTTTCTCTGTTTAGCCCTGGCTGTCCTGGAACTCACTCTGTAGACCAGGCTGGCCTCGAACTCAGAAATCCGCCTGCCTCTGCCTCCCAAGTGCTGGGATTAAAGGCGTGCGCCACCACCGCCCGGCAAGAGAAGTTTTTTAAACTTAAGTTAGGTACTGGTAATGTGGTTGAGCTGGTGGAGAACCTACTTAGTGTACCAAGGACCTGGTTCAGGAGCAGTGTAAGAAAGTGGGGATAGTGTACACACCTGGAATCCCAGCACTCGGGAGACAGAAGCAGGGGGATCAGAAGTTCAAGGTCATCCCTATCTGCTTAGGTAGTTTGAGGCAAGCTTGGGTCAAAAAAGAAAAAAAAAAAGTAATTTAAAACGCAGATCCAGGCCGGGCAGTGGTGGCGCACGCCTTTAATCCCAGCACTTGGGAGGCAGAGGCAGGTGGATTTCTGAGTTCGAGGCCAGCCTGGTCTACAGAGTGAGTTCCAGGACAGCCAGGGCTACACAGAGAAACCCTGTCTCGAAAAACCAAAAAAAAAAAAAAAAACGCAGATCCAGGCCTGACTGCGGACCTTGTTTTGGATCGTAGTCCTGAATCTTTCATTTCTGTCCATTTCATGGTTTTGAAAATACATAATAATGCCAAATTCTGTCATCTACACTGGCAATAACTGCCAACTCCCCGTTCTCTGGAAGTCTTAGTCCATTGATAGGCCATAGAGAAGCTGAGTGCTCGTAATTAAATGTCACCCCTTCTACAACCCCACCATTTCTCAGACCCAACAAACTGGACTTCTTCCTATAAAAGACTAAATGAAGTCTACTTTAAAACTAAATCAGAGAAGTCGGGGTGAGGCTCGGTAGTATACCTCTTGCCTAACATGTCTGAAGCCCTGGATTTGGTCCTCATACCACATGAGGAGCTGTGTCTAGAGTCACACATACCTGAATCTCAGCACTAAGGGAGTAGAGACAGGAGGACCCTTGGCTGCATACCTGGTTTGGGGCCTGATTGGGCTATGTATAGTATACCCCATCTTGAAAGAGCGACAGAGACCAGCACTAAGTTACCTAAATTAGCCCTGGTTTTATAACACATGAAGTATGAGTGTGCTCTTTATCCTTATCCCATCTCTCTAACACACCCAACCCAGTCATTCCTCACAATGGAATTTTAGTGGCGCTCCCAAATTGCCATATATTTAGTGATCTGATTATTTATAGAGAAGGGAACTGGTCTGTTTTCTCTCTAGATTCTCTATTAAGCGAATAATGTATTAAATCATCAGACAATCCATTTTTGAGCATTTGACCATTCCTGCTGTGAGGAAACTGGACAGGTCCAGAGGCACTGCTTCCTAAGGCACTTTCTATCTCCCTCAGGTACTGAGAGAAAGTAAATGGCAGGTCATCCAGATAAATGCAGCATTTTAGTTGAGAAAACCAACATAGTGTGTGCTCGAGTGTCTAATGAGCAGCTTGATCCATTGGCACTGCCAGTAACCTCCATACACATTGTCATTGAGTCTTCAGGAGCCTGGCTGAGACAGAACTGCTGGCTCTTGCTTCATTCCTGCTTCTGTTTTGAACAGTCTTTGATTTATGTTTGTTACCTTTTTTTGCTCTTGGCATCCAGAGAATAAAGATTAAGTTTTAGAGAAAACAGAACTATGGTACAGTCCATTATTCTAGCTCTAGATAGAGAAGCATGAGACTCTGTGTACTCCAGGTAGCAAAGAAGACTTGGTATATTGCTAATCAGTGGTGCCTGCTTGTTGTTAGCACTCCATGGCATGGTTAATAGAAACCGGAAAAATGACCGCCAGCCACTCGTGGCACTCACCTGCAGTCCCAGCTCTTGGGAGGCAGAGGCAGGCGGGTCTAGAGAGTCAGTTCTCGACAGCCAGCACAGGATGATGGGATCCTGTCTGGAAGAGAGGAGACAGGGAGGAGCCAAGCTAGCTCACTCTCAAAATAACTGAGCAAAGTGCCTTTGGAGCTAAAGTGACTGGGGTAGCTTTTCTATTTGGTTTTGGTGGGATAATGATGAAAAGAAGGAAATCTAAACGACTATGATTTTGCCAAGTTACTCACTAGTATACGCACCAAAATCTTGGTGATTGTTGTCGTGTGGTTCCCTCAGGTAGTAGTTGTTGAGATGAAGCTAGAATGAAGGAAATTGCTGAGCCTTGTATGCTTTTAGTAAGAAACAGTAAGTGTTCAGGAGAGGGGCTGAGGAGACAGCTCAGTCTGCACAGTGTCCATGCAGTCATGGAGCCCTGACTGTAGATTCCAACACCTCTGGAAGAGCTGTCCATGGCAGCACATCTGTAACCCTGTCCCGGGAGTCAGGCCGAGCATCCATGGAGCTTACTGGCCTTAGTTATCCAGGTTTGGTGAGAGCAGATGTCTCAAGAAATAAGGTGGAAGGCTGGTGAGATGACCACTGAGTAAAGATGCCAGCCACCCAGGCTGAGAGCCTGCATCTGACCCCAGGATTCACACAGTAGAGGAGAAGCAGCCACACCTGCAGGTTGTCCTCTGACCTACATGCACACATGGCCACAGAATAAATGACTAAAATATAGTAATGAAAACGATTGAAAAATACTAGAACCTGATCAAGAAAATACATACACATGTACTGCACACGTGTTCATACATACTCACATGCATGCACACATACACACACAAAAACACGAAACTCCCTCAAACTCACAAGAACAACAAAAAAGAATCAAAATTTGATTCCCAGGACCCACCCGTGTTGACTCAGAATGGCCTGCTCCAGGGCGTCCTCTCTTCTGTCTTCCTTGGACATCTGTACACATGGTCCATGCACACACACAGACACAGGCACATGTAAACAACAGATAAACCTCTAGGGGCTGGAGAGACAACTCAGCAGTTATGAGCACTGGTCGCTCTTGCAGAGGACCTGGGTTCAGTTCCCAGCACCCCATTGGCTGCATAGGACCATCCTTAACTACAGTCCCAAGGGATCTGATGCCCTCTTTGAGCTTTGTGGATACCAGGCACATTTATACAACCAAAACATTTTATACAAGCTTAAATACGTACCTTTTTTAAGGCAAGACAAAGTTTTCAGGTCAGCAATGGTTATTTTGAGGCATACTGTCAATTTTAACCACTGGCAATTTTTTTTTTTTTTTTTGAGACAGGGTTTCTCTTTGTAGCCCTGGCTGTCCTGGAACTTGCTCTATAGACCAAATTATCCTCAAACTCAGAGAGCCACATGCCTCGGCCTCCTGAGTGCTGGGGTCAAAGGTGTACACAGCCAATACCCAGTGCAGGCAATGCCTTTAATGCCAGGATAAGCCTGACATTTTATAACTAGGAAGAACAGAAGAATCCCTTTCTCAGTAGTTTTGTCCCTCACCCAAGGCAGTAAGATTAAAAGTTAAGTACAGTCAAGCCCCTTTCTACCAAGTCCCACGCATATACTTGATTTTCCAAACATGAGTCTTTAGCATCTGTGGCATCTGTTGTTCTCAAATACCAAGATGGAATCTCCACAAAACAGTTTGGACATTCAGAGTTTTCGCTATAGTCTTCCAACCCCTGGAAAGTGCTCGTGAGTGCCTCTGCTGGCTCGGATGCATGCTGTCTAGAAGGTCTTCTGTGGGATGCAGCCATGTCACTGGCTACTCCCACTTGGTACCAACAGTAACTTCTAGGAGTTCTCTTGCTTTAAGAAGTCCCAGAAGTTGCTGCTACCCTCCTGTTGCCCTCCATTTCCTGCATGTGTGAGATCCCTGCAGGGTGTGGAAAAGAGACCACAGTCAGTCTCAGTACCGTGTATGTCGCTTCCTGTTCGCCTTGGATCGCTGTGCTGAAGGAGCTGCCCATGCGCTGTCTTTCACACTTGCCTCTGCTCTTTGTTACTGTACTGGACCTTGTTCTGTCTGCTCACATCAGGTCTCAGTGTGCCAGCCACCTGACAGGAAGTCAGTGTCCATACCCTCCCCCTCGTCTTTGTTAATGAGAGACTGAAAAAGGAACTCTCTCTTTTGGCCCTTCTGCTTAATTGGGGTCTGGGGGGGAGGTCCTCTGACGACTGTGGTTTCTGCAGGGGAAACCGGGAAGGGCTGAGCCGCACCTCAAGCAGCCGGCAGAGCAGCACAGACAGCGAACTCAAATCCCTGGAGCCGCGGCCTTGGAGCAGCACAGACTCAGATGGCTCTGTCCGAAGTATGCGACCGCCTGTCACCAAAGCCAGCAGCTTCAGTGGGATCTCCATCCTCACCCGAGGCGACAGCATTGGCAGCAGTAAAGGCGGCAGTGCAGGCAGGCTCTCCAGGCCAGGTACCACGGCTGCTCTCCTTTCAGGGCACACTGTCCCTTCTTGCTTGTCTTTTGCAAAGTAACTCGGTTAAGGTGAAACATCTGGTGCAGTGCAGTTCCTTGGAAACTTAACATCGTTACCAGAAGAGAGGAGATCTGATCTCCTGGATCCATTACCCTTTTTTTTTTTAAATCTGTTTATCTGTCAGTCTGTCTGTCTGTTAGTTTTTTTGAGACAGGGTTTCTCTATGAAGCCCTGCCTGTCCTGGAACTCACTCTGTAGACCAGGCTGGCCTAGAACTCAGACCCACCTACCTCTGTGTGCTGAGTGCTAAGATTAAAGGCACGAGCCACCATGCCTGGTGCCATTATTCATTCTTAAATTTAGTTGCCTCTTTGATTTTTCTTTCAGACTTTTTGTTCTTTTTTAGGAAGGAAGGAAGGAAGGAAGGAAGGAAGGAAGGAAGGAAGGAAGGAAGGAAGGAAGGAAGGAAGGAAGGAAGGAAGGGGGGCTGGTTGTAGTTCAGTTATTTTGTATATTACCTGACTGAGGTAGATTTTAGCCCAGAGCAAGGTTACATGGTAAGATGTAAATGACTGATTCTGTGCCCCATGGGAGTATAAAGTATAACTGTTTATAACCAACCAGCAGTAGCCAACATGCCAGAACTTACTAGACACATCCTGCTACCCCTGCTTTTCTGGAATGTAGTCACTAGGAAGAAGTAGAGTCTCATGTTGTGCGTGACAGCCTGTTGCCACCCTCAGTGCTCTGGGTTGCCCTCAGCTCCTGCTGCAGTCTTACCAGAGAGCTGTTTAGCTCTCCATCAACCTCAACATCCATCGTTGCCCCTGAAAGAATTCTGTGAATCGCGCACCACAAGAACTGTAGGTGATCGCCAGTAGATGGCAGTTGTGGTGAAGCCGTTTGCTTCTGTTAGATTTCTCCCGCTCTTCTCTGCTGATCCCTTTCTAACTGCCTTTAACTAGGCCTGGATTTTATTAATTACGGTTTTAGCTCCATGATTATCTCTACTCTATTTTAAGCCATTCTCAGAGCAGATTTACTAATCTAAAGCACAGATCTACTCGCTCTCAGTCCCCTCCTCAGAATGTTCATAGTAGAGCCAGGTAGACAGCTCAGAAGGTAAAATTCCCAGTGTGCAGGCATGGTCACCCGAGTTTCATCTCTAGCTTGTGTGTGAAAAGCCAGGCACAGAGGCTGGAGAGATAGCTCAGCAGTTCAGCAGTTAAGAGCATGGGCTGCCCTTTTTTTTCTTTTCTTCTTTTCTCTTTTCTTTTTCTTCCTCCAATAATTTAATTTGTTATTTACTTTATATCCAGATTGCAGCCCCCCTCCTCCAAATCCTACCCTTATAAGTCCTTCCCCGCACTAACCCTTGCCCTGTTCCTCAGGGTACCACACCACCCTAGGACATTAGCCACAGCAGGACTAGGCACATCCTCTCCCACCCAGGCAGGTCAGTTAGAGGAAGGGGATCCCCTGGCAGGGAGCAGAGTCAGAGACACCCCCTGTCCACTTGTTAGGGAAACCGCATGAGCACCAATCTACACATTTGTTACAAGGAGTCAAGGTCCAGCTCCTGCGTGCTTTCTGGTTGGTGGCCCAGGCTCGGACCCAGATTACTTGACCATGTAGATCTTCTTGTGGTGTCTTTGGCCCCTCTGGCTTGCTCAATTCTATCCCCAACTCCTCCACAAGAGTCCCCAAGCTCTGCCTGATGTTTGACTGTAGGTTTCTGTACATGTTCCATCTGCTGCTAGATGAAGCCTCTCAGGAAACAGTTATGCTAGGTTCCTGTCTGCAAGCGTAGCAGAGTATCATTTATAGTGTCAGGGGTTGGCTCTCTTATATGGTTTGAGTCTCAGCTTGGGGCAGTCATTGGTTGACTATCCCTGCACAACTTGTAGGCAAGACAAATTTGGGGTTGAAGGTTTTGTGGGTGGATTAATGTCCCTCTCCCTCCTCTGGAAGTCCTGCCTGGCTCTGGTAGGAATCTCAGCTGGATCACCCCCATAGCATCCCCATATCCCCCCTCTCAGAGATGCCCCCACTGATTTCCATTCTCACTCCCCCCATTCCTGATTGCCATCCATTCCCCTCCTTACCCCGTCTCCTGCTGACTTCCGTCTCTCATCCACCTCTCCTGAGTGAGATTCTCCCATCCTCCTTCAAGATCTCCTTATCACCCAGTTTCTTGGGTCGGTGGAGTGCAGTGTGGTTATCCTGCCCTCTATGGCTAATGTCCACGTGTAAGTGAGTACATACAAGCGTGTCTTTCTGGCTCTGGGTTTGATTCTAAGCAAGCACCCACATGGTGGCTCACAGACATCTGTAAATCCATTTCTAGGGATCAGATGCTCTCATTTAGCCTCTTTTGGCTCTAGACAAAATATGTGGCACAGATAAATAATGTGCAGGCAAAACAGCCACATATAAAATAGAATTACAATCCCAGCATGGGAAGAGAGAGACAGGAGGCTTTCCACGGCTCGCTGATGCACCAGCCTGGCTGAGTCAGCAAACCCATAAAGCAAGGTGAGTGGGTCCTGAAAGACAGCACCCACTGTTGACCTCGGGGACGTGCACGCACGCATGCATGCAGGCATGCACGCACATCCAAGTTCATGTTTCTATTTCTACATCACCTATATAAATGGCATGGGGGTGACCTGGGAAGCTGAGGCTCATTTTTAAAAACACGTCCTTCTCCAGCTCTCCATCTCCTGACTGTGATGTCAGCTTCATTCCTCTCAATCTGATAAACTTAGTTATCCCTCCATGCACCTCTTCTCCTAACTTCTCTTCCTCAACCCTTGGGGGCGGGGGGGTTCTTGCTGCCCCAGCTTCTCTCTCACTCAGCATGGCTGTCTGTCACTCAGCTTTGGTGATGGCACTACTAGCTCTCTGTCTTCTTCCCAGATTTTAGGACTAGCCAAGGACCATCCCTTAGTTCATTACAGAGTCTCTCTTGTACAGTATATAGTTGGTAAAAGTATGTGGTGGGCTGAGCCAAAATAAACCCTATTCTCTTTATTTAAAAACTGTGTTGTGTGACTATGCAAATGCCTTAGTGAGCCTGGAAATGGGAAAGTTTGTCAGGTAAAGGCTGTGTGTGGTGTGTGGGGCGGTTATGGATGCTTGAAGATGGGACTTGTTTTCTCTGCAGCTTTCATAAAGGATGGTATTACACAGGTAGGAAGAAAGTAAGAAGACAAGGTCCTGTAGTGCACAAGAATCTCTGAAGCTTCACATTTTAAGCTATCCCAATGATGAGACAGATTGATTTTAGACACTGCAGGGGAGATGCCTCAGCAACTTCACATATGTGAGGGGTTGTTTGGTTGGTTGGTTTTTATTGTTTTTGTGTGTGTTTTTTTGTTTGTTTTTGAGACAGGGTTTCTCTATGTAGTCCTGGCTGTCCTGGAACTTACTGTGTATACTAGGCAGGCCGCCAACTCAACAGTGATCTGCCGGCCTCTGCAGAGTTCTCAGCCTTCCTAATGCTGTGATCCCTTAACACAGCTCCTCATGTTACAGTGACCCCAGCCCTGATGTTGTTGTTGTTGTTGCTACTTCATAACTGTAATTTTGCTACTGTTACAAATTGTAGTTTAAGTAGCTGCTATCTCGATGTTACTTCTGTGAAAGGGCCGTTTGGTACCCACCCCGGAGGCCGTGGTGACCCACGGGTTGAGAACTGCTGCTCTAGATCATTTTGTTCAATTCTCAAATCAGCCATTAACACCCAAGGTGTCTCCTGACCCGAGGGAACAGAAACCTTCTAAGGGGTCAGCAGAAAAGCTGCAATACAGTTGTCCTTGCACGGGTATTTGGGCAACTGTGGGGAATAGGGAGAAGGAAGTGAACAGAAAGGGCAAAGAAAAAGTAAAACCCTGCAGCTGGGCCCTCCAGAAGTACACTTGTGCTTGGTATTTACAACTTTGGGTGGGTCTCCTCTTTGCCTTAGGCATGGCACTAGGTGCCCCAGAAGTGTGCAACCAGGTCACCTCACCCCAGTCTGTCCGGGGCCTTCTTCCTTGTACTGCCCAGCCGCAGCAGCAGCAGCAACAGCAGCAACTTCCTGCTCTCCCACCCACTCCTCAACAACAGCCACCCTTGAATAATCACATGATCTCACAGGTGAGTTACTACTCAAGTGTCCAGTACCCTTTGCTCTGATTCAGTGACGCTCTAGAAGTAAGGCCACCGTGTCATTTGTGGAAGTATTCTACACTTGCCTCTATTACTTATTTGTTAGTTGTTGGGAGGGCAGGATAAGGGCAGATGTTAGCCAAAGCATTCCCTTTGTTGTTGTGTTCTAATGAGACAAGGTGTCTTGAAGCCTATGTTAGCTTTAAAGTCTAGGCTGGGGGCAGCCTCAGCTGGTGTCCTGATGTCCACCCCCCACTCCCCAGATGCTGGGATTGCAGATGTGCACTGTCACACTTGGCTATCCTGAGAACTCCATTTTATGTTTCTTCCTCTTTTTATGAGACAGGGTCTGTCTGTGTAATCCTGGCTGGCCCAGAACTGAGTCCACCTGTCTCTGCTTCCTGAGTGCTGAGAATTTAAAGGTGTGTGCCTGATAGTTGACCCCTGGTTATCTGAGAATTTGTGGAATCTTTTGCTCCATGTTGTGTTTCTGCTGTACCCTTTAAAGTCCTGTGTAAAGTTAACAAAGTCATTCTGCTCACTGTATCTATGTGAGGAACTTAAAGCATCACAGCTCCAGGCCTCCCAAAGACAGAGGTTAGGTGCGTGGCATGTGCTGTAATTCCAGTCCTTTCGAAGCTAAGGTAGGAGGATCAAGTACGAAGAGAGGAGGGGCTACAGACTGAGTCTGAGCTCCATGAGCTGCAGAGTAAGAACTTTCCTTAAAGACAAAACTTTCTGGGCAGTGGTGGTTCTTGGCTTTAGTCACAGCACTCGAGGCCAGCATGGTCTTCAGAGTGAGTTCAGGACAGCCAGAGCTACACAGAGAGACCTTGGTTGATGTTGCTGTGAACCAAGGTTTCAGAGACACTGCTTCTGTACAGACCATGAAGGCCATCAGCCTGAGTCAGCTCTTCTGTCAACTGAATCTTCCTGTTCTGAGCGGAGCAGTCTCCTGTCCCATGTCTGACCTCAGATGTCCTTCGTAGTCAGAAGCCCGTCTGTCTCTGCTCTTCTGCTGCTGTCTTTAAGTTGTTTACCTGCCAGGCTGCTTCACACACACACACACACACACACACACACGCACGCACGCACGCACGCATGCACGCCCAAGCTAGCATGGCGTCTCTATGCCATGTTTGGTTTATCCATGAGAGGCCTGCTCTTTTCTGAAGAGAAATGGAGGAGGGGTGGATGGGGAGGAGCGGTGGGGAGGTTGGGGGTAGGGACTGCGAGGGAGGAGGGTGGGGAAACTGCAGGCGGGGTGTAGTAATAAATAGTAATAGTAGTAGTAGTCATAATTACTACTATTATTATTATTTTTGTTTTTTTGTTTTGTTTTGTTTTTTTAAAGAACCAGTTCCCAACCTGGTCAGTATGAATTGTAAACTCAAGTGGATGGATCCCAGGATGCCCTGTTAGGTCTTGTTCCTACTAGCTTAGGTCTCTGCTAAGACGTGCACTTGGGTCCATTGCTCTGCCTGTGAGTGGGTAAAGTGTTCCTCCTCCAGCTGCCCCCCAGCCTCCCGTGGTGTTGTTCTCTGTGTCCATCTCACTTGCTAAGGTCCCACTTGCATTTTTAGTTTCTTTTTCTCTGAAATGTGTGTATTTTAATACTATCTGGCTCCCTTTTCCCTCTTAGTCTTCTGTCTTTTCCTTTTACCTGCCATCCACACTTAAAACACAGCAAGAATGGAGAAGGGATAAAGAGATAGAGGAACAACCATGTGGGACCATGTGTTGGAATAAATGACAGGTGGGCTCCAGATTCCAGCCTTCTACTCCCAGCTCCTGGATTCTGCTATTCAGTGGAGGAGCTGTCGGTATGGAGTGTGGTGTTGGGTTAGATGCTATAGATTAGGGATTCAAAGGTTTCTGTTCTCAAAGAAATAATTCTGGAAGTTAATCATAATCACAGACTCCCAAACAGTCTTAGCCTGGGTAAGTCTGTGTGTCCGGGAGTGTCTGTGGTAGCTGTTAGCCTTACACTGTCTAACATGTGGTCCTGCCTTGCCTCTTCTCCCTGCCCCTCTCGTCTTCCCACGGCCTCTCCTTCCTCACCTCCGTCCCTGCCTTCCTGGCCTCCTGGCCACTCTGGCCTCATGGCTGTCAGCACTGTGGGGCTGTGCAGTTGCACAGAAATAATTGCGGTTTGGTCCCTCAAATAACATAGCAGTGTGGAAATGAGAGAAGTGACCAAATAAATATGTGTCACTGTGTTCTAACCCTTTTAGAAAACACTGGGACTGGGATCAGAAAGCATTTGCCCAGTCTCAGACATTGTGCTGGCAGAACAAGACTCACACTCTTCTTGGGATGCTTCCTTACTAAGCAGAACTGACCTCCTGCACCAGTGACACAGGCGGCACCAGGGACTCAGCCAGAGGGTGAAGGCTCAGTGGCTGGGTTTTGTTGAGTTTGGACTGGAGTGAATGTTACAAAGGAACCCTGTTTAACACTGTAGCTAGCTAGTGTCTCTGTGCATCCCAGAGCTCTCATGTATCCCAGAATTCACCAGTAGGTGGCAACAGATGTCCTTGTAGTCTCTTAGAGAGATCCTAGTTCTTATCAAACCAGACCACCACCACCTATAGATCCTAGCTCAAACCAAATCAAACCAAACCACCACCACCACCAAAACAGCATTGGCAATACTGGAGAGACAGTGGGAACGAGCACTGGCTGTTCTTATGGAGGACCTAGATTTGATTTAAGAATCAAATGAGGCTCACAGCCATCTGTAGTTCTGGTTCCAGGGGACAGGTATCCTCGTGGTCTCTATAGCCACTAGAGACATAACTGGTACATGTTACACATGCAGGCAAATGTTTACATACATTTAAAAAGAAGGGAGGCCCTCCGTTTACCATGGCCCTTCCTAGTTAAAGGAATCAGAAGAACATCAGCCTCTCGCCTCCCTTCTCCTCACAGCCCTCCCCACCACACACACAGATATAACTCTGGCTGTCCTGAATGACCTATGCAGACCAGGCTATCCTCCAGCTCAGAGATCCGGCTGCTTCTGCCTCCCAAGTGCTACAGTTAAGGTGTGTGCCACCACTCCTGGCTCACTCTTCATTTAAAATTCACAAGTGTGTGGAAAATGAGCTGTCTGACCACGTCACTGTTCACAAGCCTGAAGCAGGGTAATCATCCCTCAAGAGGCTTAGGACACTAGAAAATGTCTGTATGAACCAGCAGCATCTGTAGATAATGTTGGACAGCATGGCCAGCAGTTACATTTAGAATGCCATTGGCTTATAGGATATCAGTGGGACTGAGCTAACTTTCCAGGCTACAGCTATCTTCCTCTCCGGGACACTTGGGATTCTCAGTAACTCTTTAAAACTCTAGCTGTCGGATCCTCTGCCAAGGCCTCCAGTCCCCTTTGGGTTTCAAGCCATATTCTTTTGATTTAGCTTTGTGATCCCAGGTGGGCCCAGAGATCCCAGATTTCTCTGTTGCTTGGGGTTGAACCAAGAGCCTTACACTGCCAGGCAAGTACTCTGCTTTGCTATGTTACCCATCTCTTGATACTCTGCGGCTGTCGTGAATCAGTGTCTCAATGCTCTCCCCTCTCCTTCCTCACCACTCTCCTCACCCTCCTGCACCAGGAGCTGCAGCTGAAGGAGTGATGGAGTGATGCAGAGGACCAGACAAGAGGACGCGAGGAGAACAGTTGGCTTAGAACACTGCGTGTCCTCAGTAGACAGACTCTCCTCCTGAGGGTAGTGAGGGATTCAGGGATAAAAACCACAGCCTTCTGGTTGTACTTACTCCGAGTTTTCCCCATTCACTCATGAGGGCATTTTCGTATTGCACAGAAAATCATGAGTCAAGAATCTACTGTTTATTCCTTTTCTTCCCTGTAGAGAGAGATGTCTCTGTGGGCGAGCACTTCCTCTAGGAGAGCTGCTGGGTGTGCACAGTGTCCCTCAAGTGGGCACTTAGGGAGGTGTTGATGGAGCTCCTCAGATTGTGTGGTCAGCACAAAATGCACCTTGGGAAGGCTCTGCTTGGACCCACGTCACAGACCTTGGCCCTGAGAGTCCTGAGATAACTCACAGCTGCAGAGTTTAAGTGGCTAGTGGGGCAGAGAATACTGGGTCTCCTCTTAGAGGAGAGACTGCTTCTCTGAGAGAGATGTGAAAGCCACAAGCTATCCCAGGCTTGGTGGGCAGCCTGCTCAGTGGCCATGTGATTCATACGGAATGTCTTGTATGATTAACATGTTCCCCCCTTCCCTCCGCCTCTCTCCCTTTATGCTTTTCTCTTCCTCTCTACATGCCTCTGTGCTGCCCACAGCCAGTCCCAGCCCTGCAGCCCTCTCCGCAGCCGGTTCAGTTCTCTCCAAGCTCCTGTCCCCAAGTCCTTCTGCCAGTCTCTCCGCCCCAGCAGTACAACATGGTATAACCACCACTCCCCATCTTGTTGTGTCCCTGTGTGGCCTGTGTCTGTGGGGTGTCTGGGTCAGGCTTTAGTGGCCTTGCAAGCATGTGGTGCTTTTGGAAGAGCTGTAGAGAGCTGTGTCTTGAGGGGCTAGCACAGCATGTGCTAGAGAACAAGGATGCCGAGCTCCTGAGTAGGAGGAGGAGTCTCGCTGACGACCCAGGCCCTCAGCTCTGCTCTCTGCGTCCTTCATGCCATTGTTTCCCAGTTTATTCTGCACAGAATTGCTCTCTCTGATTTTCTTCCTTGCAGACTTCTCAGGTACTGGTTTTAAAGTGTTTAAATCCTACCTTTCTCATGTTTCAATGTATGTTCTCTTCAGATGCAAATACATGCTGTGTAGACTGTTTGTAAAGTGAATGTAGTGGCGCATACCTTTAATCCCAGCACTTAAGAGGGTAAGGCAGAAGGATTGCCCTGAGTACAAGACCAGCCTAGGCTACATAGTGAATTACAGTCCAGCCTGGGTTAGAGTCATATCCTGTCTCAAAAATAGCAAAAGTAAATTGTTTGCATCCTAAATACAAATCCTTTGTGAATCTGATTTCCCTCATAGTTGGTTCCTTCATGGTGGTGATGAACCCTTCCTTTTTTACCTTACTTTATTCTCAGCTCTCTGCTTTTTCACTAGAATCCCCTTTTTCCTCCTGCCTCTTATCTCCATTCTGAAACGTGCTGTGTAAGGACCTCAGTTCATCTGCAGTCTTGTCCTCTCGCCATCCGCTCCTGACCAAGACAGTAGCAAAACGGAATGGGACCACAGGGCAACGTGGTCTTGTGGTTTCTAGTATTTTCTTTTGCAGAAGAACTTCTCTGGTGTGTGTGTGTGTGTATGATTTACTATTTAAAGCACAGGAATCAGAATAGGAAGCCAAGAAACTAACCTGTCATCACACGAGTGAGACAGTGCACCACTCATTCTTAGGGAAGGCAGCTGAGAGAAAATGCAATTACTGCCCAGCCAGCCAGCCTCGCCCTGTAGCTCAGTCACTCACCCTGGCCTCCTTTCGGAGGTGAGAATTGGAAGTCATTTTTAAAGGGCAGGAGAACTCTAGGCTAGTGTCAGAGAACAAAGGTGGAAATGACCTGGGAAGGGAGTATGGAGAAGAGCAGCAGGAGTGAGCCTGCAGTCGTTGGCTGTGGAGGCACAAGAGCCTTGCGGTTTGTGAGGGTGAGTTCTGTAAGAACAAGATTTTGGGCAAGGCAGGGGCATGAGGAATACTGCAAACAGAAAGAGTCTTACAAACTTTAATTCTTGTTTGTCCTATATTCCTGTAGGTAGGTGCCCCCATCTCCTGAGGAATAACACGAGTAACATCTGTGATCGGGGCAGCCATTGTTGCATTTTGTAGAGACTGTTTCTGGATTTAGGCTTCACACAACTATCAAGGCTTGAGGCTAAAATGCATTTCTTAAAGTACAGAAACCAGACTATCCCAAATGGTATAAGGAATGCTGTAGAGTAGTGATTCTCAACCTGTGGGTTGCAACCCCTTTTGGGGGTGATGCCAAATGACCCTTTCTCAGGGGTTGCCTAAGACCATTGGAAAACTTGCATTGTAATATACTTGCATTACAATTCATAACAGTAGTAAGTTGCAAAATTACAAAGTAGCAATGAACATAATTCCATAGGTAGGAATGGTCCCTACATATGACAGTGTTAGTGAAGGGCAGCAGCGTTAGGGAAGTGGAGAGCCTGTGCCATAGAGCATTGCTGTGTCTGTCTTTTTGTTCTCGGTTTTGGTGATTAGTGTATTTGAGACAAGGCCTGTGTAGTCCAGGCTGGCAGAGAACTTAGTATGTAGCTGAAGCTAGTCTTGAGCCTCTGCCTCTCAAGTGCTGAGATCACAGGCGTGTGCCACCCCATCCAGCTCTGTCTGTCTGTCTGTATTGAAGCCAAATGCATGAGGTTTAACACAGCCTCAGTCCTTGAGTCCCTGCTCTCTCAACAGGCAGAAGACCTCAGCAACCCCTTTGGACAAATGAGCCTCAGCCGCCAAGGTTCTGCTGAAGCGGCTGACCCATCCTCAGCTCTGTTCCAGCCCCCACTTATCTCCCAGCATCCTCAGCAAGCTAGTTTCATCATGGCTTCTGCAGGACAGCCCCTTCCTACTTCCAACTATTCCACTTCTAGCCATGCTCCACCTACCCAGCAAGTCCTGCCACCACCCCAAGGCTACATCCAGCCCCCTCAACAGGTAAACAGCCCCTCCCCAGCCGTGAGTCAGTGCATGAGTCATCTCATGTCACAGTCCCTTCTTCCTCTAGTCTAGACAACCAGAAGGTTATCCTTGCTGTCCGCTTTGGACAGTTACCTGTCTGTACAACACAAGTGTGGTTTGATCTCAGACTTGTGCAGTCGTCCTACAGCTGTGAGCCCAGACTATCTCCGTTTACAAATGTCTGATTTTTAACCCTTGAGGCATTTAGGAAATTTGCAATTGTTACAGCTGAATTAGAGAGACCTCTCACATCTGTTTCTCTCAAAGATCCAGGTTTCTTACTACCCTCCTGGACAGTATCCTAATTCCAACCAGCAATATCGACCTCTGTCTCACCCGGTGGCCTACAGCCCCCAGCGTGGTCAGCAGCTGCCTCAGGCATCCCAGCAGCCTGGTACGGAGAACTGCCGCTGTAAGACAGCGGAGCCCAAGAAGGGCAGAGATCTGGGGAGCTAAGGGTGGCGGGGAATAGGAACTAGTCACTTTCTAAGAAGGGGCCAGGGTCTGTGGGAGAAACAAGGGAATTCCAGTTAGAGCTGCGGGCTGGCCTCCCACACATTCATGCTGACGTGTTCTGTGCCTTGACCATCCTTAGGCTTACAGCCCATGATGTCTAACCAGCAGCAGACGGCTTACCAAGGCATGCTTGGGGTCCAGCAGCCTCAGAACCAGGGCCTACTCAGCAACCAGAGGAGCAGCATGGGAGGCCAGATGCAAGGCCTGGTGGTTCAGTACACTCCACTGCCTTCTTACCAAGTGGGTGTATTCTATGTTCGGAAAGATCACTGAGTCCTTGTGAAGCCAAAAGGATAGGCTTCCCCAGTCATGCAGAATTAAGACTCCTGTACTGAGATGTCATCTGTTTCCCCTAGAACCTCTCTGGGTATTTTCTTCTCAAAGCAAGCCCAGAGAGTTTGGAAGACTTTAAATGGTGGTTTTTATACAGTCATATAAGCGAGTGTGTGCCCAGGAACCAGTTGAGAGGAAGCCAGAGCTCCTTCCTTGTGTCTGGTATCTCAGGGTGGGGGTGGGGGAGGTTGAGGTGGCTCTGTGAGTATTTGCTTTAGGCACATGAGGCCTGCTGGTTGTGCTGGCCTAGTGATGAGCAGCCTTGGGGCGAGCTCAGTAAGATGACCCTGCTCATGCTCTTCTCCACCAGGTCCCAGTGGGCAGTGACTCACAAAATGTGGGCCAGCCGCCTTTCCAGCAGCCCATGCTGGTCCCTGCCAGCCAGTCTGTGCAAGGAGGCCTCCCAGCAGGAGGCGTGCCTGTGTACTACAGCATGATCCCACCAGCTCAGCAGAATGGCACGAGGTGAGGACTGGAGGGCCGGAGAGCCAGGCACATGTCCTGTTGACCTTGAGCAGTTGCCACACCGCCCTTTGTCTCTACTGGTCTAAGAAACCCAGTATTAACCCCAGCCAGTCTCCTGTACAGTGCATACATACAGTCCCAGCAGCACTTGAGAGGGTCACAACTGCCTGGTGAAACCCAGTCTCGAAAGTGTGTGTATAGGAGTCATCCTCTTTCTCCTCACTGATTTCATATTTACTTAGGGCCAGACTCAGAACTGCGAAATAGGAACTGATCATCAACAATATACTTATATAATCTTCTCTCACTGTAGAGAGAATGCAGATAGGTCATGGCTAATAAGATCATTGTAGTAGAATAGACATCATAACCTAGTATACTACCCGAGTTTTGTTTCTGTTTCTTTGTGAGACTTTTTGGTTCTACTACACAAGCTAGGCTGGCCCTGAACTCTGCATCTTTCTACCACCTTGACCTCTTGAGTGCTACTGAGATTATAGGTGTGTAGCACCATGACTGTTTCTTTGGGTTGTTTTGTTTGTTTGTTTCTTGATTTATTTTTAGAAACGGGGTCTTTGCTCAGGATGGCCTTGAACTCCTGCCCCCTCCCATTTATGGTCTCAGTCTGTCTCTGTCTCTGTCTCTGTCTCTCTCTGTCTCTCTGTCTCTCTCTCTCTCTCTGTGTGTGTGTGTGTGTGTTCATGTGGATACATGTCACGTGGTGGGGGGGTATACTCAAAAGGCAGATGTGGATGTTGGATCCCATAGACCTAGAGCTAGAGTTACAGGTGGCTGTGGGCTGCCTCGAGTGGGACATGGAGTTGGACTTTGCTCTTCTAAAAGATGAAAAAGTGTTCTTAACCACAGAGCACTCTGTTCAGCCCTCTCATTGGGTTGGATGATATGTTGGTTGGGTTTGCTTTTTGTTTGTTTATTTTGCTTTGGGTTTTGTTCAGTTTTTCTTTGAGACAGGGTTTCTCTCTGTAGCCCTTGCTTGGAACTTGCTCTGTACACTAGGCTGGCTTTGAAATTAGAGGTTCACCTGCTTTTGCTTTCTGGGTGCTGGGATTAAAGGCAGACACAACCATGCTCACTTCTTTTAAATGAAGAAATTCAAGCTAGTATTCTTAACAAACCTACGTCACAGAGCTGGATAGAAGTGTACCTGAACTACATTAGTGTAGGTCTGATTGTATGTGTCTCTGTGTGTACATCTCCAGTGTGTGTGTTCATGTGTATGTATCCATGTTGTTTTCAATATGGCAGTGTTTTTCTCCTGTTTGTCTTGAAGGGATCCCCAGTGTTGACTGTGTATACACCCTCAGTCATTCACCCTTTCTTTCACTCCTTGTAGCACTGTAGCCCTGACTTGATTTAGTATTTACGTGTTTTTAAAACCTCTGTGTGTGCGCACATATATGTGTTTGGTCCATATTGTTAGGAAGAGCATGTGCTGCTAACATTCCATATTTAGTGCAGATTAGCAGCTTCCTAATTGAAAGATGATCAAGTACAAATATATATAATTAAGTTTCAACTGATGAGTGATTTTAGAAATTGCCTGGTAAATTGGTCTGGGAATGGCTTGTAGCTGCCTCTGCTTCCCACAGGGGAGGCCTAGGAAGCAGCAGATGTTTGTCAGTAGCCGTGTTTCTGCCTCTGTCCATTACCACTTCTCTTTTCTCCCCTCCAGCCCTTCTGTGGGGTTCCTCCAGCCTCCTGGCTCTGAGCAGTACCAGCTGCCTCAGTCTCCCTCCCCCTGCAGCCCACCTCAGATGCCACAGCAGTACTCAGGTAAGACCATGGAGAGTAGGGGTGGGCTCAGGTATTGGCCAGGGCATGTACTACTGAAGAAGGGAGGCTTCAGAGGTGGGCCTACCACTCAGAAGGTAGAGACAGAAAGGTCATGGTTCCTGGTCCTTTTGTTGATGTGTGTGTGTGTGTGTGTGTGTGTGTGTGTGTGTGTGTGTGTGTATGTATACACTCACTGTCAGAAAAGCTTCTGTCTGCTGCACTCCTTCATCCTGTAGACAGCTTGTCTCTTTCTCTTGGGAATATAAAAACAAAGCTGAGAAACACTTTGTAAAGCATCATAGATCTGTTTAACAGACTTTAGTGAGTTCTCACATGCACTGTGATGTTCTTATTCTGACCACAATCTATAACAAAATCTAAGTAAGACTAGAGAGTGAATTTGTACTGGAGGTCATCATGATCCCGGGACTGGCACTTAGGGCTTTTGACTGTGTCTGTAAGCTGCATCGTCAGCCAGTCTTGAGGAGACTTTGTGCTCTATCCTGTCTGTTCAGGAGGGAAGGAAATGGCTTTATGTTAAACAGCTATAGGATTCTTCCACAGGGCCTGCTATGCCACATGAATGCATATGGCATGTGACCCTGGCTGTCTGCTCCTAGCATACCAAGGGCACTCCTACACAGCCACACAGTGTGGTTACAGAAACTTCACCCTCGGGGCATCCCATTTCACTCTGAATGTGGGGGTGTGGATAGATCTTCTACCTCTTTTGGTGACAAGGAGCCATTGGCTGGTTTCCCATTTAGAATGAAACGCTTTTACCTAAGATGTGTTATACTTTGCTGTTAGATGCTTTGAGGCAGTTACAGAATCAATCTTGCTCATAAGATATATCTCACCTTTACGGTGAAATGACTTCTGGTTTCATCTAGACCAAACGGAGATCTCTCACAAGCTGAGGTTTTAAATCCATCCACTCTTTTATTACGTGAGTGAGCTCTCTGGCTGCCTCTTCTGTCTGCCCAGGGCACTTGGCCTTGACTGTCCCAGTGGACTATGGAAATTGTAGAAACCAGCTCCAACAATCGCTGCACACGGTGCTGGTGCCTGGCACTGCATGGCACATCCTCTCTTGTTAAGATCAGTGTGTGCGTGCGCACAAGGACATGCTTGTGTGTGTCTTGACCTCCTTTATGATACCTCGGTATATCTCTTTGGTCTCTGGTATCTGTTGTTCAATATAAAAAGGTCTTGGATCAAAAGCAAAGCCATAGGAAATAATTATGTATCGCTTGCTTGGTCTAGTACTAAGCCAACTAAAACATCTTTTGTTCAGGAGATCAGCAGCACTAGAGATGAAGGTGAAGGAAGGAAGTAGTCCAGACTTCCCAGGTCAGGGAAATAAGGAGGCATCTCCATTGCCTGTTGTCCTTGCTGCCCAGGAGCTCCTCCCAGTTACAGCTTCTTTCCTCCCTAAACTGACCCCGCACTTCTGACAGTCTCGTGCCTTTCCTCCGTCCTAACTTATGACACGATGTTCACAGAACCACTGATGTTTAAGTGTTTACTGTCTGCTCATGGGAAGTAAAGACATTTTAAAAAGAAACACCTTCCTTTCCAGTTTACTGTTAACTCAGAAGATAGATGGCAGGGATGGCCTACAAAGGCCACCCTCACCTTCAGAGGACAGTCACCCCACTTTCCTCTCATGGAGCAACATGGTCACTTTTCCAAAAATAAAGGCAGGGATTAGGATTGGCTGTTCCTGGAACAACCGCTGTGGTTTATTAATACCTTTTTGTAGTTGCCCAGTTCATCTGAACCTTAATTCTGCAACTATAATGCTACATATAACTTTAACTCTAGGAAATATTTTGTGTTCTCTGAAATGATGGCTTACAGGTCTTCTGAGGTTCATACAGGACTCCTGTTTGGGAAAAGTACACACAGACATGAAATGACAATGACACCTGTACACAGACTCTCAGCTCCCAGCAACACAGCTGTGAAGACAGTGTCCTGTGCAGCAAGAGCCTCTCACATACTTACTTGCTCAGCTCAGGGTTTTCAAGACTGAGAATATTCCCTTCCACTTCAGGAAGATCTTCCTCTCCCCTGCCAAAAAGGGTAGGGGCTGGGGAGCCAAGACACTGATTTCTGTCCTGTCATTTTAGCTTCATTTCTTTTTCATAGAGCTGGTCCCTGCTGGTGAAGAAGAATCCCTGTCAGTTTTCTCTCTCAATGATCTTAAAAAAAAAAAAAAATCTAAACAAAAAACGAAAACCAATTCTGCTAGACATAAATGTCATCTGCTTGTATTTATGTGGTCTGCCCTGCCCAATCGACCTTTCTGCCCAGGTTTAATGATGCCACTTAAAAAGCCATTCACACGTCCCCTCTCCTTTCTTAGCTCTCAAGCTGAAATTGATTTCCTTACTCAGCTCCCTTCTCCTTCTTTCCACCCTCTCATTCCAGGCTCCTTCCCCAACCTGAGGAGAAGGAAGTGCTATCCCTGGGCAGTGGATTTTTTTTTAATTGCCATGTCCATTAAGAAGTAGGGACAGTTCAGCTGTTAACAGACGCCACCTGCTTTTGGCTCGAGGAAGAGAAGCATAAAATCAGCTCATCAGTTGAGCAGTGTCTGTGTCCTCGGTTGAGTGAAGGAACAACGCTCCAGGCCAGCGGGGGAGGACTGGGGATAGGGAGGAGTTCAGAACAGAAACTGCAACCAAGAATCCTGGCTTTATTATTGTTGTTGGCGTTAGGGGAAATAATATAAGGACTTCGTGCTTTTCCTCCCTCCTGTGGAGCCCCCAGTAGTTCCTGTGTACATTTCCTTTGTCCTGCTTAGGCATCACATAGACCCTGGCACATGCCCCACCGTTCCCAGCCCAGGGCGTTAGGCTTCAATTGTGAGGTGCCTTCCAGAAAAGCTGTAGATTGGATTATTTTCTCATAGGGCCCTTGGGTTTCATGAGGAGTCTGAATAAGGTCAACTGCAGTGTGGTTGGTAGAGGATGTTAGAGTGGGTGGGGCTGCTAGGATGCCTGGATGCTCTAGTAAGCAGAGGGGTTATGGATGCATAACACACCACAGCTGTGCAGTTTCATGTGGCCCTTTCTGTAGGCCACACTGATGGATGCCCTTCCCCTCTTGTGCGGGGGGATAAGCAGATACCACCCTATTGAACTGTTTGTGTTCTCTGGTTTGGTAAACCCTAGAGGGGTGGAGTACACAAATGGGCCGGAGAATAGGCTCAGATACCTTCTATGTCTCCTGAGCTAAGACTGCCTGTCTTTTCTTTTACTTTCCTGTGACCAATACTACCTGAGTGAACACTCGCTCAGCATGACTGGTACCCAGAGGCTGTACCATTTTCCCATTATTGCAGCAGTGTGGTAGTGGCAGCATTGGCAGCCCTGAAGCACCAAACATGAAAACAGCAGCAAGCTTTTGAGATAGTAATGCCTGCTCCCATTTCTCCACCACCATACACACTGGCTCAGCCTCAGCAGAAACACAGCCTGGCTGCTCAGACGCCGACACTCATGCTGTCTAGTCCCACGCGTGGAGTCAGAGCCTACCTGTCCCTGCCAGCAGGGACTGTCCATTAAACTGCCTCTCCCTGACTCTTTACCTTCTCTTTACCATAAAGAAGATAGAGTTAACGTTCCTCCTCAGTGTGCCCTTTCCCTCCTCCACCTGCTGAGTAGAGGAAGTAGCAATTGGCCGCCAGCACCATACCTCACAGTCATATCCAGTTGGGCCCTGGAGTCTGCCAGTATAGCCTTCAGTACGGCCATTATCCTTCTGGCTACTCTCCTTCAGACCCTCCTGCTTCAGTCTTCTTACCACCAGACCCCTCCCTCCATCGCCCTGTTTACTTAGCCAGTGCAAGTACAAGGTGGGCTCCGCAGAGCACTGGTGCTCTCCCAGCATCTCCAGGGCACCGTCCAAGTGTCCTACCAGGACGCACCTCAGACTCCACTGTCAGCTCTTCATTTAGTGTCTGCACTGTTAATAGACTGTCCTTGCTGGGAGGACAGTGCGCAGGCTTGTTTGTGCTACATTCATTGTCCAGCATAAGTACTGGCACATAGCAAACATGCAGTAAATGTTTGTTAAATAAGCTTCTTATCTCCTAGTATTTTCCCCCACTGCGGTTATATCTTAGCACCTCAAAATTATTTCTCATTTTCTGAATATGACTTGTACTCTCTGCTTGAGCTGTTCCCCCACTGGTGACAAACAGTGCTTAGTAAGGCGGTCTAGTGAAGCTGTGAGCTTCCCTCTTCTCCAGAACAATAGATTTTGCTGGCATTACCTGCAATCCTTCCCAGAGAAACTTGCACATACCTGCAGCCCTGGCCCATGACCCAAACCCAGACACAGATCCAACCAGCACTGTGCCCAGACATTTCAGCAATCTGACCTGGGTGTTTGGTAATACTCAATTTGGACAGGATAGAGTAGTTTTTCTGCCAGTCATAACAAAATGCCCGTCATCAGGTGAAGGGCAGGAGAGCACTGGCATCTGGTTCCGTCTCTCTTCCACTCAGGCCTCCACTGGTGGGGTGTGGGGGGTGGGGAAGTGGGGATGAGAATTAGAAGCCAAATCAGCAGTCATTTCAGGTTCTTGGCAGGACACAGAACGACCCTGAAACAAGTGGGTGGATTTTCTTGATGGCTTTTCCATCCAGAGATAACTCTACATCCAAAATAGCTTGAATTCCCAACACCAGTTTTCCTCCTGCTACTCAGGAGTGTCACCTTCTGGACCAGGTGTGGTGGTCATGCAACTGAATGTCCCTAACGGACCCCAGACCCCCCAGAATCCTTCCATGGTCCAGTGGAGTCACTGCAAATACTACAGTGTGGACCAGCGTGGTCAGAAGCCTGGAGACATGTACAGTCCTGATAGTAACCCCCAGGTAAGTCTAACCCTTGTCATTTGTTTGGTTTGGTTTGGTTTTGAGACAAGTGTCTCACTATTTAGATCAGGCTGGCCTCAAATACTCAAACTCACAGAGATCACCTGCCTCTGCCTCCCAAGTGCTGGAATTAAAGAAGTGTGCCTCTGTGCTCAGCTCTGCCCTTGCAGGTCTGTCATCTTCTCAGGAGGAAATCTTTATATCATCCACTGAGCAGCCTTTTATACATCTTTCTCCAGATGTTTTAAGGGAGAAACATGAGGATAACAAAGGGAGTCCTTTCTCAGGAGCCCAGTTATAGACCACATCAGACATGCTTAGAGCAGAGTCTGCGTGGCCAGGATGAGTGCTGCTTAGCAGCGGGTCACAGGCTCGGGGTTGCAGCAGATGACAGCTAAAGAGCCCCCTGCTGACCTCTGTCCTCCACACACATGCACATATGGAGGGGACCCCTGGGTTAAAATTTCCAGAATTTGACTCAAGGTTTACTTTTCTTGCACATTGAAACACGATGTGACAGTTATCACAACAGAGTTTTAGGCATAGCTTCATAGAAACTCCTTAGCAAAGTAGCAAAATATCTGTGGCCTTTACAATAAAAATGAGTTTTATTGACTAATAACTAGGGCCTAAGGAAGAAGGATTGTGATAAACATAAGGATGCTGTCTTAGTTAGGGTTTCACTGCTGTGAAAGGACACCATGGCAAGGCAGCTCTTATAAAGGACAACATTTAATTGGGGCTGGCTTACAGGTTCAGAGGTTCAGTCCATTATCATCAAGGAGGGACATGGCAGTGTCCAGGCAGGCATGGTGCAGGAGGAGCTGAGAGTTCTGCATCTCCATCTGAAGGCTGCTAGCAGAGCACTGACTTCCAGGCAGCTAGGGTGAGGGTCTTAAAGCCCACCCCACAGTGACACACCTACTCCAATAAGGCCACACCTCCAAATAGTGCCATTCCCTGGGCTAGGCATACTCACACCATGACAGATGGGTTCTGTTGAAGGACTCTTTCGTAAGGGTGGGTTCCAGTCACTGAGAGACTAAGCTCAAGATAAAGGTCTAAACAGTGCCAGGAGTTGGAGGGCCTTGAGAAGGATGACTCCATAGAACAGCAGAGGTCATGAGGTCATCAGACAGCATCCACTCCAGCCTTCTGGGAGACCAGGCATCAGTCATTTTCTAAAACCCTTAGGAGAAAACAGGCCTTCGTGTTTACCAAGTCTGGTCCCTCCGCTGCTGTCTCTAAGCTGTGCGTGGTAAACACACACACACACACACAGACAAAGCATTCAGGGTGGGGCTGCTGGGATAAGTGAGCGGTTCACTACTTGACTAGCATACAGGAAGCCCGGGGTCTGATCCCAAGCACTGGAAGTAAGAATAGTATGTAATAGCACAAACTCATTAGGGAACAAGAAGGTAGCGGGAGGCAGCGGGCTGACTCGGGCAGTGCTTACGAGACCACTTTGTTTCTTGACAGTGGTGAATTGGAAACCGTGGGAACATACAAAAGATGGTGTGTGATATGTGATCTGGGAACACACAGAGGATGATGTGTTTATGTGACATGTGCTCTTCTCTTTCACAGGCCAATGCACAAATGGGTGGCAGCCCCGTCACATCTCCTACCCAGTCTCCAGCACCCTCTCCTGTCACGAGCCTCAGCAATGTCTGCACTGGACTCAGCCCCCTGCCTGTCCTCACACCATTCTCCCGGCCTGGAGGTCCTGCACAGGGTAGGCAGTCAGATGAAGGTGGGCTGCCCTGGAGCTCAGCATTCGTATTCCATTACAAGGTGGAAGACTAGAAGATAGCAGCAGGCAGGGAGGTGGTGCAGGGAGCGCGTGCTCTAACATCTGCTGGGGCAAAGCCTCTCCTACTGCTCTTCTGTGGATATTTTACGTGTGTGTGTGTGTGTGTGTGTGTGTGTGTGTGTGTGTGTGTGTAAGTAAACTGGACTCATACTCAGTTGTGAGGCCCTGGTGTGGTGCTGAGACACGCCCGGGTCCTCTGCAGGCACTGAGTGCTCTAAGTGATGAGCATCCTCCAGCTCCAGGAAGACTGTGATCTCTAAACAGGCAGCTGTACATTTCAGTTAAAAAACATCTAGGTTCCAGCTCCAGGACAAACTAGCTTTGTGATAGTAGACAAGTTACTTAAATTTATAAATAGACCTTAGTGCCCTCATCTGTAAAATGGGATTAACCATACTTAAGATAGAAATAATCTTATTGCTTTTTGCTTTGGTTGTTACAAGTAATGTAAAAATAAGATTAAGATATTGTTTAAAAACTTCAAAAAAAGTGTTTAAACATTTGTTTGTTTTATGTATATGAGTACCCTGTAGCTATCTTCAGACACATCAGAAGAAGGCATTGGACCCCATTACAGATGGTTGTGAGCCACCATGTGGTTGCTGGGAATTGAACTCAGGACCTCTGGAAGAGCAGTCAGTGCTCTTAACCTCTGAGCCGTCTCTCCACCTTGTTTAAAAACTTTAAACTACTCTGAAATCAGCCATTTGTGAGTAGTGAGTTGAACAGCACATAGTCTGTCAGGTATGCTACAAGTGCTGTACAGGCTGTGTTCAGTCGGCTGTCCAACAGCACCAGTGTGGGCTCTCCCAGCAATGCGTTTGCAGTTACACAGCCAGCATTCCTGACTGGACATCAGGCTTTGAGCCTGCACTCCTGTCTGCTTGGGACTGCCTCTCTCATGAGTCAGAGACTAACATCCCCGAGGAGATGAGGGACAGTCAGAAAGCTCAAGGTTTTTCCGTGGTCATTTTCCTTTTCTTGTTTTCTTGAGACTAAGTTTCACTTTGTATCCCAGACTGGCTTGGGATTCACTGTGAAGTCCAGGCTGGCCTCAGACTCTTAGCAGTCCTCCTACTTCAGCCTCTCAAGGGTTAGATAATAGGCATGTACACCAAACTCTTCTCTGGCATTTTACCTGGGGTCTACCGTGGAGAGAACTCATAGGGATTTAATAGTCCTGCACTGAGTTTAGGAAGGGACACAGCTCTTCGTTTGTTTCATTTTGTTTTTCTGAGGCAGAGTCTAACTATGTAGCTATGGCTGTCCTTGAACTCTCAATATAGACCAGGCTGACCTTGAAACCATAGAGATCTGCTTGCCTCTGCTGAGTGTTGGGACTAAAGTGTGTGTTAACACATAGAAATGTAACTCTTAAATCTGTTACATAAGCACTCCCATCATAGAAGAGGTAGGAACAGGATGCATTGCTATTTATCTCCAAAGCCCTTAAGACTCATACTTGACATACCGTGAGGCTCAAGCTCCTGAAGAACCATCCATCCTCACTCCTTAGGTGATGGGCGCTATTCCCTGTTGGGTCAGCCATTACAGTACAATCTGTCCATCTGCCCTCCCTTGCTCCATGGCCAGTCAACTTACACGGTGCACCAGGTAAGCACATCCACTGTCAGTCTTGGGGTGTCAGACTCCCCTTCTCATCTGGGCCCCTACCTGTGAGCCATCTGCTTAACCAGCTGAGTGGACACAGGAGAAAACCCAGAATGGACAAGGCATGGAGTTTTACCCTGTTCTTGTACCCCTGATTCCCCTTCGATACCCAGAGGGAGAGGTTTTATGTCCCACTCCCTGGGAAATCTAACTCTGTGGCTGGGTAGGGCTCGGCGGGGTGCTACTCCTCAGTGTCTCGGGCAGACACTGGGGCACACGGCAGTCAGTGTTGTTCACACGGGATGAGAATTACATTGGCTGTTGAAGGGACAGAGTGGACTGAAGCACGGCAGCCGAGGCAAGAGACAAGCACTCAAGTCTGCCTCCACTGACCTGGGGACAGCAGATGTGGGTAAGTGGCAGAGATCCAGACCCCATTGCCATCCCAGTACAAGTGGGAAAGCCAGCTGAGCGGGGAGGGTGGGGGAAATGGAGTCTTCTTTGCGCCAGAGCAAGCAGAAGGTAGAGAGATGACGTGACTGTGTCTCTGAGCCAGCCATGCAGGGTCTGGAGGTAGACCTTCAGAGACATTTGGAATAGCACAGTATGAGTGGCTAAGCCTCTTGTTAATCTGAAGTCTCCTAGAAGCCCTCCTGTCCCTAATCTAGGACCCTTGGTCACCTTAGACCTGACTTGGTAGTATAGGAGAGGAGCTTTCCTCGTCGGGTCTTCCATGCCTGGCACACAAGGTGCTGGGATCCCACAGGCCGCAGTTGTTACCTAAACAAGGCAGGAGACGATGGGAAGGGTACAGGACGTCTGTGTGGACCAGCCTCTGGGTGGAAAGGGATCATACTTCAGGTTGAGCCACTGAGTTCATTAAAGGTTACGACAAAACTCCGTTTCACAGCAGTGACTCCCTGGGAAGGAATGGAGTTGTAGGTGAAGATCAGAAGCCCGAGATACTAATTCTCAGTCCCTTCTGACCTACATCTCCAGTTAGGAGAGAGGAAGGTTCATTTTATCTTTCTGGCTGCCCTCTTCCCCACTTCTCTTGATGGGGTTAAGTTAGGTTGATCTGGGGAAACTAAGAGGGAAAGGTAGGGCTTCTGTGGGCTTTTTTGGGTACAGGCTTGATCAGTGCTGCTGCCAGGCCACTGTCCAGTCTTTACTCTCACGACCATTTGTCTCCTCCCCCTTCAGTGCTGGGACGAGTCCTGGAGGTGACTGATCTCCCTGAAGGAATCACCCGCACAGAGGCAGACAAACTCTTCACCCAGCTCGCCATGTCCGGTGCCAAGATCCAGTGGCTGAAGGATGCTCAGGGGCTGCCTGGTGCAGGTGGGGGGGACAACAGTGGGACTGCCGAGAACGGCCGCCACTCGGACCTCGCTGCCTTGTACACCATAGTGGCTGTGTTCCCCAGTCCCCTGGCAGCCCAGAATGCCTCCCTTCGCCTCAACAACTCTGTGAGTCGCTTCAAACTCCGAGTGGCTAAAAAGAACTACGACCTGAGGATCCTGGAGCGTGCTAGCTCTCAATAGCTGGAGGAGGGGAGGGGCTGGCACGGTAGGACCGAGGGCCAAGCACGGGGAGCCAAGGTGGACGCCTGGGCCGAGCCTACCACATACGGCTGAAGAGAGAAGCAGACAGATTCTCAACCGGCATGGGACTCCTTGCCATGGGAGTCCTTGCCGTGGGTCCCCCTTCCCTGGTTGGTCCCCTTCTGTCTCCCCTCCTTCCCATCTTCTATCATTTTTTAAATCTCTTCTCCCACCATGAAATTAATTTCTTTCATATTTTTGGCTGAGTAGAATTGAGAGGGTCCCGCCCTCCCCTTCTCCCATTTCATCACCAGCCCAACCTCCCTTCCCTCTTTTGGTCTTCATGAATATATTTATATGGACAGAATTAAGAAAAATAAATTGATTTCCCCATTTGTTCACTTCCCCATCTTGTCTCCCCAACCCCACAGAGTTAAACTTGGTACTCCCCCACCCTAATCCATCCCCAGAGCACTTGTATATTGTTTGTTTGAGGTTTGTGCCACAGTAACAGACACAGTATTTAATTGCACATACAGACGTTTGCTGGGTTCACTGTAAATTTTATTTAATCTGGTTTTTTGTTTGTTTGGGGAGTTACTTGGGGGGAGGTTGGTTTTGTTTATAAATATAAAAAAAGCAAAAACCTGTCACTGGCCATCAATCTGTTTCACTGTTTCTCTGTTGGTGTTGGCTGGGCTAGAAGCTCTGAGTAGGCCCAGTTCTACAACTACTGAAAGGCTTTTTTGTCAGTTAGGAAGATTTCCCTAGCGTGTGCACATGATTTTCTAACCTCTTCCTTCTGGCCTCTTCTTTTCCCCTGTACACAGTTCTCAGCGCGGGCTGAGTCTCTTAAATTGTGGTCTGTAGTTCTCAAACTCTGCCAACTGCTTTTCACCAAGTCCATTGCTCTCAACTCTGGGCCTTTGTGTCCATATCAGAGGCTCCTTCTTGCTCATTAACTTTGATATTCATTATAGCCTGACTACTGAGCTGGGCAAGTCCAGTCCAGAACTAGGTCGGGATGCTGACCTCATTTCTGTCCATCTGATCTTCTGAGAACCTTCAGGGATGGGGCACTTTGCACCTTCAATCCCTGAAAGAATAGGGTTGGGTTCTTGGCAAAAACAAATGGCTGTGGCTTACAGTAAAACCACCTGAACTCACAGTGCCAAGATGCTCACTCATCAGGGACTGTCCCTGTCCCTGTCCCTGTCCCCTGCAGTTGACAGAACTGAGAATCACAGATCACCATTTGCAAGGTAGAGCTGTCTGGAGAAGAGTTTCCAGCCTGCCTCAGTGCTGCAGCCTATTAATCCCGGCACTCAGGAAGCAGACAGGCAGACCGCTGAGTTAAGACCAGCTTGAACATACCAAGTTCCAGGACAACCAGAGCTACATAATGAGACCTTCCCCCAAACAAGCAAAATCCACACATAGTCATAACTTTAACAGATAACCCACAGAATAGAAAAAACTGTGTCCCCTAGAATGCAGCTGCCCCCTTGGCCTTTCTGTTCCTACGCTGGGCTTGTCCGCCTGAGTGAGAGGTGGGATTGCAGTTAAAACTGTCCCTGTAAAGACTACGTACAGCTTGTCTGTCTCCTAGCTTAAGTTCTCACTGGGAAGGGAGCATTTTTTACAGATGATAAAAGCTCACCATGTGGCCATCAAGATGGCTCAGTGGGTAAATGCTTGCCGCCAAGCCTGAAAACCTGAGTTTGATCCCAGGATACGTAGAGGAAGGAGAGAATTGACTCTGGTATGTCGTCCTTTGACCACATGTTGGTAGGCATGCTCCAGTAAGTATACACACTTAGCTTAAACGATAAACAAACGTATTCTTAGAAATAAGCCTCACCACAGAAGGCAGCTGTGAGCTGACGAAATTGGTCAGTAGCAGTGGTGCTTGTGTGTAAAGCTGGCAACCTGAGCCCAATCCCCAGATCCCACGGGGTGCCAGGAAAGAAGAGACAAGACAGACCAGAAGAGAGAAGGACACAGGCAGCTGCAACCTTTCCAGGGTTAACTACTCTGCTCCATCGACCACCGGGGCCAACCTGACTCTTTTTAAGAAAAGGTTTATTTATTTTGATTTTATGTGTATAAGTAGCTTGCCTACCTGTGTTTATGTACACAGTGTGTCTGATGCTTACAGAGACCAGAAGAGGGTCTATGTCCTCTGAAACTAGAGATGCAGAGCGCTGTAAACTGCCATGTGGGTACTGAGAACTGAACCTAGGTCCTCAGGAAGAGAAGCTGTGCTATCTCTCCAGCCCCATAGCTTTTGGGTTTTACCACCATCTTTCTCAGTAACATACATTCTCTTCATCTTAAGGACAGAATTTTAGAGGAAAGGGGAGAAAAATGCACCTGTGCACTTGAGAAAGCACTGCATACTCTGATCAGCTGCAGGTATGAAAGTCTTGGGTGGTTGACAGAATTCTGAGTCACACCCTTTTCTCAGCTCCCAACCCTTTCCTAGCCTAAAGTTTTGGTGTTAGCTAGGCATGGTGGCACATAACTCTAATCTCAACACCCAGGAGACAGGCAGACTGATCTCTTGAGTTCAAGGCCGGCCTGGTCTACAGAACAAGTTCTGGGACAGCCAGAGCTACACAAAGAAACCCTGCAAGGAGGAGAAGGAAATAAAATCCAAGAACGGGACTGAAATGAATCCAGGAAGGGTAGAATTGGACCAGTTATTTGAACCTTAACGGGGAGGGGAGTGTGGGAGATTTCATTGTCAGATCTAAAGTTCCCTCGTGACTGTGTCCTGAACAGAAGTTCCTTTCCTGCTGTGGGAATAGCATGGTGGCCCAGCTCATAGTTAGCATGGTAAAACCCTGGGTTCAAACCCTGATACTTGGGGTGGGGTGCTACAGTATTGGGTAGAAAATGCCCCTTCCTGATAAGCTAGTACTGACCTGCTCCATGTAAACACTCTGAGAAGAACAGCTCTGGGGGGATGGGAGGAGTCAGGGTCGAGCCCTGCCTCAGACCTCCCGGTTCCAATTTCTGCCTGTCAGCTGTGCTCTCAGCTGTCCACTGTCCTCCAGCCCTGTCACTTCAGCTCCTCCACCACAGTGAGAGGCTCCAAGGCCTCCCCATACTGCCTGGGTAGCTGGTGTGGGTCCAGAAGGCACCAGAACGGGGGCTTGCCCTAAAGGAAGAGGGCTAGCCATCGCCAGCAGCACCATCGAGATCTTAGGGACGCCCTTTCCACAGTAACTGACTTAGGGAGTCTCAAAAGTAAGTCGTCTCTTCATTACCCTTTCATTTCTCCTGTCCTGAGTCTGTTGGGCTGCTTCGTCTCTCTCCTCACCTGTGAGTAGTTTGGGTCTTTGAAGTAAAGTTGTCCTAGTTCAGGATGAGCCAAGATTGAAGGAGGGGGTAGGGTGTGGTGGGGTCCAGGGAATGGAGTGGTAAGGGAGGGAAAGGCTCATATTACCCTGAAAACCTAAAATAGCTGAGGCCCAAGGCAGGCCAGGAAAGAACTAGGCACAAGGCCCCCAAGGCTCAGGAGAGGTAGGGGAGGGCAGACCTCAGGACACACCTTCATACACACAGACAGGTTGACCATGTTAACCAGGTTAAGCCTCCTGAAGCAATGAGATGTATATCACCAATCAGAACTATCTGTAGGATAGCTGTTGCCAACCTGTGGGTCGCATAGCAGATATACTGCATGTCATATATTTATGATTCATAACAGTAGCAAAAGTATAGTCGTGAAGTAGCAGCGAGATCATTTTATGGGTCACCACCACTTAAGGAGCTGTTCTGAAGGGCCACAGCATTAGGAAGGCTGAGAACCACTGCCCTAGGAGAACCTAGACGCCAAAGGCCTTGAGCTGCTGCTGGCCTTGGAGTTAGTTGTAGACTCTGGGGCTACTCCTTGATGTGGAAAGTATCAGTTTTAAGGAACTGGTTGGGAAGTTTCTCCCCTGTTGGGCATTTTTAGGGGGACCTCCGTAGAATCTGTTCATAAGCTCTGCCGAAGGCTGTCTAACCAAGTTTCTCCCAAAGCCTCCCCTTCAAGGGCCACCCTACTGTGTGCAGCAGGAATTCTGGAATACAAGAACAGCAGACAGAGATTAGATCTCATAGTGGGGTCCAACCTCTTGTAGGATGACAGAAAAGGAGGTGGTGGAGTCCCCTCAGCCCCCCTTTCCAGGAGAGACTCCGCAAAGTGGGGTGAGTCTAGACCTGCGTTCGCTTTTGGGGAGGGCTGTGTCCAAAGGGCTGGGAAGCCATCACAGCATCTGAAGAAGACTGCTTGGATTGACACTACTTGTGTACAACTCATTTATTATTGGGCTAGCCAACACCTTAACACCCAGTCCCCTAATCCCAGGGACGTTGCTTTCCCATGATTGAAAAATGAGAACGTGACTGTCATTTAACGTTGGGTTTCCTTTGCCCCTTCCCTCAGATACAGCGACTGAAGCGGTTATTCAAGAAGGGTTCTCCAGAGACAACAGAGATGGAGCCTCCCCCAGAGCCCCAGGCCAATGGAGAGGCAGTGGGACCTGGGGGTGGACCCATCTACTATATCTATGAGGAGGAAGAGGAGGAGGAGGAAGAGGAGGAGCCGCCCCCAGAACCTCCTAAGCTTGTCAATGACAAACCCCACAAGTTCAAAGATCACTTCTTTAAGAAGCCCAAGTTCTGTGATGTCTGTGCCCGGATGATTGTGCGTGAGTCTTGAAGGGGAGTAGAGACAAGATGGAAGGCTCTTGGGGAGGGACAAAACCTAGGAAAGACGTGTCTGTGTAGACAAACTGTAGCAAGATCCACCCTATGAAAATACTGAGGTTGACAGTGTAGGGTCCCAGACGAGGACAGGCGGATCAGAGCTGAAGTAGCCACAGGGTACAAAGGAAAAGGGGCATCCAGAACCTCACTCAAATGCTCTCCCCCCCTTAAAGTCAATAACAAGTTTGGACTCCGCTGTAAGAACTGCAAAACCAACATCCATGAACATTGTCAGTCCTACGTGGAGATGCAGAGATGCTTTGGCAAGATCGTGAGTAGGGGAGGCTCTGGGGATCGAGACTATGGAAGGGAAGACACAGGCCGCCCTTGCCGGCCCCTAACACCATTCCATACCCCCTCTGCTTCCTCTTACTCTAAGAGAGGCTGAGCACTCACTCCTGGGGGGTGGGATTCTGGGCCCTGCCTTGCTACTTCTAATGCCCTCCCCATCCCACCCTACAGCCGCCTGGTTTCCGTCGGGCCTATAGCTCCCCACTGTACAGCAACCAACAGTACGCTTGTGTCAAAGATCTCTGTAAGTGCCCGGATAGGACCCGAGGGAGCGGGGGAGGCCTCCGAGGTGGTGTCATACCACCCTTAGGACAATAAATTCTGAAACAGGATCGTCCTATCTCCATAGCTCTCCCTTAGTCTAGACTTTTTACAGCCATTTCTGGATACGATGGTTAGTCCCTTGGTTGATAGCTGAGAGAGATGGGAGTGAGCAGGCCAGAGGTAGAGGTGAGGACGGAACCTTAGTCTGCTCCCTTTAAACCGTTTCTAAACAAGAACAAGGATTTAGACTGTTTTTACCCTCTTTCAAAGTGATGCCACATTCGGGGCCAGCTCATGAGCTGTGGATATCCCCCTGGACAAGTTCCTAATGTGGCATGCCTTAAAAGTGTATGCCTTGAGGTTGTGTTGATGTACAAGCCTTTAATCCAGCACTCACAAGGCAGAGGCAGGCAGATTTCTCTGACTTCCGTATATAGCCAGGGCAACATAACCAGACTGTCTCAAAAAGAAAAGGAAACATGGGGCAGGCCTATGTTCAAAGCCCATGTTTCTTTTGGACACTTGGTGGGCACAGAAGCTGAAAACTGGCTCAGATTTACTTGGCAGAGAAGCCAGATTCTACAGAGTGTGTACCAGCGGTAGCGCCCTGGCATGTACACATGGCAGTTCTGGTGGTAATGCCCCAGCTTGCACATTTGCCGATTAACAGAAGAGAAGCAGTTAGGTTAGGAAGTAGTGATCCTATCCTAACTCTCAAGAAACTTACCAACGCTGTCTTTCCAACACCTTCTAGTACTCTGCCTGCAAGGGGTCCCATCCCAAGGCATTCCCAGTGGCAACCATGTAGAGCCCTTACAGACTGGTGACCTAGCTGTTACACAGCCGGCCCTTCCCTCTCCCCTCCATCTCCAGTCCCCAACAAGCCCTGTGAGCATTGGCTAGATCCAGATACCCCTTTGAGAGGTCTCTCCTTCGAGCCCTTCTCGTGCTTCGCAGTAATGTCTTCTTCTCCCTCACATCCCACCAGCAGCTGCCAATCGCAATGACCCCGTGTTTGAAACCCTGCGCGTCGGGGTGATCATGGCAAACAAGGAACGGAAGAAGGGGCAGGCAGATAAGAAAAATGTGAGCATTGTGTGTACCCACGGAGGCTCGTCCCGGAAGCTCCATGGGTCAGGTCATTTCCCCCTCGGGAAAACCAACAGAAGCTATGGCTCCTCTGCCCCCAAGTGGTACAGCATAACCAGACAGAAACATTGCTGTGTGAAATTTTAGATTGCTTTTGGTACTTTACACCTCACTGTGGGCCTCTGCATGAGAAGTCCTGCCGTAGGGCTGAGAATGCAGGTCAGTGGCGGAGTACTTGCCTCGCGTGCATGCGCACGTAAGGCGTCCTGGTTTAATACCCAGTACTGAAAAACAAGCTGGCTCTTGCCATAGAGCATGCTTCCTCGTCTCCCTTCTAAAACTGAGGCGTTGCCATAGGCGGCTGGGTCCGGTCCCTGATATTGCTGCATAACAGGCAATATTTGTGTGCTTTTTACATCTGGAGGAGAGAATTAGTCATTCCCAATAAGGAAAGGATCATAGAGCCGGTAGGTGTCCATGAAGAACTTCTGCTGTGAGTGTTCATCTTGTAGATGAAACTGAGGTACAAAGCCAAGGGTCAAAGGGCAGCCTCACTGTCTGTTACGATAGACTTTCAAGGTTGGTAATGCTGGAAATGCGTTTGCCTGGGCAAGTGATTAATTTCTCCATGGACAACTTTATGAACTAATATGAATGGTGTTAGTTAAGTCAATTCCAGTTCTGGGGTCTCTGTGCACACCAGGCATGCACATGGTGTGCAGACATCCATGCAGGCAAAGCACATCAATGAAAATAAAATCTTAGGGGGAGAGCAGCAAGCATTCATCACCGCCCTCCACCAAGCCCCTCCCCTTTTCAATGGAGACAAGTCTCCTTGTAAGTGACCTGATCTTCAATGTCCTCTGGTCCTCTTGCCTTCACTTCCCAGGTACTAGGGTTACAAATACGTGTCACCACATCTCCTCTGTGTGACCGTAGGGATCAAAACTAGGACACCATGCATTCTGGGCAAGCATTCTACCAAGTCAACTACATCTCACACACTCGGTTCCATCTGCTCTGAGGGTCTCACTGTACAGAGCTTGCTTTATAGACATGGCCGTGAATTCATGATCTACCGCCCAGGGCCAGAACTGGAGGCAGGCACCACCTAGCCGAACTTTAATAACCTGAAACCTCATAAGAGAAAATTTACTTTCCTTGGATGGAAAAATAAAAATAAAAAACTTCCCAGAAACAAAGCCAGAGACTTGATCTCAAAAAGAGTTGATACAAAGCTTAGGTACAGAAAACAAATCTCAGTCAGTTAACTATAAATTACAAGGCTGTTTCAGGAAAAAACACCCATATTCTTAGATCCTGTTCTCAATGGGGGAAATGTGAAAAGTTCTTGCCCAGTAGGTAAGGTGTGACATGGCTGTCACCCCAGCACTGGAGAGCTGGCAGCCAGGAGATCGGAAATCCAAGGTCAGTTCTTGCTAGATAGGTAAGTTGAGGACAACTGAGCCAACAAGACTGCCTCAAAACAACCAAGAGAAGAGGAAAAGGAGAAAACTGTGCTGCCCCTCCCCCCTTTCTTACACATCGGAGCTTTTTTTAAGCAAACAGTGTAATGAAGGGCCTGAAATCTAGATCATAGGGGTGATTTGAAGTAATCTTTAGATTATTGGGGAAGACAAGCCGGAAAGCATGTGTCTGCTGTCCTTAGATATTTAAAGAGAAAAAAAAAAAAGATATCTAAAGAGGCCAGGCGTTGGTGGCGCACGCCTTTAATCCCAGCACTTGGGAGGCAGAGGCAGGCGGATTTCTGAGTTCGAGGCCAGCCTGGTCTATAGAGTGAGTTCCAGGACAGCCAAGACTACACAGAGAAACCTTGTCTCGAAAAAAAAAAAACGATATTTAAAGAGACTGTGTTTGCTCCACATTTAAAGCTCCAGACAGTAAATCAAGACAGGTAACTAAAGGTAATATAGGCTCAATGAAAGGAATTTTAAAAATCTCATGTGTTGTGCTGTAAGGTGATGAACTCCCTGTCATCAGCACAGTACCTATATTCAGGCACTATATGGGTGACTTACCTGACAGCATATCAGCATATTTCAGGAGAAACTCCTGAATTTCTTCTGGTGGTTGGACTAGATATTTCCTCCTAGTACTCCCCCAGGGCTTAAGGACTATTGTTCTCTGGCCTGCCTGGAGAGGCAGAGAAAACACAGGCTTCCAAGACAGCCTGTCTCTAACTCTTGGTGTCCCCCTGTAGCCTCTGGCAGCCATGATGGAGGAGGAGCCAGAGTCAGCCAGGCCAGAGGAGGGCAAGTCACAGAATGGTGAGTGCCACCCATCTATATCCACGGAGACCGGATGGGGTGTAGTCGAGGGTTTAGCTGCTGGATAGGAGGTGGAGAGCAAACGATTGAGCCCAGGGCGAAAAAGGTCCGCCAACACAAGTCGGGGAGTTATGGCTTCCCTCCTAGAGACGAAAGCAATTTGTCCCGTATTTCCCATCCAAGGAAACAACGCAGAGAAGGACAAGAAGGCCGAGAAGAAGACTCCTGATGACAAAGTAAGTCTTTCTTCCCTTTAGCACTCTGGTTCTCTTCCCAGTCAAGATCTGACATCACTCACAGTTCTTCCCATCACCACCCCCCACCCACCCACCCACTCTCCACACTGAGACAGACACACAAACCAAAACAGCCCTCCCGGAAGAGGTAAAGAGGAGTCTGGTAACTCGTCACTCTCTCGCACCCCCAGAACAAACAGCCGGGGTTCCAGCAGTCTCACTACTTTGTGGCTCTCTACCGGTTCAAAGCCCTGGAGAAGGATGATCTGGATTTCCCGTGAGGAGCCTTCAGGGGAGGCGGGACTGCGGGGAGCACTGAGGAGTAAGAGATGAGCTCTGTGGGAATGGAGGAGGGCAAAAGGGCAGGTACCCTACAGCACAGCCAGGCACGGGCATGTGAATGTAAACCACAGAGAAGATCTCCTTCCTATCCCAGGCCAGGGGAGAAGATCACAGTCATTGATGACTCCAACGAGGAGTGGTGGCGGGTAAGACATGACCACCGCTCTGGTGGGAGATGGGTAGACTAGAACCCGAGATCTTCAGCCTACCCACTGCCTTTTCTAGGGGAAAATCGGAGAGAAGATCGGATTCTTCCCTCCAAACTTCATCATCCGGGTCCGGGCTGGAGAACGTGTGCACCGAGTAACCAGATCCTTTGTGGGGAACCGCGAGATTGGGCAGATCACTCTCAAGAAGGACCAGGTATCTCGATTACCTTAAGCCAATCCCAGACCTGGTCGCAAACTCTCTACCCACACACCTCAGAGGGAAGTCCTAACCCATGAACGTAAATGACCCTCCCAACGTCCCTTCGCTCATCCTCTGTCCTTATTTCTTCCTCTTTCCTTTAACCCGCTAGATCGTAGTGCAGAAAGGAGATGAAGCTGGTGGCTACGTCAAGGTCTACACCGGCCGCAAGGTGGGGCTGTTTCCCACCGACTTCCTGGAGGAGATTTAGGCGTTTTGGCGCCTGCTGGCGGGAGACACCCACGCCTTGTTCTGGGCGGGGCCCAGTGCTGGCTGGGGAGGGAAGGGGTGAGGGGAGTACTGGATGAGGAGGGTCGGAAAGGGCCACCCACCAGAGCATGATGACGTTTCTGGGGAGGGTCTGGCTCCCACCTCTCTCCCCTGCCTAGGGCTTCGGATACCTGGTGCGCTGAGCAGCCTGCACCGATAAGGCCCACACTTCAGGTCCATCCAACCTTCAAGAGCTTGGGGGGTTGGGGTGGGGAAGCGTCTCCATAAGGAGGGGCAGAATTGTCAAACGTTTCGAATTTATTAAAAGTTTTGACAAAAGTTAGAAAAGTTTGTTTTTGGTTTTCTTTTTTCTTTTTTCTTTTTTTTAAACGGCGGACGAAGAGAAGGCCTGCGGAGGGAGGGAGAATGTTCCCTGGCTGTTCCACCAGATTGTCATGGTTTGGAACCCCAAGGCTGGTGTGAGTAGTCAGGCTCGCACTCGCTAGGCTAGGCTTCTGCTAGAAGTGAAGAAAAAAAAAAGCCGGTCTGGAGTCTCCAGCCCCGTGCCCCTGTGGTTGGGAGAATAGCATGGCAGAAGTAGGTACCTCCGCTAGACCGTGCCCGTTTAGCCCTTGCAATTCTGAACCTGGCTCAGAGCCCAGATTGGCCACCAGGGGGCGATGCAAGATCTCAGTTGGAGAGAGTGGGATGGGGAGGGGCTGGAGGGGTGGCTAAGGGGAGAGAACCGGAGACACCAAGCCTGAGACCCTAGGCCTGGGAGGGGGTGGGGTGCGTGCCGTCTCCATGGCAACACTTCCTCTAGTCCTCCGGGAACGGAGCTAGCGAGGCCGGGGGGCCTAACCCCTCCCGCGCGGCCCCTGCCCCAGCCCTTTTCCGACAGGTACGGAGTGAGAGGACGCCTGGCAGACAGCTAACCGGTTCTAGCGGAGACCCCCCCTGCGGCGCGTCGTATGCAAATGTTATTATTTGCATATGCAAATATGCAAATGTTCCGGCCCTGGTCAGGGCGGCAGGTGGTGAGGAGCGGGAAGGTGTGCGGAGGGGAGCAGAAGGAGACGAGGAGTTTGGGGACCTAGGAGCCGACCATTGAGAAGCAGCTTGGGGTGGTCGCTAGAGTGGGGCAGGCGGAGGGTCTTGGGTTTGATAGCGGGTGGGGGAGGGTCGGCCTGGCCAGCCAGAAGCTCCTCTTTTACTCTATGGGTTGTCTGCCAGGGCTGAGGTTGGCACCGCCTAGCAAGGTTGGCAGCGGGAGCCCGGGCACCATCTGCTGCTCGAGGAGGGGGGAGGGCAGAGGCTCAGCTGGGCTGGGAAGAGGAGGGCCCCGGGACTGGCTACCCCCTCCTCTTCCATACAGAAAATGAGGTGTGTTGGGGGTAGGAGAAGCACACAACAAAACTCTCTGCAAAACCGGGTTCAGTTTCTTGTTCTCTTCGCCCTTGGCTGTCACGCTCGAAGCCTGGCGGTGTGAGGGCCAGGACCTTAGAGGAACACCCGGACAGTCCCCCTTTTTAATCATGACTGAACTGAAACAGGAGCAGATCACAGGCACACACCCCCAAAACACACAAGTCAACCTTTTGCCCTATCTCTCCTGGGAATCCGCCTACAGCAAGTAAAGGGAGGAAGGACTAGGATGCTGCCTGTAGTCATCAAGAGGTCTGAGGGATTCCCAATCTGAGCTTCCCCCCCCCCGACTGTCAAGAGCCCCCCAAAAATACTGAAGCAAAACCAATTTACTGGCTCATTGGGCGGCAGTGTTGATGTAGGGGTGTCGAGGAGCAGGGAGAGCGGCTGTTCTCTCCCTATACTTGCAGGGTGCCCCCCCACTTCTCTCTCGCCTTACCGAGCCGGCAGCTGTCCCTAATTAGAGCGGCGGTTTAATTGGATTTATCAGCAGTTAATAGGAAATTAAGCAAAGGGCCCAAGAGAAGGGGGGCGGGAGGAGCCAGGAGACAGGCTGTGCTTAACTGGAAGGAGGGGTGCTGGGGTCCCGGGATTGGAAGACACTGTCTTGATTGAACCCGGGGATCACACCTCCCCCTCATATCCTGACAGTTGAGTTGGGCCCTGACCAGTCCCAAGAGAGAACAGGAGGTATGACAGGGACACTGTTTGCCCCCGGTGCCTCCCACTCCCACAAGCCAGCAGCCTGGTGATGGATGACGCTGCCACACTCTGCAAAGGTCATAAGTCTAGGCCAAGGAGCAGACTGAATTGAAAATAGATCGGAGGAAGGGTATTACAGGGTCCAGGGCACAGTGTACACCCCCTCCTCCAGGTTCTAATTGCTATTACAAGAGGGAAAGAGAGAGAAGGAGAAAGAAAGAGAGAGAGAGAGGGAGGGAGGAAGAGCTCCTTCTTGAATGACTGGGCAGCATGCCTGAGAAGGTGAGGGACAGACTGACCCTGTCTTCAGTGTCATCAACCTTCACCTCACCTCAGCTCCCAGGGAACTCTTTATAAGGCCCTTGCTTGTATCCCACTAGCCACCGCTCTCCCTCTCCAATGCTTAAGTTGGGGTTGTCAAGGCCTGATGTAGGGGTTACAGCAGGGACTGAGGAGGTCTGTACCCAAAGGCCTGGGAAGGAAGCTCGTGGCCAATCAAGCCGGGGCCACAGGCCTCTGAGTCCACGGCCCCAGGCAGCTCCTGTCACCACCCCCTCATTACTCTGCCAGGCTAATGTGGGCTAACAAGGCTTGCTGAGGGTGCGGACCCAGCGATTTCTCATACACACTCAACCCCTCAGGGCACAAATGGCAGCTCCTGCATGTGCTTGGGTGCAGCCCCTTGAGTGGATGGGAAAGGGTCTCCTCCTTTGTGCCACCAGTGTATGGTATGTGTGACTGGGGGTATGATGTGTGTCTATATCCCGACTCCAGATGTTCCTGTGTTTCCATTTTGTCAGTGCCTCCGGGTCTATACTGCCCAGTTTGTCTACCCCCATTTCTATGATTTCTGTCTATAAGTCCCAGGGTGGCTAGGTGTGTTGAGCCTCCTTTCAAACATGCTTTGACACACATGTCGACGCATCTGTGCACTGGATGTGTCCCGGGATGCCGGTATCACTGCCTCCAGGAACGTATGTGTGAAAATCAAGAGCCACTGTGTGTGTGTGTGTGTGTGTGTGTGTGTGTGTGTGAGAGAGAGAGAGAGAGAGAGAGAGAGAGAGAGAGAGAGAGAGAGAGGCATGCGTGTGCTGTGCGCGCGCTGTTCTGGTGTCTGCTTGCAGGTGTGTGTGTCTCGGTGACTGTGCGTGGGCGTATGCCTGGGTGTGAGCTGCGTGGCAGCAAGTACCCAAATGACAGTGCGACGCCCGCGCCCGCGCGCGTTCCAGTGCGCCAGAGCCTCTGATTGAGTCTCCCGCCCCCGCTTCCTTCTCTCCCCATTTCTATTCCTCTCTCCTTTCCCGGCCGGCTCGCCGTCCGCATCATCTCCATCCATTATTGAAGAAACAGCCGCGTCCTCTCCAATCACATCAACACCCCGCCCCCTCCCGGTTCTGCTCTCCCCGTGGCCCCTCTAGCTGCTGGGGAGGAGGGGATGCCCAGGCGTAGCGGCAGCCCTGGGCAGAAGTGGGTTCATGACCCCTGTGCCCCGGTCTGGGCAAGGCACCGGATCACCAGGGTCCCTGGCGGTGAGCGCTTTGCATAAACAGATGGCGCGGTGTCTTTGTCTCGCTTGCTAGCCTGCTTGCCGCCAGGCTCCTGGCTCCACTTGTGTCTGGCTGATGCAATCATGATCATCTCAGAGCCTCAGGACCCAGCGCCCTTAATAGTGGCAGCGGGGGTCAAGGGCCCGAGGGGCTCCTGAGCAGATGCAGGGCATTGTGGCTTCCCTGTCGGGCGCCCTCTCCAGTACCTCAGCTGCAGCGGGAAGAAGAGGCTGCTGCCAGGTGACAGGAATGTGGAAGGGATGGGAGGGGACCCTGAGCAGCGCCCCAAGGTGTCCGCGGGCTGTTCTGTTGGGTTGCTGCAGCTCCCTGGGGACAGGTACTAAGCCACAGATAACGGAATAGAAATGGAGCTATAGGAGAGAGAGAGAGAGAGAGAGAGAGAGAGAGAGATTGGCAAAGAGACCACAGCAAGGTGGAGAGATGTAGAGGGAAGAACTGGCAAGAGATCTGACACACAGACGCAGAAGGACTAAGCTAGGTTGAGAGCTGAGTGTCCGAGCAGCACAGACAAACCTCAAGATGTGAAGCTAGAAACAGTCTGAAGAAAGGAGCAGAAAGAACCAGGGGCCTTAGGGGAGGCCAAGTCAGAGGGAAGTCCCGGTAGTACTAGGACAGAGAGGAAACCCCAGGTGTATGAGGCCTGAGTCCAGCCTGGCGAGAGGCTCCAGCCTGAGCATGGATGCCGTAGGCACCTGCCGAGTTAGTCTTCCTCGTCCCATCTATGTCGTCTGACCACGTCACAGGAGAGGAGCCTGAGAGACTCCACTACCTTGATTGCACGAGCGAGCAAGCCACCAGGCACAGACCTGTGTGCACACTCCAGACTTAACTTGAGCAAACACTGGAACTGCAGAGCAGGCGCTGGCCGACAGGGGGAACCCGAGACCTCTTCCCCGAGCCTGAGAGCGGCTCGGCCTCCAGAGGGCGCCGGCACCCACGGACCACAGTAATCGACTCGCTCCGGAGAGCACAGCTGCATTTGACTTGCTGCGCCGCCAGCCACGCGGATTAGTATCCTGGAGCGGTTTAGAGTTGAAGAGTCTGGTCCCCTTGGGACCACGGGTCGCCCCTAATCCTCGGCTAACGATTCCCGCTGTCCCTCACCTGAGTTATCGCAGGGGGAAAGTGCAAGGAAGGAGGTGGGGTGAGAACTGGAACCCCAAAGACCACGATCCAAACATGGGAACACAGGAGGGGAGGGGGCTCACAGATGGGCCCACAGAGACCCAGGAGCGTGCAAAGCGAGGAGAAATCGTGGAAAGGCAAGAGCAGAAGCGACGACAGTGTAAGAGCTGAGCTTAAGAGCGGACTGGAGACTTAAGGAAGGAAAAAACGGTGGAGGTTCCAGAACAGAGAGGCTCTGGGTCCAGGTCACCAGCACCAGGCAAGCGAGGGCCAAGAGCAAAGGAGCATAAAGAAAGGGCCAGATGTCCCTCCCGGAGTCCTGTCTCCTCAGCTGTGCCACAGAGTACCAGATGTGCAGCCCAGCTGGGCAGCTGCTGGAGCTTGAGCTCCGAGATTGGTATTTAGTACCACCACCCCCACCACCCGCAGCGGCCCAGGCTTGGGGGCGCTGGTGACAGGACACACCCTCCCTGGCCCGGCCCTAGAGGTGCGGATGCTCGGGAAGGGCCCTGTTCTGCTCCAGACTCTGACATCCCATCAGCCCCCCTCCTCTACACCCACCCCCTCCCCCACACACGTCTCAGTGAGTCTCTGTCTCTTTGTTCTCGCCGTGTCTCTGACACTTTATCTCATTATCCGCCGGAGGGAGGCGGAGAGCCCGGACCCCGCAGCCTAATTACAGCAGAGCTTGTCAGCTCAAGGGGCGGGCGAGGTATCGGTGTGTAAGAAAGGGAGGGGCCCCTCAGAAAGGGTTTGTCTCCCTCCCTGTACCCCAGGGAGGCAGTGGCGGTACACAGCTCATCCCAGCAGGTACCCACCATAGCACAAGTTCTTTAGGGGAAAGATGGGGGAGCATAGGGTCCAGCGGCAGGGACTAAGGGAGAGGGGTGATAGAAATTAACATAGGAGTGAGGGGAAGGAGAAGAGGTCCACTTCCTGTGTCCCCAAAGATGGGGGGCAGATGGTGAAAACTTCCCGCCCAGGCAATATAGCACATACCTAACCCCCTCCCTGCCCTGTTTCAACATCTCTTCTAGATTTCTATGGCTGCTTCCTTCATACAGAGCTCTTCCTCTAGTCCCAAAGCCAGAGGTGAGTATGGTGCCCTCTTCAGAGGACTCTACCTTCCTCAGCCCAAACCCCTAAACCACCACAACTGTTGTTGAGCAGTGGTTACATTCATACACCTGCATCTTCCACCTCTAACTACCCGGAGCCAACCACAACTCAGCAAAACCACCCAGACCAAGAGGGGCTGGCAGCAGTAACCTTGCTCACTGGCTTTCTATACTCCTGAGGCCTGCAAGCTCCTGGGAGGCTCCTGGAGTATAGACAAAGCACTGTGCATGCCTCCACTGTTCCCTGCTCCCTCCAGTGGACACTCCGCATGCCCCCTCTGTTAGAGGGCTGTCTGTTTGTCTGTCCCACATCTGGATCTGGAAGCCAGAGAGGTTCCTCCCTCAGATATCCAAAGACCCAAGTATAATGGTCTCTCATGGGCCAGGGTTTCCTTCCAATAAGAGAGTTGGGGAGGAGAAACCTCAAGGCTCCCCCAACAACTTCCAGCCTGTTTTGGATCTGGAACTGCAGGGAGAAAGCAAGCTGGGTGCGGTTGGCGGGGCTAGGCTGACCCCTCCCCGATGGGGGGCGGGACCCCAGGGGGAGGAATAGGACAAACACCGAGGAGACCAGAAAAACACTGGAACAAGATGGCAGGAACCAGCAGTGTAGGGGCCCGCTTCTACCGGCAGATAAAAAGACACCCTGGGGTGAGTTCAGTCCCCAGAGCCCAATTCTCCTCTTTTCACCCTGCCTCTCAAGCCGCCATCCCCACTCCAAATCCTGCTTCCTGTCCGGTTTCTTTAATGTTCCCAAGTTTTCCCAGGGACATTCTATGCTCTGTCTCTGCAATGTACCCCATGTCCTTGCAACCTGCCTTGGATAGGATCACTGTAGAGTAAGGGACTGCGTGCTTAAGATGTGGCTGTAGGTTTCAGGTCCCGCTCCCAAAGGGAAGGTGGCATCAGACCTTGAGTAAGGGAGGATGAAGGGATGGAGTGGGGCGGGAACCGGGCCAAGCTCAGGCCCTGAGAGCGCCTTGTCTTTCTGCAGCTCATCCCAATGATCGGGTTCATCTGCCTGGGCATGGGCAGTGCTGGACTCTACTTGCTGCGACTTGCCCTGCGCAGCCCTGATGTCTGGTAACAACAGGTCTTGGGAGGCGGGGAAGGGGGGGTCCTGGGTGGAGGAAAATGGGACGGCATAGGATTAGTGGTAACCCTAGAAGGACCCTCGGTCTGTATCCATCCTCATTTCCCCTTCCACCCAGCGTTTCCGAGGGCTGAGTGGCCCCTGACCCGAGAGACCCTCACCTCCCATCTGGAGCACCTGGTGGCTCACTGCCAGTGGCTAGCCACGTGGGGCAGCTGGATCCTAGCAGCTCACCGCGGGGTTGCCATGGCGACATAGCTCCACTGGTCACGTCTGGCTTTTAGGTGCCTCTATGCCTGACCGGAAGTGCTGAAGGTCTGGCAGTGTGGTACTTCTGAGGGTTTTTGGTTGTACTGGGACTTCACGTCCTGCCAGAAGCATCAGGCAGTCCTTTGACAAGCAGAGGGCCAAAGCACCCACCCACTCTGATCCTGGAGTCTGAGGCACACCACTGAAAGCCCTGTCCTTCAGGATTTCTGCCTGATTCCCGGGACTCTGCACTGAGCGGTTAGGTGAGGGAGGCAGGAACCCTGGGAAGTCTATAGGCTAGATTGTCACTTGTCATCAGCTGCTAAGCTTCTTGTCAGCACCTGCGGACACGCCCCCTTCTGTCAGTCTCTAGGAAATGTGCTCCCCTCCTCAGGTAGGGAACCAGGGTCGTGTTTGACGCCAAAGTAAGTCCTGGTTCTCAGAGAAGAAATTCTAACCCTCCTGTCCCGTTCACAGCTGGGACAGGAAGAATAATCCAGAGCCCTGGAATCGCATGAGTCCCAATGACCAGTACAAGGTAACCCAGTGTTCCCCTCTCCTCTTCCCTCCTAGTCTCTAAGTCAGTACCACACACAAGACAGGGAGGCAAGAGGCGCTCTTTCATCGCTCTTTCCCTCTCCACAGTTCCTTGCTGTTTCCACCGACTACAAGAAGCTGAAGAAGGACCGGCCAGACTTCTAAGCCAGGGCGGGAGGGTCCACGTATATCACTCTCCTCCTCCTTGCCCCAGAGCCTAGAGTGTCAGTGTCAGTCTAGCAACAACCTCCAGCTTTTGCTTACCCGGGCCGGATTCCCACGCAGAGGGGAGGTGGCCCCACCCCCACCCTCCTCCCTTGCTCCCATGAGAGGAAAAGCCTCTGACCCTCAGCTTGAGTCCCACGTGGGGGAGGGGACTCAAGACTGCAGGCGACAGTTGGGGTTGACCCAAAAAGCCCAAGCCAGTCCCCTTCTCCTCCTGCCCCTCCCCGTGCCTGACTGGGTGTGGCGCGGGCTACGTGTTGAGCGTGTCCTACGTGTGCCAACAGCAAGCAGGGGCCTGAGTGCCAGCTACGTGGCAGGCCCCACGTTTGTGTGAGTTTTGAGCAGGGGTTTGTGTGAGTTTTGAGCAGGGTTCGGGGTGGTGCCTGCCCAGGCTCGACTGGGCTCGCCCTGGGCACCCAGCCTGCCTTGGATGGGGAACCTCTACCGTGCAGTGAGCTTCTCTCCTGCCCAAGCCTGCAGCCTCCCACCGAGGACACCCCTCCCGCCTTGCACCTGGGCAGTCTTGTGCCTTTCCCCACCCCTCCCTTCCCTTGCTTCTCTGTCCCTGGGGATCAAACAGAAGCAGCCGTGGGCAAAATACAATTTCATTTAACAAATTGAATTTGCTGCGCCTGCTAATCACGTCTGGTGTCGGCTCTGATCAGAGAGGAGGCTACAGCCCCGGGGGTCCTTGTGGTGGTGGGAGGGAAGAAGAAATACATGTTGAGGGAGTGGAATCACTGGCTGGCCCAGGGGACCCCTCCCACAGTAATAGGAACTCTGGGCAGGTTAGCATTTTATTAGATAAAAACAGGAAGGAGGGCGCTTGCCCACCCCTTCCTCTGGCTCAGCTCGCGACTCCCCTTCCCCAAGAAAGAGCAGGAGTCTGTAACACTGAGACGTGGTGGAGGGTCAGGGCGGAAAGCCGAGGATGAAGTTGGGTGTCACGGTGCATACCTATAACCCCAGCACTTGGGAAACGGAGGTAGGAGGATCAGTTGAAGGCCAGTCTCAGCTAAGTGAGAACCTGTCTCAAAAACAAGCCGGATGTGTATTGGGTGCTTCTTGTAGACATGGTTACAAATCAGAAATCTCAGCTACAAATTCTGGAGGGGAGTTTAAATCAGGCTCTTGCCCTAAATGGAAGGCCTCCCCCTCTGCACTAAAACCCGAAAAGATGAGTGATGTCTCCTGCGGTCCAGGGAGGCGGAGAGAAAGGTAACTTCCGGTCTGTGGGCTTTGACTGACAGGTATCCTCAGCGTTCATCAAATCCAGGCATCGGGAAGCCCCTGGCAAACTGTTCCACCTGTTGCCGGAGGTTGGCCAAACGCTGACTTGTTTCTGGGTCCTTGAGCAGGAAGGATTTGAAATCCTGGAGCTTGGCTGAGAATGGAGGGAAAGTAAACTGGTCAGAGGGCGGCTGGGCAAAGCCAGGAGCTAGGAGGCGGGGCAGAGCCTACGGTGGGCCAAACGGGCGGACCCGCGGACCTCTGAAGCTACTCACCAGTCTTGCGCTTCACCTCCAAGCCGATGTTGACTCCTTCATCGATAAAATCAACGACTCTCCGGAAGTCATCCTCACGGAACTGGCGAGAAGTCAATGCTGGGGCCCCTGGGAAAGAGAGCAGAAGACAGACAATTAGCATAGCTGCGATACAGCCAACCCGGGTGTGGGGGCCCCTTCCCTCCTCAGACCCCCAGGTCTCACCGAGCCTCAAGCCTCCCGGAGTAATGGCGCTCCTGTCTCCGGGACAGGTGTTCTTGTTGGCTGTGATGGACACAAGCTCCAACACACGCTCGGCTCTTGCTCCATCCAGGCCCTTGGGCCGCAGGTCCACCAGCACCAGGTGGGTGTCGGTGCCACCTGAGGGGGGACAGTGACAGGGGACTGGGGTGTCCTGGGCCTCTGCTTGAAGCCACAAAGGCCTTCACCCAACCCCTGGCTTACCAGACACCAGTGAGTATCCTCGCTTGAGCAGGGCATCGGCCATGGCCTGGGCATTCCTCAACACTTGTAAGGAGTACTCCCGGAACATAGGGGTGCAGGCCTACAGATGAGACAGAAGCTCCTGTCACCCCAGGGCTAAGTAAAGGCTCTGTCTTGTACCGAACAAGAAGGACTCTGTGACCTCAGCTTTGCCTCCCGGCTTAGCAGCCACTTCCCTTCCACCAGCCTCAGGTACAAGAAGGTAAGGGAGCAAAACCTCTGGACCAATGCACCCCGACACAAGGGAAGGCCCCCCGACCTGCTTGAGGGCCACGGCTACAGCAGCAATGGCATGGTTGTGGGGGCCCCCCTGCAGAGATGGGAACACGGCGAAGTTGATTCGGTCCTCAAAGGTATAAGGGATCTCCTGGCCAGTCTTGGGGTCTACGGTCCGCACTCCCTTCCGGTAAAAGATGAGTCCTGACCTGTGTGGAAGACCTTTGGTCAGACTCTGAAAGGAAGGGCGAGTGAGCGTGGAGAGAGGAAGATGGCTGACTGGCTTAGGCGCTCGGAGGATCTGGGTCCCCTCAATTGGGAGGCTGCACTGGGTTCCAGGGGGAGAAGGGACCAGCCTCAGTGCACCCCAAAGTCCCCTTGCAAGGTTTGACCCCCGGGGAATTCTGACCTGGCCCCTCGGAGCGTCTTGTGAGTGGTGGTGGTGACAACATCCGCATATTTGAAAGGTGAGGGGATCACCTTGGCGGCCACCAGGCCACTAATATGGGCCATGTCCGCCAGCAGGTGTGCCCTGACCTCGTCACAGACCTGGGCAGGTAGAGAGACAGGTCTCAGCTCTCGGAAGACCTTGATAGGTACACACAAGGCAGCTATCTTTCCCCGCCCCTGGCCCCGCCCCCTCCCGGCCCAGGGGCCGTCCCTCACCAACCTCTCTCATGCGTGCATAGTCAATGAGGCGGGCGTAGGCACTTGTGCCAGCTATGATGAGCCGTGGTCGAAAAAGCCGAGCAGTCAGCGCCAGCTGGTCGTAGTCGATGAGGCCAGTTTGGGGCTGGACAGACAGAGAGCCAGCTAAAGCCCAGAGGTGGCGGCAGCTCGGGCTCCTGGAGGCTGAGGGATGCCCAGAACGTCAGCCCCTCCCACTGGCCCAGAGCCCAGCCCCTGGAACACTCACATTGAGTTTATAAGGCATAGACTCGAAGAAGATGGAAGTGGCAGAGATCCGCTTGACGTCGGACATATAGCCGTGGGTGAGACTAGAAAGGAGGGGGATCTCAAAGCGATGTAGCCAGACTTAACCGGCCACTTCCAGCCACCTAGCAGACCTGTCCCACTAGCTTGCCTCCCCCGACTGTTCTGCCCACCCCATGCTGGGTACTCGGTGTAACATGGGACAGGTGTGGCCCCGTCTTTAGGGGATCCGATGGGTATTCACTCGCCAACTCCCTCTGTCTCCCGTCCTGTGTTACTGCCCAGCGAACCCGTCATCCGGCCACCCATACTCACTGGCCCCCGTCGGGCAGGTCCAACCCCATGATTCGGTCGTGAGGTTGCAGAAGGGCGGTATAGGCAGCCAGATTGGCTGGGGACCCCGAGTAAGGCTGCACATTGACTCCCCACTGTGCAGGATCCAGGTCAAAGGCTTCCAAGGCCCGGCGCTGACAAAGCAGCTCGATCTCATCCACGACTTCCGCTCCCCCGTAATATCTGCCGTGGAGACGGACGGTACATAAGGACGCAGAGAAAGGGCCCTTGACCAGCAGCAAAGGACTGGGCAGCCGCTGTTCCATAAACACTAACAGGGCTCGGGAAGGTTCCGCCACTGGGGGATGCCATCCCTGCTGCTGCCCTCCAGCCCTCTGGTCTAGCCTCACCTCTTGCCAGGGTAACCCTCCGAGTACTTGTTGTTGAGACAGGACCCCAGGGCCTCCAGCGCAGCTCTGCTGCAGAAGTTCTGGGGTGGTGGGGGGGCAATGTCAGAAGGCAATGAGCCTCCCTTCCCCTGGATTCCCACGGCCCACCCCTGCCAGAGCCCACAGGCTGCAGGGGGGAAGACAGGAATACATCAAAAAGCTCTGTGTTCCTCGCCAGGCATGAGGCGGGACCAGAAGCAACAGTCTCAAAAACTCAGCTGTCATGATGGGTGGCCCCAGTAAGGACCTATCCGCTCAACCTGTGTTTCCAAGTCCTTCTTTCTTCTGACAATAGGAGGAAGTAAGGAAGAGAAAAGGCTATGTGGCTCTAGAAGCTACCCGACGCCCAAGCCCCACAAACTGGTCCTGCCCTATGCTACAGAGGACAGTATAGAGAGAGGGAAAAGGTCTAGGAAAAAGCCCTTGAGTCTGAGGCGTGGAGAAGTCACTACCGTGACTATAGGTGACGTGGTGTTCCCTGCACACACGGTAGCTAGCTCTTTGACCCATATCTGTTCTTTGACCCGTATCCTCTCTTTGACCCATATCCCCACGTCCTACCTCCGAGGCAATAAGCTCCAGGCCACGACACTGTCTGTCCTTCTCCCTCTGCAGAAGCTCCCACATCTCAGGGTCACTGTCTGATAAACTCTCCTGGCCCGTCCAGCTTCCAGCTGCTTCTCCAGCCTGTGTCTGGGCCACCTTGCTGTGCTGGGCCCGGGCAGCCATGCAGACCAGCTGACCACATCTCTGCAGAGGCTCGGGGCAGAAAAGCCAGGATTAATTAAAAATTCTCCAGATCTCTCCCAATAGCCCTTGGTCATGGGTACAGACAGAGAGCCCTCTGGCTAAGTAGGTTTGGCTAGCAGTCAGCTCTCTCCACCCCCACCTTCATCTTGAATAGCAAGTTCTAGAGTCAAAGGTTCAGATCATTATCCAAAGGGCAGTTTTTTAGATCAATCCTAACACGCCATACCCTCAATCTCCCTCCACAACACCCTGAGTGACTCTGCAAAGTCAGAGAGCAAAGCCCATGTCCCTCAAATTCAGGTAAGGGACACTGAGATTGCAGAGTCTCCCCACACACAGGAACAAAAGGACCATCCTAAGATCCTGGCTGCTCTTAACAGGACAGAGGTTCATCTTCCAGCGTCCACAGCAGCTAACAACCATCTGTCAACTCCAGTTCCAGGAGTTCTGGTGCCCTCTTCTGACCTCTGTGGGTACCCAGATATGCACGCAGTGCACATATAGTGGAGTCTAAATATTCATACACATAAAGGGGTGGACTTCCTGCAGGGCCTCCAGACACGAATACTTCATGAACAGGGATTAGCACCACAGGCTGTTTAAGGGTGATTTCCAGAGCAACTAAAGTAGAATAGACTTTTAAGCAGTTCTTGGAAAGAGGTGTGTACTGGCGGGAGTTGGGGTAGGGTGAAGGTGTTTGCCCAAAGGGAAGCCAAAAATCTTAATTTTATCACACATACACACACTCGCTACCTCCTTCCTGCCCACACAGCAGCAGAACCCTTGCGTGATGAAAGTACTGAGGCCAGGTTGCATCATCTCCATAGCTCAGAGCTGGCGGGAAAAATCCAACTAGCGCATCGAAGCCGGGAACCCCACTTGTTCGCTAGGATATTGCTAACACAGCGTCTGCGGACCTTTACCTTAAGAGCCGCGTCAACCGGGCGATTACAAGACCCTAGGACGCCTGATCGCCAGAACTAGGGGCCCAGGCACCGCACGTGTGCTGTCTCAGGGATTTCCTGGTTAAGCATCCGTTCCCCGAGGCCCCAGAACACGTGCGGCGGGGAGCCAGGAGAACCCCACTTTAGGTTGGCCTTTCCACTAGTCATCCATTATACGGAAGCCTGTTCTTACCCGAGTGGTCCGAAGCAAAGAGAAGGGTACCATCGCTACCGGAGGCCACAGGAGGACCAGCCACTAACTCTTTATCGGTGTAGTACCGGGGTCGAAAACCGGCTGCTTTTAGAGAGCATGCGCGAGAAAAATGCCCCCGTGAAGTCCGAGTTAAAGGGGCGTTCCCGGCGCATGCGCAATACTGACCTCTAAAAAATGCCTTCTGGGAATTGTAGTTTTTTTCTTTCTCATCTATTCACGTTCCGGTTAAGAGAGTTTTGCCTGAAAGAGACTTAGAGCGCCTCCATGTCCTTTCTTCAAGCTCTTCAGAGTTTTTATTTTGTTTTCCCTGCCGGTTGTCCAGACAAGAGCTTTTTGTTTTGTTTGTTGTTTGTTTTCATGTGTCTTATGCCTACCTTAAGACACAGCATATGGTCCTCAGGGAGATTCAAGACATATTTAGAAGGTACTAACTATGGCACAGTGGGAGCAAATGTAGTTTGAAAGGGTAAAAGACTCAAATCCTTGCTTTAGGATTACAGCACAACAACCCCTCCGGTCTTTTGTTTCTTCTATTTGTAAAACCCTGACATTGCCATTTCAGCACTAGGAAAGTGGAGACAGGAAGATTGAGAGTTCAAGGCTAAGCTAGGCAGTGTTGGCGCATGCCTTTAATCCCAGCACTTGGGAGGCAGAGGCAGGCGGATTTCTGAGTTCGAGACAAGCCTGGTCTACAGAGTGAGTTCCAGGACAGCCAGGGCTATACAGAGAAACTCTGGAGAGAGAGAGAGAGAGAGAGAGAGAGAGAGAGAGAGAGAGAGAGAGAGAGAGAGAGAGAGAGAGAGAGAGAGAGAGGGAGTTTTTAAAAAGCTAGCCTCAGCTACATGTGAAGTTAGAGGCCAATGGACCTCCTCTGAGCCTATCACACCTTCTATCACACAAAAAAAGAGTTTGTAAAAAGGATTAAATGAAACTTTGCACGTGAACACCAGTGGGCTGTCCTCCTCTCCTCCTGACTCACAGCCTGCCTGCCTTCTCCATGTCTCAGCTCAGTGCAGAGTAGCCATCTCTCCTCTCCTCCCACGTTTTGCATTTCTTTTTGTTTCTTGTTTACACATCTTTGAACCTCACTTACTCCCCAGCAGCCGCCCACTTCTTGAAACTGGTCTGAATAAACTTTTGAGTGGGGAACTCACTGATCTCTCCTCCAGGGAAGATTCTAAATGAGCTGGGGAGATGTTTTATTTTGTTTGGTTTGTTTTTTTGTTTTGTTTTGCTGTTTTCAAGACAGGGTTTGTGATGAGTATCCCTGATGGTCCACTTGACTATATCTGGGATGGACTACAATCCAGAACTGGAAGGCTCGCCTGTGATCCTGATCTTGAGGCATAGTGGCCATGGAAAGCTTAGTCCCAGGTGAGGTAGTACACACTTTTAATCTCAGGAGACTGGAGCAAGGAGATCTCTGAGTTCAAGATCATCCTGGGATGAAGCAAGTCCCAGATCCAGACATGCTGGTACACACCTTTAATCTGGGCCACACCTTCTGCTGGAGGCTTATATAAGGACATTGGAAGAAGGAAGATTCACTCTTCTTACTAGCCAGCAGATCTGTTGGAACCTACTTCTACAGAAGAGTAGCTGAAACAGCTAGCCCGTGGGACTGAGCAACTACTAGATTCTTAGACTTCCATCCACAGCTGCCCATTGTTGGATTAATTAATTGGACTACAGACTGTAAGTCATCACAATAAATTCCCTCAGTATAGAGATACACTCCTTACGTTCTGTGACTGTAGAGAACCCTGATTAATATAGGGTTTCTCTGTGTGTCCTGGAACTCACTCTGTAGACCAGGCTGGCCTCAAACTCAGAAATCCGCCTGCCTCTGCCTCCCAAGTGCTGGGATTAAAGGCGTGCGCCACCACTGCCCGGCTTGGGGACCTCTTTTTAAGGCCTCTAACTTCAGTGGTTCTCAAAAGACACAAAACCAAACCTCTTGGGGGTTCCAGTCAGCAGTGGTTTCGAGAACCTCAGGTAGTTGTTTTATACCTTCAGGAGACACTGAGTTATGCTGGGCATGCCTTAGCCCTGGGGACAAGAGGGACTCACTGATGGGTCATGAGAAGTCAAACACTAACAACACTGAGTGAACACTTCACTTTGTTCTCATATACCCGGATGAAAGGGAGAGAGAAAAAGGCAGAGCCTTAGAGGAAGACTGCAGTTCAGGGTTTGGTGGTGGGTTTTGTTGGGTTTTGGGGAGCGGGAGTTGTTATGGATTTTGGAGACAGGGCTCCACTGTGTAGCACTGGCTGTCCTGGAACTTTCTCTGTTGACTGGGCTGGCCTCAAACTCAGAGTTCTGCCTCCTGAGTGCTGGGACTAAAGGTGTGTGCCACCACCATGCTCACTGTGAGGTTTTGGTTTTGTTTCCCTTTCAGTGCTAGAGATAGAATCTAGGGGCTCATGTATGTATGCTGGGTTTTTTGTTTAAAAGATGTAGTTATTTATTTATTTATTTAATGTATATATGTACACCATTGCTCTCTTCAAACACACCAGAAGAGGGCATCAGATCCCATTACAGATGGTTGTGAGCCACCATGTTGGTTGCTGGGAATTGAACTCAGGACCTCTGGAAGAACAGTCACTGGTCTTAACCACTGAGCCACTCTCTCCAGGACTGTGTATGCTGTTTTATTGAGGAGACAGAGGCCCAAGTGATTTCAGTCACTGCTGCCCTAAGCATTCCCACCTGGATCTCACAGGAGGGCTGAATGTGTCTTGATGTTAAGGGCCTTCCCTTTACAGCCTGGCTTCTCTCTACAGGCCCTGGATGAGGAAACCACTGCATCCTTCCTCCCATCTTCCTTCTCTTCACACCTTCCTACATTTGCTTGTGTATTGAACCCAGGGTCTTGTACATGCAAGAGCTACATCCCCAGCTCCAGACATTTATGACTGGGTCAGATCCATCTCTAACTCAGAGTCCCCGAATGAGCTGTGGGCAATCCTGTGGAAGACACTGTCCACTTCTCTTCTCTGTGGGTGCCAGGAACTCCAGTGAAGTCAGGCTTGAGAGGAAAAGACTCTCTGTACCTCAGCTTGTCTGCACCGCCTCCCCCCCAAGCCCCAGTCAGGGGGTCCCAAGGGGAGGGGGGCTGCTGAGCTGAGAACTACTAATGAAGCCGCAGCCAATTAACGCCCGGGCCAGGGTTGGGGGCGGATAAAATTAGCAGCCAAGGCTGCAGGAGGGAGCTGCTGAAGGCGGGGGTGGAGAGGGTGGGCAGCTGGCTGAAGGGGGCTGTTCGCTAGCTAGCGGCTACCAGCAGGGACTCCGCCCCGCCCTCCAAACCTGCGCTGGTCCCTTCCCCCATCACCTCGTCCCAGTGCTCCCTCCCTCCCTCAGCCGTCTGCAAACTCAGCGCCCACGAAATTAGGAAGGAAAAGGAAGATCGATGACTCCAGATGCCGCAAACACCGTTCCCCTTCCCTCCCAACCTTCCCCTTCCCTCCAGCCCGGTAGAGCTTACCAGGTTGTCAGCGCGCTACCTACGCTGTCCCTGCCTCTCCATCCCACTCAAGGTCTTAAACCGTCTTTCCCCTAAATCTCCCAATTAGACCGCCGGAAGTCCTACCTCAGGTCTAATCCCCGTTCTATCTGCCTTCACTAGCGTCTTCCCACCTTAGGTAATTCCCACCTGGGCAGACTCTCACCCATTGGTTACTCACTCCTTGATAAGGTCTGAAATGAACTCCAAGGTGCTGGGTCTGTTAGCCTTTGCCTCGGTTTCCCCAATGGGCGCCAAAGAGAGATGTCCAGGCTAACTTCTACCAGACAAAAACCCACACCTACCCGCCCTCCTTTCCTACAAAGGTCTTACACAGGAGAGTATTGGATTTCGCTTTATTTTGTTCCCTTCCCCGTCTGTTTTGGCGTAGAAAAAAAAAATATCACCGAAAGGAAGCAGCCAGAGAGGGCAGGTGTAGCCAGCCGGACTAGGGGCACGGGATGGAAGTGGGGAGGCAGAGCACAGGGGCCAGGCAGAGCCCCCTGATCAAGACTTCAGCAAGGTTAGGAAGAAAGGGGGACTGACATGGGGCACGCAGAACGGGAGAGGACTAGATGGGCTGGGGCTTTTAGACTTTTACAGTCCTGGATGGGAGGAGAGGAGAGGACCCACGCTCGGGGAAAGAAAATGCCAGGCCAGGCGTCATTAATACTGCGGTGTGGGCAAGAGTATTCGTAGGGAACCCTAAGAAAACCTCAAGTCCCACCTACTCTGGGGCTATGCTCTTGCCCCTGTAATTTACCGTTTGAAGAGACTACCCCAGCCTCGGGGACACTCGGTACCACAAGGAAATGGAGGACCACACTGGCTGATAGTCCCGGGGAAGGCTGTTTTCCTCCACCTTACCCATAGCGGAAGAAGTGGGATCACTCACAGGAGCATGGGGTATACAGGGAGGGGTCCCACCTAGTGAGACTGCGACCTGGTGGGAAGCTCGGGGACCAGGACAGGGGCGTTATCCAAAGTAGGGGTGCTCACTCTGGAAGTTATAGTCTGGGCACACCTTCTGCACCAGTTTGTAGTCAAAACTGAGGAAGGAGACGAAGATACAGATGACTTTGAAGGGCTTGGCGCAAAGCCAGGCGGCCTGGCTCTGCGTGTGCTCGGTGAAGCACACCTGCGACGGGTCGTACAGGCACGGGCGGTGCTTGCGAGCGCGGTTTGTCTTTTCATATTCCACGTGGCAATTAAAAGCGCGCGACTCTTTGGACCCGGGAACTCCTAGCGCGCCTCCGAGTGGGCCGGCAAGTGCGCCCCCAAGGTTGCCCCCCAACCCCTGTCCCGTCATCCCCAAAGGGGGCCCCAGTCCAGGAAGCACCCCTTCTAGTGCCAGCGTGGACTGTAGAGGGTGGGGGGCAGGCCCAGGCAGCCAGACGCCCCCGAACTCCACACGCTTGGAGGGCGGCACGATACTGACACTTAGGTTACCCAGGCTGGACGAATTGTGACGAAAGTACACACTGAAGGTACCATTCACATGGTCCACGATCTTGCCGGTCACCAGCAGCGAGAACTTGAGGGTATGCACGCGAAAGTAAAAGTCCCCCCAGCCGAAAATCTTCTTGGCGCGGGCCGCTTTAATGGATGGCTTCCTCTTGGTGCGCGGCACGGGCGGGCCACCGGCTGTCCCCGGCTTGGCCAGCGCCCCGGTGTGGTTAGCCGGCCAAGCCCAGCTCCAGGAGCGTGCGGTGCCCAGGCCCTCAGAAGACGCGGGCGCTGGGAGCTGCTGGCCGTGGGCGCCCCCTCCGGCCATGGCGGGACGCAGGTCCAGGTATTGGGGCCTCCCGGACTCCACGATCTGGCCACAGACAGTCTGTGTGGGAAGAAAGAAGAGAGAAACCGCTGTGGGTTGCTGGCCTGGGCAACCCACAGCAGTGGCTCAGGAGTGTGTTCCGGGGTCAGACATTGAAGCCCTTTCAAGCTCTGTGATCTTGGTCAAGTCACTTCGTGTATCCGGACCGTAGCTTCTATATCTGAGAAGTTATTGATCGACCCAGGGTTGTCACAGAGCGCCAGGGTGGGCATAAAGACAAAGCTAGCTTTGATGTGGGTGGGGAAAGGGAGAGGTCTTTTTTGAATAGTCTGGCCTGTAATGGTCCCAGTGATGGACCTGACAACCAACCGAGACCTATGTGCACCCTCAACTTCCGGCATCAGTAAAAAGATAGGAAGAGCTTCCTGGCTTCTGTAGAGACCATTTCCATCCTATCCTTCATCCTTCCCGGAGGATGAAGAACCTCTAAGAACCAATTGAGCAGAGACAATCCCAGACCATGGGGTTGAATCTTGCAGAATAAAGGGACACTCCCGCTGTCCCCAACCCCTTGGCTTAGAAGGGCTGGAGGAGCCACCCTGCCCGCCCATGGTGCTGGCCTGTCTCAGGTGGCCAGGGATCTGGGAGACAGCGTTGATGCTAATACAAGATGGATAGACAGGCGGGAGTGGCCAGGCCAGGTCTCGGCCATCAATTATCTTGGGGTGTGTGTAGAGGGGGTGGCCGGGAGTGAAGGAGCAGGGAGAGAGTGACGGGAGAGTGAGAGGAAGAAATATGGAGATGGCGCTTCGGCACAGGGAGCGGGAGGGGGAGGAGCAGAGCGCGTCAGAGTGTGTCAGTCAGCCCGCACTAGACACCACCGGTAGTGTGGCCCTGACAGCTGCCTGCCAGTCCCCTGGGAGAGGCAGTTCCATGTGTGCCTGGGGTGGTGGTAATCCTGAAACGGTTGTGTGTATGTGTCCATGTGTTCTGTCTGGGGTGGCTTGTACATATTCAGTCTGTGAGGGCTGTGTCGATTGTCTGTGTGTATGTGTCTGTATGCCTATGTGTATTAGCCAGAGGAGGCCGTGTGTGTGTGTCCCCCATCTGCTCTCAATGGCTCAATGGCTAACTGTCCATTGTGTGTTTGTGCCTGGATTACCTGGGGTGGGGGGAGGTATCTGTCTGTTTCGATGTGTGAAGCTGTGTGCCAGTTTGTGGTAGTGATATGCGTGTAGCTACGGTATTTGTGTACAGGGTGACTGTGTGGTTGTCTAGAGGTGTGACTTTTCTTGTGACAGGCCCTGTGTCAGGGTCTTTCTAAGGGGGTGTCTGCAGAGTGACTGTGGTCTGTGTTCATACCACAGGAGTGAGTGTGTGTATTACACACACACACACACACACACACACACATCATGTATTTCCTTACCAGCCTTTACAAATTGTGTTTGGACAACAGGCATGCTGACTTGCAGGCTGAGGGTACAGGGGTAAAGGGCCTGGGAACACAAGTGACCCCTCTGTTTGTATACACCTGAGTCTATATATACACTACATTCACAGAGGACAGGAATGGCCGAGCTGGGCTAGAATCTCTACTGGCTGGTCTCCGTCCCCGCGACGCTGCTGCGATCCTGGGTTATTAATGCTGCCGCCACCCGCTCGTCATACATATTTATTGCCCCCCTCATGTCTTCTCCTATCCAGCCCTCCTCCCAACCCAGGTGAGGGTGGTGGAGGTGGTGAGAGTGATTGACTCATGCAGACAAGCTCGAGCTGGCATCTAACGCCCAGAGGGTGTGCCTGAGTAGGACTAGGGACAGAAGCTTAGGATAGAGATGGGGGCAAGGAAGAAGCTCCGGGAGGTGGAGATGTATTAGAGGTAGGAGTGGGTAAGGCTTCAGAGAAAGCCAAAGGGTGGGTTGTTGAAATCTTACCCCCTAATCTCTACCTCTCTTTTGCTCTTGAACAAACCCCTTTTATTTCCAGTAAAGTCCTATTTCCAGCTGGACCAGTCCCCCCACTTCCCGCAAGCTGCTCATGCTAGGACATCAAATGCCTCCAAGCTACTACTTCTTAGGACATCCTTGCATTCTTTGCCCTGCACCCAACCCCGGGGGACCTGCTCAGGGCTGGTAGCTCAGTCTCCTCAGAGGAAGAGGTGAGGAGGAAATGAGGTTTAGCAGGGCAGAGAGAGGTGCCAGGATGTCCCCCCACCTCTGATCCCAGACAAATTGCTGTCTCTGCTTCTGTGATCCTGGCAAATCCCTGGGCTTTGGTACCCCCACCCACCCACCCACTGCTGGAGTGAGCTAAGATAAAAGGGAAGAGTTGGGGTGGGGGAGGCAGCTGAAGCGACCTTGGAGGGGTGGGGAGCTCGGACTGGGAGGGGTGAGAGTCTGAAAGGAAACGAGCCGAGAAATGGGAACACGGAATAAAATAAAATAAAATCCTCCCTCTGGCTTCCTTGATCGCTCACGATCGCTCTCCCTCTCTTGCTCTCTCTCCTTCTCTCTCTCTCTCCTCTCCCTCTCTCCCTTCCCTCCTTCTCTCTTTTCCCTTTCCCCACTCTTTTCTCAACCTCTCTGTCTCAGTTTCTCCTCCCCCCATTCTATCTCTGATTTCCAGTCCTGGGGAGTACTCCCCTTTTTCTTTCTGTCTGTCCTGCTTGTTTCTAGCAATGGAAGGGGGGCATCTCTGTCTGTCCTTCTGGTTGTCTGTTTCTGGCAATCGATGGGGGGGGCAGGAAACACAAGGTAGTATTTGGAGCTCCTTTTTGCCAGAGCCCCCCCCCCCCAAGGACTGAGGGCCTGAGCAGGGTGTTGACCAAGGGGGAAACCTCCCCAACTTGAAAGCTAGTTTAATTAAACTAATTGGGCTCAGTGACATTTGCAGAGGGGAGAGGCTAGCAGGCTGGCTGTCAGCTGGGGTAGGAGGTGGAGGTATGTGGTGGTTAGGGGGGCTTTCAGCAGACTCCTTCAGGCCTATTCGGAAGGAGCTCAGCCAGAAACACTTTGCCCCAAGGCAACAGGCCCACGCACCTGAGGGGGGAGTTGAGGCCACCTCCTGATGCTAAACAAACTCCATCAAGGCTCATTGGGGATAGGCCGGCTGGGGATAGAGAGGGAGGATCCGGCTGTCAGGCCCCCTTAGCCGCATTGCAGGGTGCACTCCCCCGGGGCCTCCAGACTAGTCCGTTGCGTTTGGGTCAGAAAGAACTTACAATTCATCAGAGGAAGAAAACAATTTAGGCCCTGGTTGGGGAAGCAAGCGGTAGAATACAGAGTCCCTGCAAGTAGACAGCCATCTCTGCAGTCAGGTCAGGGTGGGGTGGCGTCTGGCTGGGAACTGGGAATAAAGATGGTGTGTATGGTGGGGGGGGTGGACAGGACGGGACAGGGACAGCCTGAGGTGAGCACTAGGGCAGAGATGGTCTGGGACTAGGATTGAGTACCTGGCTGGTAGGAGCATAGGGTATGAAGATGAAGATCCTACAAGGGTAGACCGGGGGACAAGACCGGGAGAGAGTGGAAATGACCAGGTATTGGGCAGAGACCTAGAAGGCGATGATGGGTCAGAGACCAGAAGAGTGGAGGATGGGACAGGCAGTCAATGACAAATGGGCTCTAGAGACTGGCTGGCATTGAAGATGGGCCAGGGAGACAGTCGTGGGGACAGGATGGGGCAAAACAGAAAGGGAGGAAGGAAGAAGGAGGCTGATGGATGGATAGATACCCAGGAGATGGGGTAGGGGAAGCCACTGGGGGACTGGAATGGGGGATAGGGAACCAGGAAAGTGATGGTCAGTGTGAAAACAGACAGGGCCTTAAGGACAGGTATTCAGAGGAGACAGGAAGAGGCAGAAGGCCAGCTTCAGCATCAAGTTTGGGAGGGGGCCAGGCAAGTGGAGGCAAAGATACCTCTTGCAGAGTAGAGGTGAGGGCCTGCTGGTGAGGTGGGCTCTGGGCTCTGTCCTTGGGCCAATCGCCCTCTCCCCCGCAGCCCCACCCTCTCGCCTGCCCGCGGCCTGCTGCGCAAGGCTCACCGTTATCTGAATTTTGATTTTATTTTATTTTATTTTATTTCCTTGCTTCCTAGAGCCGGCGCGGTCCCCCCGGGAACGGCTGCCCCCCGCCCCCCGCCCCGCGCCTCACTTTATTATTGCAATAAATGTGCCTATAAAGGCGCCGGCTCCAGGGCGCGGTGGGGGGGGGAGCGCGGAGCGGGGATGTAATTTCCCGAAGCCTGAGCCAGAGGGGGAGTGGGCGGGGTGGAGGTGGAGGAGGGGCGGGCATGGGAGAAGGGGAGACTCGCCAATTTCCAGTGCTCAAGGCCGCACTCTCTGCTCCCTATCCCGGCTCGCTTTTTCTACTGTATATCTTGGGAACCCCTTTGAGCTTGAACCAGAAAACCTCTCGTCACAACCTGACCACCTCTCTGTTAACCTTGTCCCCTTGCCCACGCCTATCCTGGGTTACAGGGTTCTCTCTATTCAAAGTTCCCTAGCGCCTTGCCAATTAATTACTCCTTACTGACCCCTCCAAGGGTCCTTTCACCTACCTGCTGGCTTTCAAGGTTTTATCTTGCCTCTCTCCAACTATGGGTCCCCGACCCCCGTGACTCTTCTTTACCTGCCGTCTGCTTTCTAACCAAATATCTCCACTGTCATCTCCTTCTAGAGCCCTATGTAGCTCCTCACCCAGCCCAACCATGACCCTCTGGAAATTCTCCTTCCAACGGTGCCCCTCCCATTCAGGATGTGAGGTTTGGCTGCTAGCTCTGGCCCAAGGGGGCTGTCACTTTAGACACTCCTCCAGTATCCCTGGCCCAGCTGCGGCCCCTGATTACCCCCAAATCCCAGCCAGCAGTTCTGGGACCAAGCCCAGGCTGTGCGTGCCTAAGTGGCCCAGCCAGAGATTAGGGGGCTTGAGGAGGGTAAGGAGGTAGTGGTTGGCACAGGGGTTGTGACTAGCCTAGACTGAGAGCCCTGTGTAGCTGTAATCCTTCCCTGAGGCAGGATAGAACTGAAAGGTCCCACAGGGCCCCCGTCCCTGCCCTCCCCCAGCTAATTAGTAATTAGTGATTAGTGATTAGTGACTATTGATCGCCTGCTGTTTTTCCCAGTAGGCAGCTGCTTTGGCAAGGGGCAAGGAAGACAGAGATATAGAGGGAAAGGGGGTTGAAGACCATATTGGAAAGATCTTGAAGCAGCCAGTCCAGCCCAGAAGCCAGAGCCCCTGGAGCGATGGAAGCCAGGGGAACCAGAACCAGAGAGGAGTCTCAGGAGCCTAGAAGTAGAGGAGGAAACAGAGAACTCCTAGGGGAGGCTGGGCGGGCAGCATTGATGGTCAAGATTTCCCCATGAGCTGCTTTAAGAGCTGTCCCCATCAACAGCTCAGCCTAGTGTCAGTCTCACCTCTTGCCCACTCCCAACTCTGGCATCCAGATATCTCAGAATGCAGGCACACTCAGGAGTGCACATACATGTTCACAATCAGGTGAACATCTCTGAGGCTCACAATCCATGCTTGCTCACACTCAAAGCTAGGAGCACACTCCCAGACCCAGATTCACACGCAAATAACAGATGTGCTCCAGCATGCAAATACATCAGAGACCCCCGGGGGGTCTATGCATGTTCACACAGCCTACTGTTCTACTCATAAGTCCATTGGGGAACAGATTTCCTTATACTACCCTATGCAAAGTAACAGGTATTCACACACTACACATAAACACAGACCCTCACATGTCCACAGGCTGGACCAAATGGCAGACAGGCACTTCCCTGCTGATTCCGACATAGCCTTTCCACAGCTGAAGCTCTCTCACAGGAAGACAGATTCTCATCTCTCCCATCACCCTCATGCTTTCTCTCCCTGAAGTCTCTACCAGATGTTTCCTTCCCCTTCAGGGGGCAAAGGAAATTAAACCAGATCTGTCCATGGGGGAGTTAATTTGATGGGAAGAGAGTGGAGAAAGCCTGTGGGGGTGGGGGAAAGGATCAGGGCAATATATCCTTCCCTCCTCCGTGACCCCAGGCCTTCTCACACTGTGGTTTTCGGCCTGACCCTCTCCTGCAGTCTTCCTGGGTGAAACCAGGCCTCAGGTTCAAAGGAAGCTCCTGGAAGAGGGAGTGATTTTTACACCGGGGGAGGGCTCTTTTCTTTTCTTTTTTTCCATTCATTTATTCTTTCTTATTTATTTATTTATTGCCCAGTTTCCGCTCCCTCAAGGTCACTAGGCAGCTGGGCTTGAAAGAATCCGAGGTCTCTATTACTGACTCACTGGAGCAATGTCTACCCTACTGTAGTTATGGGGAACACCACACCGGGCCTGGGGTCCAAGTGTTTTAGAGGAGAATAACTGGACTCTCTTAAAGGCTGGGGGTTGAGGTCTAAGAGTGAGGGCTTGTAGAGCCAATTGGTTACCCTTAAACTAGGTAGGTCATAGTTGAGGAAGGAAGTTGGGGGGGCTGAGTCTAAACCACCCTTGTGGATCACACTTCAGGGCACAAATAGACGGCAGTGCTACGAAGCAGACACTATCACCCATGCAAGATAACGTCTCCACAGCATGCCAGCATAGACATTCACCCTGGGTCCCAGTGCCTGGATTCCCTGGACATATGCTGGCACACAAGGGCTGGTTTTAACCCACACACTCCTCATCAGCACGTATGAGCCCATACGGGCTGAAGATCTCAAGTCGGGCAGGATAAGGTCTGGGCCTTTTTAGCCTTTGGGTCTTCACCCAGAAACCCCAGGAAAAGAGACAGTGAGAAGGGTGGGGGCAGGGAGGAGATGGAAGGAGAGACTCCCCTCCCAGACAACAACCCCTGTCCACCAGGCGGGAGAGGGGGGTGTGTCTGTGAGGTTGTGCAGGGGAGATGGTGTCTCCGCGGGAAATGGAATGGGATATTGTAGCCAAGTTCAGCCCTGCTGGTGTGGGTCCGTGTAAGTGCGTGTACCTGGGTAATGTGTGCCCGGATCGCAGAGCCTACCTGGCATTGTGACAAGTAAGGAGAAGAGAAATGGTAAGGTGGAGGGTGAGGGGTAGAAGGACGGAAAGACAGAGAGGGAGGCAAGCGAGGTAGGTGCGGAAAGAAGGCTAGGCTAACACCCGTTGGCTTGTCTGTCTGTCTCGCACTCCTTCTCTGTCTGGCGCACTCGCGGGTCGCGCTTCGTCCCCTCCCCCGTCGCGCCTGAAGCCGACCTGAGCCCGGCCTCCACCCTGCACCTTCTTCTAACCCTCAGCCAACTTGCTGGGTGCGTGCCAGTCCTAAAGCGGGCAGTCTGTCTGTCCGCGTCCCCCACGACGCACAAAGTTGGGACGCTTAGTGCTGGGGGCGGGGCGGACGCACGGAGCCCCCTGGCATGCAGGGTTCTTCGTGTCCCGGACCCCGCGCCTTGGCTTTGCCACCCTTACCTTCCTAAGGAGCCAAGGACCAAAGAGCAAGAGGAGCCATTCCGGGAGCAGCCGCATCTTCCCGGGCGGCCGAGCGGGTCGGGCAGGGCGGGTCCCGGGGCGGGCTGGACTGGGCGCAGGGCGAGGGGCTCCGGGCAGAGGGTGGCGGCGCGAGCAGCGGGAGCGGGCGGCTCGGCCCGCGGACTGAGCGCGGAGCAGAGCGCGGCACTGGGGGCGGGGCGCGGGCGGGGGAGAAAGTTGGGTCTGAGTCGAGCGGGCGGGGAGGGGGGGCGGGGCTCCGCGGTGCTCCAATCGCGGCCGCGCCCCGCGCGCCCCCTCCCGCCCAGCTGGGGGCACGGAAGGTGACTTTCACCGTGACACACCCCGGACACGCCCCTGGCTCAGGTGTGAAGCTGGAGAGGGTCAAGGGGTTTGGGGGGCGGCACCCCAAAGACCACATCTTGGGGCAGATGAGGGCTAGGACAGGGTGTGGGACTCTGGGCTCTAGACTGTGAGGAGGAAGGGGGCGTCGCGGAGCATGAGCCCTGTCGCCAGGTTAGGCGGGACCCTGATCCTATGATACCCGAGGTGGGTGGGTGGGGTGTTTCTAGGATCCTGGCAGAGGTAGGTCTAGGGCAGTGATCGGGACAGGGACCGAGGTGAGGGCGGGCGGGCGGGGCCTCGGGCGACTAGCACTGAGCGCAGCGCTGACGGGGATGGATGGGCGCCCCGCGGCTCATTCGGCCTGGAGATGAGAATCATTGATCACGGACGGAAACCCCATCACGTCTGTCAATAGGGCTGACAAACGGCGCCCGCCGCCCTGTCCCCGCCCCGCATCACCTCTGCAGTCCTCGGACCCCTTGGCTAGACTGGTTTTTTTAAGTTAGCCCCTTGACCCGCACTGCTGACCCTTGCCCAATCCAGAGCACCCTTGTTTGGGGGCTGGGCAGGAAGTCCTCAGTGCCGTCTGCCCAGCCTCTTGGTACAATCCCATCTTCTCTCCCACAATCCCATCTTCCACTCCCAGCTCTCCTCATCCCGTCCCCTTCCCTGTCTATCTCTGTCCTTGTCTCTGTCCCCGGCTCCAACACGATCTCTGTTCTCATCCTCTGGGCTGTTTCTTCGCATTTCCTCCTCTCACTGGTCTCTCTCCCCTGCCCAGGGAGTCTTCAGCTGTCAGCTGTTGCTATGCGCTGTGGCTGAGGAGATAGTATGACCAACACTGAGACAGCAAGAGATAGGACCAAGCAAAGAGATAAAGAGACAGACCCACACCCCAAGGTACTGTCTCCAGTCATACCTCGCTGTTATAGTACCCTGCTACACTGTAACAGTGAGGCCACATTCACACACAGACAGCATACACAGACAGACACACACGAGTTATACACACAGGAATATACAGTGATATACAGAAACAGCTAGCTACCCAAAGTACCCTCTTGCCTCAACAGAGCCAAATACCCACAGGGTTACACACACACACACACACACACACACACACACACACACACGGAGGCAATCTGAAAGACAAGCCTGGGAATACGAAAAGAACAGACACACAGGATGTGACAGACACCAAAAAGAGGGTCAGAGAAAGGACAGGTGTATACTTGGTGACACCCAAGGAGACAAAAAACAGGGAGCAGTGATTTGCAGTGTAGTCAACACTGAAAGAAAAAAGACAGGGTGTGACAAAGTGTCAGGAACAAGGCCAAATGGCTGACCAGGGCTGACCCCAAGCACAGGAGCTGCCTCAGTTCTGGGTGAAAGCAAAGGGTAGTCCCACATCCTGGGTGCCCAGAAGTCCATGGCCAAAGTCTCCAACTGTAGCAGACCTGACCCTCCCCATCACCAATTTAGCTAATCTCAGGGCCTCCAATTCTCTCATGGATTACAAGTGCATTCTCACATACACACACATGCACAGTACTTATCTCTAGGTCTTTACCCCCTCTCTCCCTGAATCTTTCCATCTGAGAATATCTGCTTTTCAATCTGATATGGATCAGTCAGTGTCTTCTTGGTTTTTGAGACTCCCTTCCATTTGGCTGGGTGGCTGTTGGGAGACCGGTGCATCCTTCTGGTCCTGGCCAGTAGAGGGAGGGTGCTAACCGAAAGGGTGTGCTTTCTAAAGCGGCAGCTGGGGGCTGTCTTGCTCTACCCGGGATCTTGAGGTGACAGGCAGAGAATCAGTGGTTCCCGAGGGGTGGGGGGCTACAGATGCAGGCTGGCAGAAGGAGGGGGTGGAGAGGGTGGGACTGTTGGTGGTGGGGAACGAGCAGGCTCTGGGGGAGGGAAAGAAGATAGCTGACAGAGGATGGAAGGGTCAGCGCAAAATAGCCCCAGGGAAGGAAGCAAGGGCTGGGCTAGGGTCCTCGGAGGCAGGTGCATAATTAGTGTGGGGAGCTTTAGGATAAGCAGTGTTACAGCAGTGTAGATGCCACCTGGTGGCCAGAAGGAGCCACAAGTCAACAATTAAGGATCAACAATGACTACCACCCCCAGTCCCCATTTTATTCCCAGCAGGATTGCTCATCCCAGAGCCCTAAGGAGTCTGGGGAAGCTAGGAAGACCTCAGAGCAGGGCTTCAGGGATGAAGTTGGAGATAAGATTGAGGATGAGGGAAAAGGAGGGTCTTGTCTCTGGATATATATCTACCCATAAGCTTCCCCGAGGGAAGGAATCGAGGGAGAAATACCCCGGGGAAGCCAGTGAGGGTCGGGGTGAAAAGCTGGACTGATCCTTTGAGAGTCATTGTTTGCTGCTGTTGGGAGAACAGGGTTCTAACCCTCCCCAGTCCTGGACAGTGTAGAGCCGCATATCTGCATGGGGTTCATTCCCCTTTGAAAGAGGTTCAAGGAGATCTGGAACCACTTAGATGGTGTCTTTTCCTGATCAACTCCTGGAACATCTGAAGTGTTTTGTTGAGATGCATATGTTGTAAGCTGATGGGTAAACTGGGCCTTGCCAGCTCTCCTCCCCTCTGTCCCCTAACCCAGGTATTTCATTGAAAAAAAAAAATCCTTCTGTGTGTGCCAGAGCATACGTATGGAGGTCAGAGGATAATTTTATGGAGCTGGTTCTGCCCACTCTTATGTGAGCTCAGGCTGGCAGGTTTGCACAGGCAAGTGTTTTGCCCACTGAGCCGTCCTGTTGGCCTCACAGACAGGGTTTTACTCTTAGGTCATTAAGAGTAAGATGTCAACATTTCAAAAGGAGCACGGAGCAGAGAGCAGCAGTACCAGACCATCCTGAAAACCTTCATTACCCAGCGTACTTATTTCTTCTAGGGTGGTATCTCACTGTGGGGCTGGTGTAGGGCAAGTGTACAGTGAAACACATCTCTGAGTCAGTGTACAGGGGCCAAGAGACACCAGATCCAACCCGCATAAGTTACATCATAAGGCTCAAGGTCATACACCAAGAAAACCAGCTTTTCCCTTCCATAGCAAACCGTAGGATGGACTGGGGCTGGAGAAATGGACCTTAGGAGTCTCAGGCCAGCCTCCAGCATGCAGCAAGGCTCCCTCTGGTGGCTGCAACAGGCAAGCACAGCCCCAGCTCCCAAAGTCTCACATTAGCATGCAGACACAGTGTTTTTTTCTTTTCTTTTTTTTTCCTTTTTTACAATTTTATTTATAACAATATCTGTGTTATTTAGTTGTAAAGGAATTCAGCAAAAATTATTAAAACGTTCACGTCCCCAAAATGGGGCTGCCCGCTTGCCCTTCCTTGGTGTGCCCCAACTCTTCCTGGTCCTCAGGGGAGGGGAGGCTGGGGGACAGTTACCAAAGATGTGTTCAGCCCTAGGAGCCGCAGAGGGGGCACTAGAGAGGGGAGGACCTGTCTGGAAGGGGTACCGAGCACGGCCATCTCTGAGGTGCTCCTAAAAGTAGGAACTGGGGCTTCCCTCAACTAAAAAACTCCTTCCTCAGCTAGAGCCAAATCTTCCAGACAGGGTCAGCAGAGGATTCCTCCTCCCCAGAACTAACCCCAGAGAGCTGAGGAAAGGAAAGCTGGGACACGGAGCCCTGTTGAGTGTCTTGCACAGGTGGGGGGCTGTGCCACCAGCTTCCAGGGGTATGTTCGGTAGGGAACATGTGGGCTCCTTCATACCTTTGAGTGACAGAGCCCTCCCCGCCCCCCTCAAGGCAGTGTGGGGGGGAATGTTGAGGAGCAGGCAGGAAGGAAATGCAAAGAGATAATACTGTGCTTGCTTGCTCACTCACATATAAAAAGTAATTCCTTCATTTTTACATTTGTACATCCGGCAGGGCCGGAGAAGGGCTGGCTGGGGGACGGGGGGCTCATTGAAAGACTCGTGTGGCAGGGGGCTTTCTGGGGACGTCCATTTGCGGCAGGGCCCTATGCCAAGGGATCCCCTATCTCGTCTTCAGGTCCCCGGCCCAGAAGTTCTCGCTTCTCGTCTGTGCTGGCCAGGGAGTGGCGGCTGCCATGGCCCCCCATGTAGAGTGTGGCGTATACTGGGTTGGTGAAGTTGGTAGGCTGAAAAAAAAAAGAAGGGTTTCATATTGTTAGAGTACCCTAGCTCCCACCTCTGTGCAACACTTTTGGTTACCTTGATCACCCCTCACCCAGCCTTTGGACCCTGCTCCAGAAGGCCTCTTTGATGGCCTTCAGCATACCTTGTCAGGGTCAAGGGCAAAATCAGCATCCAGGAGGCCCCCGACGTCATCGGACTCTCCACCTTCATACATCTTATAGGTGGGATTTCCAATCTCCACATTCATGGCCCCGTTGGTCATCCGCTGATGCTGGAAGCCCTTAGCCCTGGGGAGAGGCAGAAGTCAGGGAACCGTTGATCTTGGTGAGGTTATCGTATTGTAAAATGACAGCCAGAACTTCCCAGACTCCCAGTGGCTCACCCTCGGACTCGCCGCTTATACCAGAAAACCGCGCCTGCCACCAGAAGCAGCAGGAGGAGCAGCAGCAGAGGGATCAGGATGGAGGCCATATCTGGAGAGAGAAGTCGGGAAACTGAGTCTGAAGCCTAGGGAGATGGGAGGCGTAAGGTTCTTGCTCTAGGTCTTGGCAGCCCTGCCCTCCCCTCCACTTACGCCCGGGCTGTTGCTGACTGACAACCTGCTCCTCGCACCGGGGTCCTGTCATATGGGGCGGGCACCTGCAGGCAAGAAAGCAAAACTCAGTGGGCCGGCATCACCTCCACGACCAATTTAGCTGCAGGAACTAGGGGATTATATCGTTCCTTTGGTCAGATTTGAGGAGGAGGGGCCAGCCTGTGCCCGGTGAGGCTCAGGGCCAACTCACTGGCACTCTGGCATCATCTTGCTGTTCATGGTGCAAGAGCCACCATTGCTACAGTGATCGATGCAGGTCAGACAACTGGGGGCTACCCGGCCATCAGTGCAGCTGTGGAGAGGAATCAAAAGCTGGAGCTGGGGCTTGCAGAAGGGTATCTGTGATGCTAGTAGAGGAATAGGGCCAGGAGGGGCAGGAGAGGGGGTGGGGCCGAAAGGGGCAGGGTACGGGGCGGGGCCAGGAGGGGCCAGATAAGACCATGCAGTTTCCATGGAGCAGAATGTGGAGGCGGGACCTTCACTCACTTGCACGTGACATCTCCGGTCTGCTTATTGACCACACAGGCTCCTTGGAGACAGCGACTACACTTGTTCACCTCACACCTTGGTCCCTCAAAGTAGACGGTGCAGCGACATTGACGGGAGCCATCAGCGGCCATCTGACACGTGCCAAAGTTCTCACAGAAACCTGAGCACTGCCCTGTAACCATAAGCCCCACCTTCCTAAGGATCTACCATGCAGGGTCAAGGCGAGTCCAGGACCTATGCATGACTCCCAGCCCCTCCTGAGCCCCCGCAATTGCCCCGCCACAGACCCCAGGACACTAGGATGACCCGAAGCATTCCGACAGCATTCCTTTTGTTGAATGATCCTGATGCCTGGAGGCTCGCTATACCAGGAAGGTGTGCCAACCTGGTGGGCGGCACCCACAGCTGGGGCTTGGTTCATCTGCATATGTCTTCCATCCTCTTGACTTCCCCCTTTGTGTTCCAGCTCCCCTCTTCCTTCCCTGGGGTTGGGGTGAATACTCACGGTACTGACAACGGTCACCCAGGAATCCAGGTAGACATCGGCACTGGGGCTGGTTGCCCTGGTTGACGGTGCAGGTGCTGTTGTTAGCGCAGTAGCCTGCACACACCTGCTGGATGCATTTGGGGCCCGTGAAGCCCGTGGGACAGCGGCATGTGGGCATACCTGGTGGGAGAGGATCTGTGAGTAGGACCATGGCACTGGGTTCCACCTGGGCCTATAGCAGGGGTCCTGGGGACGCGAAGACTAGATAGAGTGGATACTGGGACGACAGAAGGACCAGGCGAGGAGAGGTTGGGGACCAGGATGATGTTAGAGGACCAGTCCTGATTGGTGGCATACCAGATGGAGAAGCCGCACAGGTGCCTCCATTGCGACAGTATTCCCAGCACTGGTCCAGCTCACACTTATCGCCTGTGTAACGGGGCTGACAGCGGCACTTGGGCTGCCTCCGAGCATTGAGGAAACAGCTACCACCATTGAAGCACTGCAGGGTGCAGGTTCCAGGCCTAGGGGCTGCGGTAAGAACTCATCAGGGCAGGGGAAGGAGATCAAAGGTTAGGGGAGCCAGAGGCTATAGGGAAGGGATTCTTGGGTACCCGGGCAAAGGGGTATGCATACCATCTGGAGGGGGTGTTGGAGAGGGCACAGGCACACAGGTGCCATTATCCAGCCTCTTTCCATTGGGACAGGTGCAGACAGGCCCGCTGGGGCTCAGGAGACACAGCCATTCACATTTCTTGCGGTCGCAGGGGTTGGTCACTGCAGGTGTTGGAAGGGGTCCATGTTGAGCCGTGCAGACTTAGAAAGTCCTTCTTCTCACTAACCCCCACCCTCTACACACACACCCCAGGTTTTCCCTCTGATGCACCTTCAGGCTGCTTGTGTTGATGGTACAGGACCACATCAGAGGCATGGCTCAGACCCCCAGTCAGGTTGATCAAGGGGCTGTGTCCAAACTTGTGGATCTTGAAGACACGATTATTGATGTAAGTGACTCCATAGATGTAGTCCTCAAACACATCGATGCTGAAGGGGTGACTTAGGCCTGGGTAGGGGGGAGAATCGGGTTAAATCAAGACAGGTACCCGGGCCTTGGACCCACTCTTTAAGACACCTGTCAGTGTAGGCACTTTAAACCTAACATATTTAGAACAAACTATCTTTGCTGCTGGCAAAAGGTCTCATGACCCCAAGACTTCTTGATTTTTTGTTGTTGTTTGTTTTTTTGTTGTTTGTTTTTTGTTTTTTGAGACAGGGTTTCTCTGTGTAGCCCTGGCTGTCCTGGAACTCACTCTGTAGACCAGGCTGGCCTCTGAACTCAGAAATCCACCTGCCTCTGCCTCCCAAGTGCTGGGATTAAAGGCATGTGACACCACTGCCCGGCTACCCCAAGTCTTCTGGGCTCACAGGAGACTTCAGCTCTCTCTCCCCTCATCTGCCAAGCTCTTCCACCCCTGCTGACCCCACACAACCTGATACTCATTGGTAGAGTGAATAAATGGTCAGATGGGTGTAGGCCCACAGGCTGGCTGGGGGGCCAGGCTTCTGGAAGGATCTGAGCAATGCAGTGAGATCTTTGGGCTCAGTGGGAAGTCCGATGACGATGTTGGGGACCAAGGCTGCCAGCGCCCTCTCACCTCGTTTGCTGTCAGCAGCCACAATAGGATCAGTGCCGTTGAGCCGGATGCTGCCGATGACCGAAAGCTTGGCATCTGCCCAGTATAGCCGTTCATTGTGATAGTCCACAGCCAGACCTGGGGTGAGAGAATGCTGTCAGACACCAGCGTCTGTCACGCCAGGCTGGGCACAGAGAACAGAGCCACCTCTGCTTGTTATCCACAGCAGCCCTACCCTGCTCATATGACCTCCCCCAGTTGCCCATCCGGGAAACGCTCCCACGGCTCTTGGCCTGATCTGCTGGAAACCGCCTGCCCCACTGCCAGCAGGGGTGACTTTTGGTGACTTCTGAAGCAGCTGTGATCAGAGCCTGCCCCTTCCACACCCTACCCCTGCCCCAGGGACCTGTGGGCCACTGAATGTTGTCTTGCACGAGAGTCTCCCGAAGGGTCCCATCCATCGCCGCTGTTTCAATCTTGGGGTGGTTCCCCCAGTCTGACCAGTACATGGTGCTGGGAAGGGAGAAATGAGAGTGGATTGGACCCCAGGGCCAAGGAGATGGAGTGAGATGGAACAGGGGGGCACCTGCGTGGTGTGGATACTCCTGGGGATTGTGAGGAAATGCCCTGTCCCCTTCAACAAGACCCAGGAGACAGCTTCTGACCCATGCTAGCATGGTCTGCTTTAACTACAGCGTGCTAAGCCGGTAGCATCTGAGTGGGCAGAGCGACTCTGCTGGTGGCCCAGATCTTGGCCAGTAAAGCAGAGGTCAGCTATTCACCTGAGAGTCCCCGACAGTAGCTTTAGGAGGGCCAGGACTGGGGTAGCCTAGAAGCCTGAGGTCTCTGTTCCCTGCCTGTGGATGCTAAGCCTACCGCCTATCTTGAGGGCCTCCTGACACCAGCCCAGATACCGCCCCCCAGGACCCGTGCCCACCCCCTCAGAGGGTCCACCACGATGGCATGTGGCTCATCAATCATGCCCGAGATGAGAGTCTTGCGGTTCTCGCCCTTCATTTGCGCCACCTCAATCACGTCTCGGCCGGAGTCGGTCCAGTACACATTCCCAGCCACCCAGTCGATGGCAATACCCCTCGGCATCTTCAGCCCTGAAATCTAAGTGGGGTCACATGTTCAGGGACCACCATGTTTTGTCCTCCTGCTCGTCACCCCCTTCGCTACCTACCCAGCTGTTCTTCTCTGTCACCCCACACTGACATGACGACAGTCTCTAGGTTCTTTTGCTTTTGAATAGGTCTCTCTCATAGCCCAGACTGAGCTGGAACTCACTGAGTAGCTCAGGCTGACGCTTTTCTCTTGATCTTCCTTCCTCTGCTACTCATACAGCTGGAGTTACAGTCATGAGCCACCAGGCCCGGCACATTTTCATGGTTTTCTAGTTAATCCTCACTTTAAAAAAAGCTATGGGGTGGGGGCAGTAAGCGGCTCAGTGGGTAAAGGTGCTTGCTGCCAAGCCTGAGGACCTGAGTTCAATCCTTGGGACTCCTGGTAGAAACAAAGAAACTTCAAGTTGTCCTCTGACTTCTAGGTGTGCACTGTAGCATGCACATATGATGTACACGTTCACTCTCACACACCCACACACAGTGTTACACACACACTCACATGCACACACAGTCACATATACACACACCCTGTCATACACTGTCACATACACGCACACACACTCACAGTCACATATACACACACACTGTCACATACACACACACATACACTGTCACAACACTTTCACATACACTCTTACACACACACTCACACACTCAGTCACATATACACACACATACAGTCACACACACTGTCACACACATTCTTACACACACACAGTCACATACACACACACGCACACACTCATACACACAGTCACACACACTCTCAATGTAAAAATAAAAAGTAGTCTGGAGCTGGGAGTGTAGTTCGTTGCTACAGCAGCTGGCACCCATGGAGTCCTTAATTCAAATCTAGCACTAAAAACAAACATCAAGCAGACAGATATATAAAGAAGCTTATAAGATTAGGTATTATTATTATATCTTCATTGTTGTTGTTGAGGATCAAACCTAGGGCTCCACACATTCCACCTCTGAACTCTGCTGACACCCAGGAGAGGTATTATTCATCTTGTTGATAGACTGAAGCCCACACCATTAAGCAAGTCAGCCAGTATTGACATAGAGGAATCCGGATGGTCTATGCTGCTGAGTGCCAGTCTGTCCTGGTGTTCCATGTCACCACATGGCAGGGCTGACTACGGATACTTCTCATTGCTCTGGCTGTTATCTGTGCCTAGCATGCAGACCTGACCCTCCTGTCTTCTAGCCTTAGGCTCCCACCCCCCACAGTGTCCTTTTCAAGTCAGCTCTGTCCTGTGGAGCTCTTCCACCTGATCTCTGACGGGCTGGACACTTACATTGAGGTGGGTGACTCCCCGGTCGATCTGTCTCCGGTGACGGTTGGAGGTGGTAGGAGGGGCAGCAGGTGGCAGGCTCCTGTAGGAGATCGTGCCCGTGTGCCAATTAGTCCAGTAGACACGGCCGGCCTTGACATGGACATCCATGGCGTCTATGCGGACACTCTCGTCACCCTGGAAGGTCTGCTCGTAGGCGGAGTGGGGGTGCCCCGGGAACAAACTGCGGATCTCATTGTCATCGGCGATGTATAGCACCTGGTACTCCGAGCCTGCCAGAGTGAGGGACTATCTATCAGATGTGCTTGAAAGGTAGAGGTGGGAACCCAGGGCCTGAGTTCCAGCCCTGGGACTCATATGGCGAAGGACTGGAATAGGTGACTTCCAGTCAAGACCCTGCCATGCTACAGTAGCCTCCAAACTCAGCAGACCGTTTGTTTTCGACAGAAGGGGATGTTTCCGGTGTTGGTGGAGTGAATGGCAGCTCTGAGGGTTCTAACCTGTACCCCAAGCTGATCCAGAATGACCAGATCCTTCAGAAATCGGTCCTTGAGTTACCCGTTTCCTGATAGTTCCAGGAATTCTGTCTTGTGGTCTCTGGGTAGCATCGACATGTAGGTCTACATACTGTCTGATAAATGCTGAGAGGGTACAGAGATGTGGGGGTATGTGCATGGCATGAGAAATGTATGTATACACGGAGTGTGCATATACATGCACGCATATGGCGTGTACACTGTGTGAGCACGGATATATGAAAGGTGCAATGCCGTGTCAGAGGATGAGGGGACACTCTGGTAGGCGCATGTGACCACGAATCTGGCTGTACTCTCAACCTGCCCGGGGGTGGGGGTGTGGGGATGTGTGTTGTGGAGGGGGAGAGAACACTGTGTGCCACATGGGAGTGTTGCTCTCACAGAACTTCTGAAAGCCAGCCGGTGCCTTCTACCTTCCCTATGCTTTGCTCTACTCGGGATGGCGTCCTGGTGCACCTTGAGTCTGAGCAATGAAATGCTCCATTCCAGGCCAGCTCCATTTTATAGCTCGTGTGGCCTGGTCCCGCCCCACCCCGCCCACCCTTCCGGCCCCGCCCACGACTCCTGTCCTTCTGGACTCTAGCACCTTCAGCTTTGCAGGTGTTGTGTGTCTTCATGAAGTTGCGTGCGCAGCTGCAGAGGTGGCCTCCCTTGGTGTTGTTGCAGAGCTGAGAACAGGTGCCGAAGCGCAGGCACTCGTTGATGTCTGGGGGTTACACTGGGGGTCATGGGGGAGTCTAGGAGCTGGGGTTCCTGCCCCATCTCCCATCCGGCTTTCCTACCCTGGCATCCGGGCTGGCCCGGCACAGTATGGAAACCCGAGCGGCAGGCACAGTAGGCAGCTTTCTCGGTGCGCACACAACGTGCTTCGTCCCCACACATGCTGGCATTGGTGGCACAGCTGGTCAGCTTGGGGTCTGTGGGGGACAGAGGGTGGATTCCTTCCCCTGAGCCCCGCCCCCTGGTTTTCTCCTGAGCCCCGCCCCCTGATGCCCACCCACCCTCTGCTCTCAGGCCTGGTCCTACCGATGCTGCAATCTTCTTCATCAGAGCCGTCGCCGCAGTCATCGAACATATTACAGCGTAGCGAGGATGACAGACAGCGCTGGTTCCGGCAAAGGAACTCCTTCTTGTCTTTGCAGTGGGGGTTTTGGGCTGTGGGGGGCTCTGGGGAGGGGAGAGGCTTCAGGCTCTGGGTACTGAGCACACTATCCCAATATCCAGAGACCACTCCCCCAGATTTAGAGCCTCGTCTTCAGCAATGTATACTCCCCTCAGCCCCAGCTCATTGCCCTCAGCTCACCACAGTCCTCCTCGTCCGACCCATCTCCACAGTTGTCAGTGCCGTCACATTGACGTCCAATCCACAGGCAGACACGGTCGTTCTTGCAGCGGAAGGGCCGGTTGGGAGGGCAGATGAACCGGGCTATAGAAGCCAGGAGACAGAGCCATGATCAGTCTTTGGGGCAAGTGGCTGGGGAGAGCTGGCCACTGGGGAGTATGGAAGCCTTGCTGTGGGTGACCCCCTAACCCTGCTTTGTCCCACCCTAAATCAGTCAATCAATCAATCAAACTATTTAATGTATGTGAGTACACTGTAGCGGTCTTTAGACACACCAGAAGAGGGCACTAGATCCTATTACAAATGGTTACAATTCACCATGCGGTTGCTGGGAATTGAACTTAGGGCCCTCTGGACAAGCAACCAGTGTTCTTAACCTCCGAGCCATCTCTCCAGTCCCCCATCCTACATCTTTACCGCATTCCTCGGGGTTCTCATCTGAGTTGTCCCCACAGTCGTCCTCTCCATCACACTTCCAGGCCAGCGGCTTACACAAGGTGTTGTTACATTGAAATTCATCCAAGGGGCAGGTCCTCACTGGGTGCAGGGGGAACAGAGGGGTAAGAATGAATGTAGCTGTGGCTGCAAGATGCTGTCCCTCACTCGCTCTGTGGGCGGGACTGAGGCCCAGGGGTCAGCACAGAAGCTGTTGCCGAATCAAACTCAGGCATCTTCATTTTCTGCTCAGTGGAGAGAGGCAGTGTGTTTCTTCTGGTATTTAGGGGGGAGGAGAGGCTACTTGGGGCAGGGGTGTACAGGGGTTTAGGATGCTCTCCTTGAGTAGGTGAGGTGGGACACCTGAGTCTAGTGTAGTCTGAGGCAGGCTCAGATGTGCGGCAGTTTGGAGACTTAGCTTTGGTTGTTACCATCAGCACATAGGGCAGAACCAGAAGGCTGCCTTGCAAGTGAGATCCCTGCTTCTCTTCTGATAGGTGTTGCACTGGCCCCTCCTGTGGCTGAGCCCAGGCATGTCTGGCTATAGCAGCCCCTGCCTCACCACCTGCCCCAGGGAAGGAAGATGAGCAGGAACTGGCCTCTTAACACAGGCAACTGGGTGAGCAGTGGGTAGCGCAAGAGTGGACCTGGACTACAGGCTTCTGCTGGATATCTGCCTAGCAAGCTCCCTTAGCAAGGTTAGAGCACCCTGAGGTTAGAACTGTTACATTGTATTGTATCACTTTGTATTGTTCACTGTGTATTGTATCGCTATGTATTGTGTTGCTAAATACTGGTCCTGATTGCTCCAGGGAGGAGGAGATTCTCACACAGACCCAAGTGAGGCTACTGTAACCTTGCCTCCCAAGTTATCCCTGATTGGTGAATAAAGATGCCTACAACCTATAGCTGGGCAAAAGAGAGATAGGTGGGATTTTGGTTCCCAGGCTGGGGGGTCTAAGGCAGGAACCTCGAGGAGAGGGAGAAGATGCCATGTGGTAGGTGAGTGATGAAAACATGGCCATGAGGGCTGGCCAATTGGAGCTGAGAACTGTCCAGATGGAACATGGCAAGTTATAACTCAGGGTTATTGATGGGGAAGCAGATTCTAATAGCTTAGAGGGTAGACATCTGCCTAGCTCTGGTGCATTAAAGGCTTATTATAATATAAAAGTCCTGTGTCTTTTATCTGGGAACTGAATGATTAAAGGCAGGGTAGAAACCGCCAGTGAGATTTAAAAAATTAGTACAACAGGTTAAACCTGCATAAAAATGTACCCAGTTGTCTACTGCTATATCCAACACTAGGTCCGTGCCTGGCTTGCAGTATCTGCTTAATTGAGAGTTTGTCGCAGGACCAACAAATGATGGAATTAAAAGGTGGCGGGGTGGGGCGTTGGCGCCAGGATGAAGGGACTCACTCACCCCCAGTGCCACAGGCTTCTTCATCACTGCTATCCATACAGTCAGCATCCGCGTCGCAGCGCCACCGCAGGGGGATGCAGTGACCACTCTTGCACTGGAACTGGTCCATATCACAGCGGGGGGTGCAGTCTTTCTGTGGGCACGGGGACCAGCAGCCCAATCAGGCCCTTGGGTTCCTGCCCTAACTCTACCCAGACCACCCCTTTCCTTGCGTTCCTCTCACCTCGTCCGAGCCGTCGGCACAGTCGTGATCGCCGTCACACTTCCAGCGCCCAGCGATGCAGCGGCCGTTGGCACAGGAAAACTCACTCTCAGAGCAGGGCCGAGGCGCTGAGGAGAGACAGGCCCCAGCAGGGTGGGCACAGGGCATCTCCAGGCCTTAGAAATACTAACTCCCAAGCTCAAGGCTCATCCCTATGTCCTTCCGTGAAGAGACCACAGCTGACTCACGGTGTAATGATTGAGACACGCAACCAATCGCGGGCAGCTAACTGGCTGTCCTCAAGAGACTGGCTGGGCCGAGAGGGTACTCACATTTATCCCATTAGGTACAGACACATGGGAGAGGGCACTGGTCCCTGGTCCTGTCCTTAGGACAGACCATATAGGGGAGGGAGGGAAAGACAAGACCACGGAGACAAGCGCCAGGTCTGGGGGAGGGGCCAGTTAAGGACGGTGGGCAGAGAAGCACGCACAGGGATGGGCGGGGCTCCAGGCAGAGGCGGAGCTGGCAGGAACAGGGGTACACCAGAGACACCTACCTCTGCAACCCCAAGAGGACAGTGTGAAAATGGAGAGAAACATGAGATGAGATGAAATGTCACAAGCTCAAATACAGGACATAGAGTGGGGTGGAGCGCAGCTGAGGGGTACCTGACCCCCTTGCCCTGGGAGGCCACCCCCTGCACGGGGGGGAGGGGTAGGAAGGGCGTGGTGCTGAGGAGGGAGATGCCAAGGCCTGGGAAAGGAAATGATGGGTGGGGTAAGGCGTAGGACATACTGCAGCTCTCCTCGTCCGAGTTATCTCCGCAGTCGTTGTCATAGTCACACTGCCAGCGGCCTGGGACACAGCGGTTGTTTTTGCAGCGGAACTGGTATGGCTCACAGGTGCGCTCATCTGGGGGAAGGCAAGATATGGAGGCAGATATTGGGGCCGTCAGGTGTGGAGCGGGCAGCGGATGTTAGTTAGGGTCTAGGGTGGGCAGGTGAGGCCAGCGGCAGAGAGAAGGTGGTCACTGCTGTCTGAAGGAGCTCGCTCCAGGGCTCAGGCACTGACACACTCTCTCTCTCTCTCTCTCTTTTTTTTTTTTTTTTTTGGTTTTTCAAGACAGGATTTCTCTGTGTAGTCCTGGCTGTCCTGGAACTCACTCTGTAGACCAGGCTGGTCTTGAACTCAGAAATCCGCCTGCCTCTGCCTCCCAAGTGCTGGGATTAAAGGCATGCGCCACTACTGCCCGGCTTAAGTACTGACACTCTTGCTGCGTGGTATCTACATGAGGTTCTGTGTAGGGAAGGCAGCTGATTGGTGGGGGTGGGGCAGGTGATCAGGGCCCCACCCCCACCATAGGCTGGAGATTCTGCACAACTCTCTTCTGAAGGGCAGTGAGGGAGAAGAGTAGGATTCAGAGGTGGTGGGCACTACAGGGAAAACTTTCTCGTGCCAGCTCTATGGCTGTCCACAAGAGCCCCGCACTGGGACATGCCGAGACCCCGCCCATCCTCTCAAAATGGCCGGGCTTACCACACTCTTCCTTGGGCTCATCTGAGCCGTCCCCACAGTCATCTTCTCCGTCACACTTCCAGCGAGCGGGGATGCAGCGACCCGAGTCCTTGCAGCGGAACTCATCCACTCCGCAGGTCATCTGGGCTGCAAGGCACCGGCACGGGTGAGGAGGAGACCCCACCAGGGAAATACTGGCCGAGGGAAGATGGCCCAGGGGCGATGGGCAACTCACTGCAGTTGGCGGGCTCGTCGCTGCCATCCACACAGTCATTGTCCCTGTCACAGACCCAGACACGGGGGATGCAGCGCTTGGTGATGGAGCACTGGAACTGGTTGGGGGCGCAGGTCACCTCAGCTGCGAGATGGAAGAGAGAATGAGGACCCTACCTTTTATCTCCTCGCAGGTTTAGTCACTACGTTCTCCTCCCGAGAGCCTGGCTCTGGTCTCGGTCAGGAGGAAGGAATGGGTTATCCCCAGCCTGGATCTGCAGACTGTCCATACCGAGCACAGTGGTTTTTTTTTGTGTTGTTGTTGTTTTTTGTTTTTTGTTTTTTAACGAGCAAACCAGGAAACAGCCAGTGTGACTTATGTCCCTGGCTAACAGAGCTAGAGCTAACTCAGAGCCTCTACGGGGAAGCAGTGGGCAACAACAGTGTGTGCCAGCTTCCCCCGCCCACTTCCCCAAACCCGGCACGTACGGCAATCCCGTTCATCCTCGCCGTCTCCGCAGTTGTCCTGCCCGTTGCAACGGAAGATGCCAGGAATACAGCGGTTAGTGTTGGTGCACTTGAACTGACTGGGCAAGCAGACGTGGATGTCTGGGGGAAGGAAAAGGAGAGGAGAGAACTCAGGGCGGGCAGGGGCCTCCATGTCCCTTGTAGGGGACGAGTAGGCTGCCTTCCCAAGCCCAGAAATGTAGGCTAGAGAGGAAGCTGCTTCAGGCTGGCACGTCCTCTCTCTCTCTGAACCCCGAAGTGCTGGGGAAGGAATGGCTGGTATCCAGGCAGCTCCTTACCGCAATTGGCCTCATCACTATTGTCTTGGCAGTCATTGTCCCCATCACAGATGAAGGCAGGGTTGGTGCAGATGCCGGTGGAGCACTGGAACTGGCCTGGGCGGCACTTGAACTCGGCTGTCGAGAAGGGAGGCTCAGTGTCAAGAGTAGGAGATGGGTCAGCAAGCCGGCCCAGCGAGCATTGCCACCACCTAAGCCCGATCACCCAGTGATACTCAGAACCCAGTGTGGAAAGAGAGAGCTGACTTCTGGGAGTTGTTCTCTGACCGTCACATGTTTCCACATGGCGTGTGTTTTGCCTGCACTGTCACACACTGCACACATACAGGTGCACAGGCACATACAGGCACACACATGCAGGCGCAGACATAGGCACACACACATGCAGGTACACATACATGTGCACACACACACGGGCACACACACAGATACATACACAGATACACACACAGAGGCACACACACATGTGCACATACATGTAGGCACACACACAAATAGGCACCCACACAAAGGCACCCACACACAGAGACACATATGCACACACACATACATACACATAGACATGAAAGTACACACACATGCATGTGGGTACACATACATGTGCACGTGCACACACACACACACACACACACACACACACACACTAAAAAAGAAAGAGCAAGGAGCAAGTAGGCCACTGAGGTCTCCATCCCTGGGGGCTGTGAGGATACTCACGACAGTCTGGAGGCTCGTCCGAGTGGTCCCCACAGTCGTCCTCTGTGTCACACTTCCACCAGAAGGGGATGCACTTGTCATTCTTGCACACAAACTAGAGGACAGGTGGGCAAGAGGGGTTGGAGAGGGTACGGGAAACTCAGAAGGCTTTCTTTCACAGGACGGAAATGTTTCAGAGAAATAGTGGGAGGTGTTAGGGTTTGTGAGGTGGCAGAGCTGGACAGAAAGTGGGGCTATGATGGATCTAGAAAATATAGATGAGGGGGTGTCTGTATGGGGAGAGCACAGGAAGGCGAGGGCTCGTGGCCCTGGTGAGATCAGCACTAGAGGCGACAGTGTACAAGGATTGCCGTGAAGACACAAGAGGTGGGCAGGAAGTGTGCGTGTGTCGGCATGCCAGAGGTGCAAGCATTAGTGGGAACCGGGAAACAAGAATGCGGGGTCAGGGGACTGGGGTGCTGCAGCACGGGGGATCTTGAGAGGGACTTCACCTGGCTTGCTGTGCAGTTGGACACGCAGGTACGGCCGTCGCCACCCAAATAGAAGTTGGTGGGGCAGGCGCACTTGTGACCGCCCCCAGGGGACAGCAGGCACAGGTTACTGCAGCCACCGTTGTTGACTTTGCAGGGGTGATTAGGCACTGCCAGAGGAAAGAGGTTGAAGGGTCATGGCTGCCCACTGGCCTCTCTGATTCTTGTGAGGGTGGGTCCTGCTGGGAATGGCCTTCTAAAGGATGTCTGACCTCCTCCATGATACACAGGTGTATGTCTGACACATGGCGGGGATGCTTAGTCAGTGCTGGGGAGGGGAGGAGCAGAAACTCCCACTGAGGCTGTGTGTCCTGACCCTTGCCGAGAACAGGCCTTTCATGTCTGGACCACTCTTGCCCCTTCATCCCCCTCCCGAGCCTGCTCTCTTACCATCTGGCTGTCGCAGGGCGTGGAAGACATGTAGGTCCATGGGCCGGTGCAGGGTACTAATAAGAAGTGTTTTGTTGGCACCCGTGGTCTTGTGGGCCCGGTTGATGGACTTTGTTTCCCAGTCTGTCCAGTAGACGTAGTCTTCAAATAGGGTCAGCGCAAAGATGTGTGGGATGTCTTGGCTCAGCACTGTGGGATAGAATGCAGGGGAGACACAGCAGTGGTTGGCACCGAGTACAGACTGGGTTCCGGGCCTACTTGACCTCCTTAAATCCCGTTGCAACCCTGAGATGGGAGTGAATCCCGGGGCCAGATGCTTCTATGGCTTCCTAAGGTTGTACAGCGGTAGCCTGTCCAATAGCCACACTGCTGCTCTGAAGTAGGATATAGCTTCTCCTAGGAAGCATGACACATGGGTGTTCTTCAGGTTGTCCTCATGTGCCCACCCCCTCAGGCCATTATCCTAAGCTGTACAGGGGATAGCCCTTCTTCCTCTAAGGAGCTAAATTTTGGCCTGGTGTCTGAGCCAGTCCCAGAGAAACACCAGAGTATTGAAACCCCAAGACCCCTGGTTTGTGGTTTCTCTACACTATGCCTTCTTGCCCTCCCCCAAACCCCTTAACTCCCCTCTCCCCCCAAGGCCTGTTGGCCTTGGGCAGCCTCTCTAGTATACGGACCAACATGGCGGTTGGAGCCATCCAGGCTGGCAAATTCGATGTAGTCCTCACGGGCGTCAGCCCAGTAGATGCGCTCAGTGACGTAGTCCACAGTCAGGCCATTGGGCCATGTGATCTTAGTGTCTACAATGATGCTGCGGCCAGATCCATCCATACCGATCCGACCGATCAGTGAGTGGTCACCCCAGTCTGTCCAGTATAGGTACCTAGCAGGTGGGGAGCAGTGAATCCTAAGAGTCTAGAGACTGTTCCCACCAGGAGCCTGCAGGGTGACCAAGCTTGGGTGTTTCCCCTGACCCGTCTGTCCACTTACCCGTTCTGTACATCCACCACCAGAGCCCTGGGCTCACGGAGGCCAGAGCTGACCAGCACTGTCCGATAGGCCCCGTTGAGCTTGGACACCTCAATGGTATCTCTGCCCTTGTCACACCAGTACAGGTTGCCACCCACCCAGTCCACAGCCAGCCCATCTGGGTTGCTAAGGCCCGTCCGGTGCAGAACCTGTAGGGAACACAGGGAAGGAGGAGCTGGTGGCACCCTCGGTCTCTGGAGCATGGCTTCTCCATTCTTCTGACAGTAAGTGGCTATCACCAGGAGCTCCAAGCTGGGGGTCTCTGGGGCTACAGACACACACCTAGTGCACACAGAACTCAGAACGCAGTGAGGGAAGGTGGGAGGAGTCTCCTGCGCTTGCACACTTCGAGTTAAGAAGAGGAAGAAGCTGAAGTGAACAGAACATTTCTGGGGCTCAGGGAGAAGGGTTTCTGGGGCTCAGGGAGGAGGGTTTCTGGGGCTCAGGGAGGAGGGTTTCTGGGGCTCAGGGAGGAGGGTTTCTGGGGCTCAGGGAGGAGGGTTTCTGGGGCTCAGGGAGGAGGGTTCCTGGGGCTCAGGGAGGAGGGTTTCTGGGGCTCAGGGAGGAGGGTTCCTGGGGCTCAGGGAGGAGAGTTTCTGGGGCTCAGGGAGGAGGGTTTCTGGGGCTCAGGAAGGAGGGTGAAGCAGTGTTGACAGATGTGAGGGAAGGGGAGCCGATCTTACAGCAAAGGACTATGGGGAGGGACGTGAGGCTCAGCCTCAGGGCCCTGGTGTGACTGTCAAGACAGGAGGCGGCCCTCTGTTGTTACCTGCACGTTGCTGCCATTCAGGTGCATCCTTCGGATCATGCTGCCCTGGGTGGTCACGTCCGTCCAGTAGATCATCTGCTCTCGGTAGTCAAAGTCCAAGGCGACTGCATTGTTCAGGCCCTGGGTTTGGGATGGGGACAGGGAAGTCAGCTGCCACAGGGACACATATGTCTGGGGAAGGATGTCTGGAGACAGGATGTGACTGGAGGCAGGGGGAGTAGGAGATAACCATGGGCCACGGGCAGTCAACAACGGGTGTGAGAAAGGCTTGTTTTTGGCACCTGCTTAAGCAGTGTGTAGTTGGAGCCGTCCAGGTTGAGCTTGCGCAGGTAGTACCGGTTGGCAAAGATGAGAAATGGCTCCTCATCTGTAGGGGGAGGGTCCTGGCTCAGCTCTGGTATCCCAGGCTATATCTCCAGCAGCTCTGGTTTCCCCCAGGCTATCTCCAGCTACATTGTATCAAGCCCTCTTCCCACCTGCCCAAACCCACAGCTGCCTGAAATACATCTCACCCTCCAAGTACCCGTCTCACCTGTCACGGCTTTGCAGCTGTGGGGGTCACCGCCACGGGGCGCGTAGCCCTCCACACACAGACACTTGTAACTGCCGTGGGTGTTGATGCAGAGCTGGCTGCAGGGGAAGGTGGTGCTGCACTCATCCACGTCGGCACAGGTCCTGCCATCGTCCTTTAGCCGGAAGCCGGGGCGACAGCGGCACTGTGGGGGATAAAGGGATGAGCTGAGGACAGGGGGCTGGAGTCTGTGTTTCCCCTTTCTGAAAACCAGCAACTAGAGCCCCGCCAGAGGGCACAGGGAGGCACACAGACGGCAATCCGTGCACCCTGTCCCCGGAGCTTTCCTTATGTGGCTGTCCTTCTGCCTTGTTGGCGTCCCTCTCCTAATGTCCCTCACTTCCCAGTCCCTTGGTGTAGCTTTAGCGCTGGCTAAGGCTTTTTATCATCTATGTTCACTTCCTTGGGGATTTAAATAGCCTCTCCAAGGTGATCATTTTTCCTCCAGGCCGGGCCTTTAGCTTGAGCAGAGCAACATATCTGCTTGACAACCCACTCTCTAGGCTTTATCTCACCCGTGAACACACCCCCGCTGGTGCTAACGGAGGCTCTAACCGAAGAGGGACTTCTGTCTGCCCCGCTACCATCCTCGGAGCCTAGTATACCACCCCGGCAGAGTGGGTTCTCAGTAAGATTCTCAAGAGGAATCAAGGGGAGGAGCTCCGGATGGTCGCCCCTCCCACCCCCATCCTGAGGGTCCTGCGGTGTGAGTGGTAGCATTGGGAGGAATGGGAAGAGTCTGGATCCACATGTACCTTAAAGCCTATCTTGAGGTCCTCGCAGTCCTGACTGCAGCCACTGAGCTTGCGGCTGAGACACTCGTTGACGTGGCACCTGCGCTCGTCTGAACCGTCCCCGCAGTCGTCCTGGCCATTGCAGAGCAACGCCTCAGCCACGCAGCGCCCGCTGCTGCACAGGAACTGTGATGAGGCATTGCATTTGTGCTCTGTGGAGGGTGGCGGGAACAGGTCAGTGGGGTCACAGGAGAGGAGGAGGAGGAAGGGGCAAGGCGCCACCTAGAGGCTGATGGGGAGGATGGCGGGAACAGTTGGTGGGGGTCACAAGAGAGGTAGAGGAAGGGCAGGGCGCCACCTAGAGGCCGACCTGGGCTGGTGCAGTGTGGATTCTTGGGAGCCTCATCGCTGTGGTCGTGGCAGTCATTCTCCCCATCACACTCCCACTGGCGGGAGCTCAGACAACGCCCATTGGCACAGCGGAATTCGTTGGGGCCGCAGGTTGGGTACTCTGTGGTGGGGAGAAGGGATGATGAGGCTAGGCCCGCCCCCCGGCAAGGCTAGGCAGGGCCACTCCTCCAGTCACAGGACTCACCACACTCGGGGGATTCATCAGAGCCATCGGCACAGTCGCGGTCATGGTCGCACACGAAATGCTTGGGAATACACAGGCGGTTCTGGCACATGAACTCCCGGTCGTCACAGGTGCTGTTGTACACTGGGGACGGAGGTAGAGTCCCTCGTCAGGCCCGCCCTGCTTCAGCCCTGCCCTGCTAGCTGTGGATGGTACCCCCCTCACCCCCCATCCTGAGGTTCCTGCCACGTGAGTGGCAGCATTGGGCGGAATGGGAGGAGTCTGGATCCATGCTCTGCTCTCACAAACACATGGCTCCCACTCAAGTTCTTCCTCCCCCTTGACCTCCTTTGCCAGCATTTGCAAAGCAAGGCCATGATGCTTGCTGCCCACTCCGTTTCTCACGGACTCTCCCACTCACGGCAGCCGGCAGAGACGCTCTCATCCGCGCCGTCAGCACAGTCCTTGTCGCCATCACAGAGCCAGCGCTCGGGGACACACACGTGGGTGCCGGGGCAGGAGAAGGAGGAGGGGCCGCACGTCTTGCCTTCTGTACGAGGGGCAGGAAGACACAGACTCAGGAGGGGACAGGGCAGAGCGGGAAGCCGTGATAACGTGGCCCACTGGGATGTGTGTTTTCCTTGGTAAGACACACGGCTCTCCTTGAAGCACCGACCACCCTGAACCAGATTGAAGCTACTCCTCACCACAGTGAGCCGCCTCGTCAGAGCCGTCCCCACAGTCGTCGCTGCCGTCACAGAGCCACTGCTTGGAGATACACCGGTGGTTCTGACACTCGAACTGGGCCTCTGAGCAGAACTTGTCTGGAATAGACGGGGTCGTAATGAAAAGACAAGGAAAGGCAGGGCAGGTGCCTGCGGCATCCCCTCTTTTGAGAGAGGCTCATCACAAACTGAAGAAGTGACCCCACGGACACTCACTGCAGTGGGTCTCGTCCTCGCCGTTCTCACAGTCGTCCTCCTTGTCACACGTCCAGCTCATGGGGATGCAGCGCCCGCTGGGGCAGGCAAAGTAATTGAGGGGGCATCTGGGGCGTTTCACACCTGGGGGTAGAAGGGAGATGTGAGGACACCGCCAGCCCAGGGTCTCCCGTCCTCCCAGCGAGCTTCTGCTAGCCGACCTGGACAGTCGCGCTCGTCGCTGTAGTCTCCACAGTCGTTGGCGCCGTCGCACACCCAGCTGGGGGCATAGCAGAGGGATGTCCGCTCGCACGGCTGGAAGAGGACGCCTTTCACACCCAAGCGGAAGTAGCTGCTGCAGTCAGTGGCGCCTAGTGGAGGGAGTGTGGGTCAGTGGGGTCACAGGAGAGGAGGAAGGGCAGGGCGCCACCTAGGGGCCGATGAGGAGAGGGTGGAATAGAAGGGGTGGTGAGGGAGGGGTCACACCAAGCTCCCTCTAAGACACACTCTGGGAGCAGCTGCTGGCCCCATGGCGCCCTTACAGTTTCAGATTTGGTGCCTGCTGCCCACTGACTCACTACCTCCAGGGTGGGAGATAAAGCAAAGCCAGAGAGGAGAGAGACTACTATTCCCTGCCAGGCAGGCTGAGAGGAAATAAGGCAGAACAGCCTGAGGCAGGAGGGACAGGGGACAGAAATAGACTAAGGAAAGCAGACATGAGCAGTCTGTCAGTCATGGGCCAGTTGTCAATCATGGGCCAGCTATCAATCATGGGCCGGCTGTCAATCATTCATCAGCTGTCAGTCATGGGCCAGCTGTCAGTCATGGGCTGGCTGTCAATAATTCATCAGCTGTCAATCATTCATCAGCTGTCAGTCATGGGCAGGCTGTCACTCACTGCAATTCATCTCATCCGAGGCATCTTCACAATCCACAAACTGGTTGCAGCGACTGGAGTTCCCGATGCAGGACCCATCCCGGCAGCGGAACTCACCCACGGCACAGGCGGTCTCTAGAACAGAGGCCACCAGTACCATCAGGCCAGGGTTCCCCTGCAGGGCCACAAAGGCCAAGGACAGAGCTCTTGCCTGTCCTCAAGAGTGCCTGGGACAAATGCTCAGCCAGAGTGAGGACGGGGTAGAGACTGAGACTAAAAACCAGGGGTAAAGCAGGGATGAGGCAGGAGGCTGGGGTGAGGCAGAAGGCTGGGGTGAGGCAGAAGTGAGGCAGGAGGTGGAGGAAAGGCAGGGGTGAGGCAGGAGGCTGGGGTGAGGCAGGGGTGAGATAGAAGGCTGAGGTGAGGCAGGGGTGAGGCAGGAGGCTGAGGTGAGGCAGGAGGCTGAGGTGAGGCAGGAGGCTGAGGTGAGGCAGGGGTGAGGCAGGAGGCTGAGGCGAGGCAGGGGTGAGGCAGGAGGCTTGGGTGCAGCAAGCTACTCACTGTTGCAAGGAATCTCATCTGAGCCGTCCCCACAGTCGTCCACCCCATTGCACCACAGCATGTTGGATACACAGCGGCCGTTGTTGCACTGGCGGAACGTCTTCTTGCAGCGGCGTGAGTCTGTGAGGATGGAGTGTGCGTGACCACAGCAGGAATAGGAAGGGGCTCCCCTATCCCCCCACCCCATAATTGTTTAGTTCCCTCCTAGGGTCCCAGCTCTTTATGAACTCAGGCTGTGGAGCTGGGTCACATGGTGCAGGGGCCTGGGGGAGGAGGAGCAGGGGCTGGAGGGGCCTCTTACTGCAGTAGGAGGGCTTCTCATCAGACTTGTCCTTGCAGTGGGAGACGCCATCACAGGTGAGGCTGAAGCTGATGCACTCCCCGTTGGCACACTCAAACTCATCTTGTGCCCGACAGGAGGAGTTCACAGCTGGGGAGGGAGAAGGTTTCATGAGTTGCAGCCCAGCCTGAGGACAGCCTTGTAGCCTGGGGTGGAGTCTGGAAGAAGGGTCTCTTGTACTGATACCCCACAGCAGTCCCTGTCCCAGCTCCAACTTGCTTCCTTACCCCGGCAGGTGAAGTCGTCCTGGAGGATCCGGCCCCCTCGGCAGGAACAGTTGACATGCCCTTGGTGGGTGAGCAGACACAGATCCTGACAGCCTCCATTGTTGATACGGCAGGGGGAAAGTTCACCTGAGCAGAGACAGGGGGGTTGGGGGATGACTGCAAGATGAAGAGTGTTCCCTGGTCTGTGTACTCCCAAGATGTTCCCCTAACATTCCAGTGTTCTGCACAACCCCAGCTGCCACGAGGTTCACAGCACTGGGGAGGACCTTGCACGGGGTGCTGAGGCGGTGAGGCATGGGGGCACTGAGGGCTTTGAGACGATTCTTGGGGGAGATTCTAGGTTGAGAGGTTTTGACAGATATGTGTACCGGTGGTCGAGAGTGTGCACAAGGAGCAGGCAGGGGGCTTGGGGAAGCCTTGGATCTGTTAGTGAAACACACACACACACACACACACACACACACACACACACACACACGAGAGGGCCAGGTGTAGGTATGTATGTCTCTGTACAGGCTGGGAGAGGGGAGGATAGGCTACACCCGGTATGTGGGTATGAAGTGAGGTTTAGGTGACTCTGGGTAGATGGAATTATTAGGTTGAGCGATAGGATCTCCCAGGATGGGGACAAGCCTAGAGCCATGAGGAGTAGGAATGTGTGTGTGTGTGTTTGTGTGTATGTGTGTGTGTGTGTGTGTGCCTGTGCGCGAATGCAGTTTGCATGAGATGGACCCATGTATATCAAGTCCATGTGTGTACACAGATATCTTGAAGGAGCTGGGTTTGAGGAATGTTAGGGCTTTTGGAGTTTCTGGGGGCCAAAGGTCTGTAAAGGTGTTTATCTGTACAGAAGTCCTGGGAGAGACAAGACTGTCATGTACACATGTGTGTGCAGGCACAGGAGAGACAAGACTGTCATGTACACGTGTGTGTGCAGGCACAGAGATCAGGAGAGCAGGCAGGTGGCAGGCCCACTCACAGCTGTTGGTGTCGTTGGCCACAGCGATGATGCCCATGGGCTGCTGGGGGATGTCCACTCGTAGCAGCTTCATGTCGCTGCCCACGTACTTGTTGGCCCGCTGCACGGCCCGCCGCACCCAGTCAGTCCAGAAGATGTGCTCTCCGTACACTGCCAACCCGAAGGGGTGGACGGGCTCTGACTTCAGGATCACCTGTTGAGACAGGAGCATTGGTGTCTCCATGTTCAAGCCCCTCATCAGTTGTAACACCGCAGTGAGGGCGGGCAAGGAGGACGTGGGTTGTCACAGGATGTCTGGGAAGGATTTGGGTGCATCTTGCCTTCTCCCACGTCACAGTGATGCCAGAACCACTCAGGGCAAAGGCTACCCACAGTTAAGAATTCGGCTGGGACCTCTCACAGCGTCCTGGGTCTCCCCGTCTGGTGCTCTAACTTGGTTTCCCCCACGTCCCCACGCACCCACCCCACACACTCACATAGCGGTGGGAGCCATCGTACTCGCAGCGCTCAATCTTGTCCAAGGTGGCGTCCGAGAAGTACAGCTTCTCTGCCCGGTGGTCGATGGCCAACCCGTTGGGCGTGCGGATGTCCTTCTCAATGAGGGTCAGGACGTTGGCTCCGGATAGGGCTGCCCGCATGATGCTCGGGTGAAGCTCGTTCCAATTGGTCCAGAACATCAGGCTGATGGGAAACAGGCAAAGGGGTCAGGAGCGGGACTCTTAGGTAAGAGTCGGCCGTGGAGGACACAGGCCAACCTCGGAGTCAACTAGAACCCAGGATGAGCACAACCTGAGAGGCAGGAAAGTCAACATAGCCTTGGTGCCTGAGAATAGCCCAGCCAGGGCGCTTAGTTACTGCACTACATGGCTAGGTCTGATTCACCTTGTGTGCCCACAGGCATGCACCGCAGTATGGGACAGAACCATCTGCGTTTGCTGAGATCGGAGGCTGTGTAGCCAAGGGAGTCAACTCCCAGCCCCCAGTCCTAGCTCCACCACCCTCCAGCAAAGTAGGCTGGGGAAAAAAAAAGTAGTAGGTTGCCTGCTTTAGGCAATTTGCCTGACCACTCTGCCTTAGTTTTCTCTTATCGCTGCAGAGGGTTGTAAAAATTAAGTAGTGTGTATTCATCTCAACGAGAGTTTTCCATGAGTTTATTGCTAATTCTTTCTCTGAACCGAAGCTGGCTCTTTAACCAACTATCCAGGAAACCCTTGCTAAGTATTGACTATTTCCTTGGGCATACATGGATTGTACCCTCAAAAAAATCGTTTTCGTGGGCTGGAGAGATAGCTCTTCCAAAGGTCCCGAGTTCAATTCCCAGCAATCATATGGTGTCTCATAGTCATCTATAATGAGATCTGGTGCCCTCTTCTGGCCCGCAGGCACACATGCAGGCAGAACATTGTATTCATAATAAATAAATCAATCTTAAAAAAAAAAGTTTTCTCCACAATGTAAGGACTTGTGAACTTAAGGCCTAGCCATGTCCTGCTGTTTGTGGGGTGGTGGTAAGGGCCTGGGCAGGTTGTGGGGTGGTGGTGGGCGTCATGTATAGCACAACAGCGGCAGGGTCGCCCTCAGACAGGTTGATTCATTCACTTGACCCTGGGGTGGTGAACCCTTTATGTATACCTTCCTTTGAGATGTGCCGAAGAAAATAGAAACAGTTTCAGAATAGACCTGGTCACTGGAGCCTCAGCCCCTCCCTTCTCTGACCTAACTGATAAACTTGTAACTTGTCTGCTGACGTTTCTCTCTCTTCTCTCTCCAGGATCTCCAGCCTGGGCTGGCCTTGATGTTCTTTACCTTCTGATCCTCCTGCCTCCATCTTCCAAGTGGTAGGATCACAGGAACGTGCTACCATACACATGCCGGGCAAACAGTCTTCCACCTGAGCTACATTCCAGTGCTCCTCCAGCTCAGCCACAGGATAATGCTTGCCTCCCTCTTAGAGGCCCTATAGGACCCATTCCTCAGGGACAGGGCCAGTCTGTTGTTGTTTGTGTGAGTTTCCTATAGCTCTGACTGTCTTGGAACTGGCTCTGTAAGCCAGGCTAGCCTCCAACTCAGAGATCTGCTTGCTCTGTCTCCCAAATGCATCACCATACCCAGCTAGGGAAGAGGACTCAATGGATGGAGGTGGCAACCCATTCGGTCTGTCCTGGTGGCAGCAGCTGTATGCTTTCTTTCTCTCTCTTCCTCTCTCCATTCCTTAGATAGGGCCTGATATATTCCAAGTGACCTTTCAACTAGTTACGTAGCTGAATGACCTCAACCCCCACTGTTTCTACATTCCCAGTGCTGAGATTATAGGCATGGACCACCTCATCCGGCCAGAGCATTGTTTCTTGTGCAGTCTGGCTTTACAGTGACTTCCACAATCTCAAGTGCAGTCCAGCCCAGTCTCATAGCGGAGCACTGAATTGGCTTACATGGGATGCACCTTGGGTTAAGAGTTTGGCAAAGCCACTTTGGGGATGGTGTGATGGGGGAGGGGAGGCTTCTCTGGGGTAGGTGGTCAGCAGCTACCTGTCCAACTATCTGCTTTCCAAGGCCACTAGTGCTCCAGTGGGCATCGGGAAGATTATGGCTGTCTGAGCTGCTATCCCGACACACTAGCTTCTTCCAGGACCCCCTCCCCCCAAGACAATCTCACACCCCTCCTCCAGTGCTCTCCAGTTACCCTCAGCCTGCCCTGAGCTGCCTCCCTGAGGATATGCTCCCAGACTTCCACAGGGCAGGTCTTTGGCAGTCACGAAATCCTCCATCCTCAGTATGTCTTGCTGACCAGTTCATTCTCTGTGTACTTGGGTTTTTCAGAAGCCACTGGCTCTGGGCTCTAGAGAGAGCTCTTTCCTGGGCTCAGCCAGGAGGATCTTGGTTGAAAACGAGGATGCTTCTTTTAGAATAGCAGAAAAATAGCACGACAGCCCCTCCCCGGAGGCTCTAGGTCCAGGAAGGACAGGCCCTGGGACCAGCCCAGGCAGGTGAGGTCACCAAGGCTGTGGAGTTGCTTCTGGGTTTGTTTGTTCCTTAGTTTCCTAGTAAAGATGTTTGAAAACATTCTGATTCCAGCTGAACTGGGGAGGGCAGGTTGCTCAGACATGAGCCAGGACTGCTATGCAGAGAGGGCATGGCTCACTAGTAACCTGCACATCGAAATGAAGAAAGACAGGGTAGGCAGGAGATAGGCGGACCAGCCTTCCTGTCTGCTCAGGCCGGCCATGCCCAGTGAGGTGGACAGTCCTGTTGCTGTCCTGCTGTGACCTCTTCTCGCTTTTCCCACTTTGGGGTCTTGAGCCCACAACTGCCTTTGCAATGTCCCTTGGTCACTGCCTCGTCATGTACTAAGACCTCTGCTCAGCAAGGGGTTTGCACAGGCCCTCCCCAGAGCCTCCATATGCTCAGGGTCACCAAACCATCATTGAAGCTTTGAGTCCCAGAGTCGCACAGACTTATTCTGTGTGATGAATGCCAGTCACAAAGCCAGAAGCATCTCCCACAGCCCTCAGCCTCCCCTTCGGTTCTGACACTTGTATTAAGCAGAGCTCAGAGAGGTGATGCATGTCCCAGAGGGTGTAGAGCAAGAAATGGCGGACCTCGCCTTTCCCATTCCTGCTCCCCTCTGCCGTGGCTCCCCTCTGCCGTGGCTCCCACCCCGTGGGCCCAGCAGCTTACTTTTGGCATTCATCCAGCACAAATGCCCTTGGGTGGTCGTCTCCAGACATGGTGATGACGGTCTCCCTCTCAAAGGCCCCTGGGCGAGTCTGGTCCACGGTGTGTCGGGTGATGGTGGATGTCGTGTAGCTTGTCCAGTACAGCGTGTCCCAGCCACGGTGATAGGCCAGGCCTTCCACAGAGCCCACATCTGTGAAGAGACAGGAACACCTGTGGGTTGAGAAGGGCCAAAGAGTGGAAGCGGAGGGCCGGCCGGGTAGGTGCTAAGGGGATGACTGGCTCCAATGGGAATTGTGAGAACTGGGAGTTCCTCAGAGGGCTCTTTGGTCTGACTTGCCAGGGCCCCAGATCCTCTCATAGAGCCTTGTCCCACCACCTGCGCCGTGACCTGTGGCACCTTCCTTCCTCTTCCCTTGCTCCTCCCCCCACCCCGAGCCTATGTGTGGTCACACTCCTCAGGAGTGAGTTCTGTCTATTCATGTGTGGGGAGAGATTCCGGTTAACTGAATTTCACCGGGTTGTGGGGGAGAGATTCCGGTTAACTGAATTCCACTGGGGCCAGACTGGACAGCTTCCTGCTTGCAGAGGCCTTGAGCTGGAATGTTAGAGGTAAGGACAAGCTACAGCCCAGGCTAGGAGACAGAGCTGAATAGTGCTGCAAGCAACAGCCAGGGGTGGCTCTGCGGCTCCCCAGGGTGTGTCTTTGTGGCTGCCAGGAGGCTGAGTCCACTGTAGGACAGACAGCTTGGAGGGCGGTGCTGGCTCACAGTCTCTCCTGATGGAGCTGAGACTGAGTATCCAGTGTAGCTGCTGGGGACAGACCCAAAGTCCTGTACATGCCAAGCACGTACTCCATCAGAGAGCTCCACCAGCCCTGGACGCTCCGTTTTTAGATACAGATAGGACATTGAGGAGAAAATGTACCAGGAGCCAGAAGGACAGAAGGACAGGTCTGTTCTTTCCTATGCTGTACCTAGTCAGCACCTGGCTAGTCTGAATGGACCTGCTGGATGAAGAGAGGAACAAAGGAGAAGGGGAATGGACCTCGGGTAGCACAGTGCACGCCTAGCATGCACAAAGCCCCGAGTTCAAGTCCTACCATCACAGAAAAAAAAAGGTATGGTTGGTCGTGCACACCTATAACCCCAGATGACCCCGGCATTGTACAGGGCAAGGTTCAGGCAGGAAGATCAGAAGTTCAAATCAAGGTTATGTATGGCTACAAAGAACGATTTTTAAATGGGGGAAGGGAGGGTGGGAAGAAGAAGAAATGGAAAACCCGATGCGATAAAAGGCAGCGCTGAGCACTGAGGCTATCTCTCTTTATGGTGACAGCTCCATGGCTTTCTCTCTGGCAGAGCCACTGGCTGCCAGGCTCAGCGTTCATGTGCACGCCTCTGAGACCCTGACTCCTGAGGTCAGGGTAAGAAGCTCACTGGAGCTGCTCACTCCCATGCGGGGAATTGCCCCTGAGTCTATGGCTGCTGCCTGTGCTTGTTCTTGGGGCAGAAGGAAACCAAGGAAGGTTTCGGCCTCCTTGAAGGATTGGGCCTCCTTCTGGTTCCACATAAAGAAAAATGTGCAGGATACCACAACAGCAGTGGATCACCTGTAGGATGGTGGTTCTCAACCTTCCTGATGCTGCAACTCTCTAACACAGTTAGTTCCTCGTGCTGTGGTGACCCTAACCATAAATTTTTCCATTACTACTTCATAACTGTAATTTTGCTGCTACTGCTGCTGTTAAGAATTGTATTGTAGCCAGGCAGTGGTGGCACACTCCTTTGATCCCAGCACTTGGGAGGCAGAAGCAGGCGGATTTCTGAGTTCAAGGCCAGCCTGGTCTACAGAGTGAGTTCCAGGACAGCCAAAGCTACACAGAGAAACCCTGTCTTGAAAAACAAAATCCAAATCAAAAACAAAAAAACTGTAAATATCTGGCATGCAGGATATCTGATATGGGGCCCACAGGTTGAGAACTCTGCCTTGGGACCACACAACATGTGGGTTTGGTTGGTGCCTGTGTGTCCACACTGACCCCCCACCCCCACCCCAATACTTATTGGGAGGACTTGGGCTTGGCTCACTTTCCACGATGGTGGTCCTGCCCGAGCCATCGTCATTGATCTGCTGGATGTTCCCAAAGTGGATGTCACTGAAAAAGATCCGGTTAGGGGTGCCTGGGGAGGTGCCTGCTCGGTAGTCAAAGGCCAGGGCGATGACATTTTTCATGTGTTCAGGGTCTTCGAAGGGCTGCACTGGTGCGTTGAGGTTACGCTCATCCGACAGGTGGATGCTCTTGAGGATGGTTCGCTCCGAGTAGAGCAGGTAGCCAGCGTACTCTCGGCAAGAGGCCCCATCTTCTGCAAGCATCCCATGGGCACAGGCACAAGCTCGCTGTCCACCACCCCGATACAAGCAGAGTTGCTGGCACCCACCGTTGGCTACTGCACACACATTGGTACCTGGGGACAGAGCATCAGAAGGTAGTATGGTGTAAACCATAAAGAAAGGCTCTTTGGTGCCTCTCTGTCCTCGGATCAGTTGGAAATTTCAGCTGAGTCCTGCTCAGCCATGGCATCCAATATCTAGATCTATCCTGCTCCTCAGTCCTACCACCCTGCCCCCAGCTCTTTTGAGTCACTGGAAAGTGCCCTGGAGGCTCTGACTTCCCACCCAGTCCCTCTTCCTCCAAGGATCAGCTGTTCTTGTTCACCTTTCTGCCCTGGCCCAGAGCCCAGCCTTACCCTTCTGCCTGTCCCTGTTGAAGACCTTGATGTCTTTAAGCTGCACACCAATGCCCGTTCTCAGAGGCACCGAGTCTGTGGCATTGTCTTTGCATCCGCGCTTGATGGAGCCATTGGCATGAGTTCTGGAGAACAGAAAGTCGTGAGTAGATTGCCACCAAGAAGCCAGAGAGAAGAAACCCATGGGAGAAGCAGGACCTAGCCCTCACCTGTCACTCCAGTAGATGAAATCCTCAAACACAGACACCGAGAACATGTCCATGTTGTTGCTGGACAGGACTACCTCGCGGTTCTCACCCGTCTCCAGATCGATGCGTTCAATCTTGTCCATCCGGGCATCACACCAGTAGAGCTTGCCGCCCTGTGAGCAGAAGTACCCAGCTCACCTTGGACTCTAACTCCTGCATCCCAGGCAGTAGGGATCTGGTTTATGTGTAACCACACTTACTGTGTGGATCTGAGTAGTAACACACCCTCACTCCATACTTTTTAATTTATTTATTATTATTGCCATCATTTGCAGCACTGGAGTCTAAACCCAGGACTAACCATGTTAGGCAAATACCATGTCAGTGCCTTATCTATGTATCTATGTATCTATGTATCTATGTATCTATGTATCTATGTATCACCTATTTATCATCTGTCAATCTATCATCTATGTATCTATCATCTATCTATATAACTATGTATCTATCCATCTATCATGTATCTATCTATGATCTATGTAACTATGTATCGATCTATCATCTATATAACTATGTATCTAACATCTACCTATCATGTATCTATCATCTATGTATCTATCATCTATCTATCTATGTTCTATGTAACTATGTAGCTACGTATCTGGACCACCCTCCATCCTCCTAGAGCAGATTACTATTCTAGGTGATAAATGGGTTAGAAGACCCCACCACCTCCCTAGTCCACGTCTAACCCTGATTGGTTAACCACAGGGAAACTGATAGAAAAAGGTACAGAGGTTGGGTCGTCTCTTCCATCAGCTCCAGGGTGTGTCCATACCTGATAGTCTACTGAGATGCCATTGGGCCAGCTGATGCTGACGTTAACCAGCACCACTCTCTCTGTGCCATCAAGGCGAGACCGCTCAATACGTGGGTAATGACCCCACTCAGTCCAGAACAAGTACCTGTGGGTAGGGATGGAAGTGGAGGTGAGAGCCCATCTCATGCACAAGTTGGGCCTTGTCAGAATATACTGTTGTGGTCAAGAGATCTAAGCCAGCTTGCCTGGCTTCTTACCCCTTCTCTGGGTGGACAGTGATGGCCCGAGGCTTGTCTAGACCCTGGGAAATGACCACATAACGGAAAGAGCCATTGAGCCGGGCAACCTCGATGACATCAAAGCCCTGGTCTGTCCAGTAGATGTTGCCTGAGGAGGGAGTCGGTGGGGTTCAGGGAGATTGATAGAGAGCCTTATATTTGGTTCACTTCCATCCAAGTTTTCCCTGTAGCTCCCACTGGCTCCTACCCATACCTTCACACTCCTCATGTCCCCATGGCCTGTGCTTTTCCCCCAAAGTCTATTTTCCTTCTACCATTCACCTGCGATCCAGTCTACTGCGATGCCCTCCACACGGCCAATGCCATTGGTCACCACATCCTCTCGCCATGTCTGGTCACGCTTGGCCCTGCTGATGGTGCTCAGGCCCATATCCACCCAATAAATAGTATCATTTTCTGGAAGCAGAGGGGCAGATATGAGAATGCCCCTCAATGCAGAGGCACGGCAAGGCAAGGGGGGGTCAAACCATGTGGGGGGTCAGGATAGCACTGAGTGGGGGCTGGAGGTGCCGGGTGCTTTCTTGGAAGTGGGAGGTAGCAGGAAGGGGTGAGGCAGCTGCTATAGACAGTACAGGCAGCCCTTCTAGGACTTGAAGGTGTCACCTCCAGAAGCTACTGGGGCATGTTGACTAATCCCCAGGCTAATAGCTCACCAGCATGGAAGTCGATTCCAACAGCCAGTGAAGTTCCCGACACTGGGACCAGGGCATCCGACTTGTCATTGGGATCCAGTGGGATCCCCCGAATTCCCTCATGTACGGAGTACAGGAGAAAAGAACCCACACCTGCAATACAAGGACACTTCAGACATGAGCCTGGCTGACGACGCTAGGTTCCTGTCACCCTCAAACTGATTTTCTCGGCTTCCCCTTTGTCCGTTTCTTCTACCCATCTCCCAGACCTCTAAACACTCACACCATGTTTGAGACCTGGAGCTTGGACAGGAGATGGCACCTGCCTGTGTAGGGTCTCTGAGGGCCCCAGCTCTGGGGGACCACCTGCAGAACCACTACTCACCACTAGATGGCAGAAAGAGATTTACATTTATTTCTCAGCACCCTGCCCTCTTAATTCAACCCCTTCCTTCCAAGACCCTCAGGGGAGGTCATAGCAGACAACCAGAGCAGCAAAACTCCAAAATCTAGATTCCCAGTTTGGCACTTGGTCTGACCTTAAGTTTCTCACTGTCTTGCCTCTGCTCTATTCCGAATCCTTTCCCAACACAAAGTTCCCAGCATCTTGCTTGTCGCTGGGTCAGTCTTATTCCCAGTTTTCCTGTTTCCGAGAGGGTACTGCTATCTATGTATCCCAGAATCCCCCCTGACTCCCATCCCTCTGATATAGTGTGTGCCTCAGTAAATCCCCCCATTAAGCCTTGGTTGCTTAAACTCTGTGAAAGAAGAAGAAGAGGAGGAGGAGGAGAAAAAGGAGGAGGAGGAAGAGGAGGAGGAGGAGGAAAAGGAGGAGAAAAAGGAGGAGGAGGAAGAGGAGGAGGAGGAAGAGGAGGAGGAGGAAGAGGAGGAGGAAAAGGAGGAGGAGGAAAAGGAGGAAGAGGAAAAGGAGGAGGAGGAAAAGGAGGAAGAGGAAAAGGAGGAGGAGGATAAGGAGGGGGAGGAGAAGGAGGGGGAAGAGGAGAAGAGGAGGAAGAGGAGGAGGAGGAGGAAGAGGAGAAGGAAGAGAAGGAGAAAAACACAGTCAAGTGCATTTGGGGAACCCCAGACACTAAAAGTCTCCCGAAATATGCTCAGTATACTCAGGGTTCTGAGGAGCTGACTAGCAAAAAAAAAACATGTTTCCATGTTGCTCGGCCCAGGGTTCCCTTCTGTAACACCTACCCACATCAAAGCAGGAGGTTTCTGGCAGAGTACTTTGGGGAAAAGTACTGTCCAAGGGCAAGCTTGTAAACCAGCAAGTTCTTGTGAAGTGTTTCTGAGTCTCACCCCTTTCCTGCAAGCCAGCTGAGTAGCCCAGCCTAGAGCCTGCCTCCTCACACGCATACACGTTCCTAATAGTCTCCTAACTGGTCTAACTGCCTTGGTTTCTCCCTCCCCCATTCTGTAAGCTTTCTGCCCCCAGGTTAATCTCCAAACACCACTTTCCAGGCACTCCTGGTTGAGAACCCACAGGACCCCACCCATGCTCACAGCCTTATCATAGTCTTCCCACGCTGTTCTCCACGGGGCTCAGGGGCCCCAGGACTTGACTGCTTAGCTATATTTCTTGCCTCGTATATAGCATGAATGTCTGTCTCCAATGCACGCACACGTAGCCGGGATTTAAGTCAGGGCTCAGGGCGTGCTAAGCACACTCTATTGTACCACCAACTCTGTCTTCCATGTACCAAGTATCAAATTCTACCCATGCTATAAACCCAGGGCACAGCACAGGGCTGCCACTTCTGCCAAGCTGACCTGCCTCGGTCTGCCAGTGTCTACCTCACCAAAACCTACTGCAGGTGCTGGGAAGTCACCACCACAATGTAGTCTGGCTTTTCACTATGCTGGTCCCATTTTCTGGCTTGAGCTTTTGTCCACAGGACCCAGTAAGTGGGACTGGATGAGCATCTAACCCACAAGATTCCAGGTAACGCATGATGAACACCGTCTTTCTCAAACACATGATGTAGCAACAGGGTAGAAGGGGTCAAGGTTAGGCAGGAAATGCCGGGAACTGACCCTCACAGGCCTGCTGCCCGCTCCGGAGGCTGTAACCTGCTGTACACATACAGGAGCGAGTTGTCTCTGACGTCGGCAGGCAGAGCTGGGAGCAGTCTCCGTTGTTGACACTGCATGGGTTGGTGCCCTCGTGCTCTGGGGGAGGACACGGGAATGGACAGAAAGGGTGAGACAGCCTTCGTGAGGGACAGGCTTGGGCTACTCAGAGAGGACAGTCACTGAATTCACCTTGGACCGGTTAGGGTCCCACCCAACTCAACTCTCAGGTCTTATGTCTTCTTAGAACCCCAGACCTTCTGGTCAGACTGAATGTACATTTCACATGAGTAGGGTAAGGTAAAAAAAAGTCCTTCGGGTGAAGAGCAGAGCTCAGCCCTCTCTCTATCCCCACACCCCACTGTCTTGGAGGCTGCTCCTGGTCACGGCTCTGCAGCCTCTCTGCCACCCCCGTCCCCGCTCTGCAGATCCTGTGCACACCACATCCCGCGCCCACTGCATACCTAGCTGGATGCTCTCGTCATACACCTTCATGTGCATAACCAACGTCGTGCTGTTCCGCAGCACCACGGACCCGGAGCCGTCGGCCTTGTTGCACGTGCCCATCTTCTCTGACACCTGGTCTGCCCACCACAGCTTGTCCCCTGGGGCAACAGGAGGGAATAAGACCCTCGGGAAGGCCCCCTCCTCAGCCCTCTTGCAGAAGACATTAAGCTTGTGGGGTGGAAAGTGGCTCAGGGGATACCCCTTCCCTCCCCCACCACTCAGCTGTGCCTGGCCTGCTCTGATTCCATCCCTCCTCCCACCCGAGCCCTCACCCATGATAGCCAGGGCCGTGGCCTTGCCCAGCTGGCTCCGCATGGTGTCGATGACCTCCAGTTCACTCCCATCCAGATTGCACCGGTTGATTGTGCGGTTCCCAGAGCTGATCCAGTAGAGTTTACTCTCGGGGAAGTCAATGGCCAACCCTGGAAGAAGAGTGGGTGTCAGAACCATGGCGCCGTGGCCCTTGTGGCTCTGGGACAAGGTGTAGTGAGAGTAGGCACCAAGCTGGGAGCTGGAAGAGGCCTAGGGCACCAGAGAGACACTAGGAGCATCTCCTAACGGGGGAGCTAGAGGCCTGCAGGAGCAAGGAGGGCAAACACATACCCACAGGGCCCTTCTGGCCACTGAAGAGCAGAGTGCGGTTGCTTCCATCCATGTTAGCCATGCTGATGTTGTCCCCATCAGTCCAGTAGAGCTTGCTGGGAAAGGAACCAAGAGAAGGTTAAGGGTCCTCCTCTTCCCTCCTCACACGGGTGTGCCCCAGCCCCGGGCTGCGGACTGACCCACGAAGAGGGTGGACGACCAGGCCGTGGGGCTGCTCTAGGCCCTGCACCACCGCATTCTTGAAGGAGCCATCTAGCCGGGCCACGTTGATCTGCTTCTTGTTGGTGTCATAACTCGTCCAGAACAGATTTCGGGACACCCAGTCCACAGCTAGCCCATGGGCGTTGGGCAAGTCTGGGGGCACAAATAAAGAGTCGGTGGTTGGTATCTGCAGGGTTATAGGTTGAGGAGGGTGTGGTAAATGGGGACCGAGGGTTAAAAATGGGCTGGAGATAAGGTTTGGAGAAGGAGCATCAGGATCACAGGGGATGTGACTGGTGTGAGCCTCGGGGTGGAGGGCAGTGCCAGAACCTGCAGAGACGACGGTCTCCACGCCGGTGCCGTTGATGAACGCCCGTTTGATGGCTTGGGTCCGCACGTCGGACCAGTAAACTCGCTCCTCTCGGGCATCGTAATCCAGCACTGTGACATTGTCGATGTCGGGCACCGTGAAGGAGATGATGTAATTGTAGTAAGGGGCATCCAGATCCACGCCCCGGATCTCCATCTGACGTGCGTACAGTAGGAACTTCTTAAACTCTGCGGGACACAGGCGCGTCACTGAAGGCAGTCCCTTGCCTTCAGATTTCCTGCCTACCTAGGTTAAGTCTCTCCCCTGAGTCCCCCCGGGAGCTGTTGGCCTTTAGCTACGACAGTGGCCCTCAACCTTCCTAATGCTATGACCCTTCCTTGTGTTGTATCTCCCAACCATAAAAGTATTTTCGTTGCTAATTCATAACTGTAGTTTTGCTACTGTTATGAATAGGATATCTGATATATGATCCTGTGAAACGGTCATTTGACCCCCAAAGGGGTCGAAACCCATAGGTTGAGAACTGTGAAGAGACCGTGTCAGGTCCTGGTGGTTGTGGCTCCTTCCTCCAGAGCCAGCTGGTTTTCAGAGCCCCTCCTTCCAGTCATTCCTTTGCTTAACACCAGGGACCTCCGGCGTCTCCTTCTCAGTTTACCGGTAGCTGTTTAGGGGAGGTGGCTTCCTACCGTAGCAGGTGGTGTTGTCCTTGTGGAGTTTCATAAGATGAGGACAGGCACAAGAGACAGTCCGGTTATAGTTGATGAGGCACAGGTGGGAACAGGGCCCCCGGCCCCCGTTGGCTTCACATGGGTTTGGAGCTGGCCCGGAGAGAAGAAGCAAGGGCATCCTGTGACATGTTGATCCCTCCCTGGCCCTTCTCACCTGGATTTCACCCAAACTCTCATCTCCCACCCCCACAACCCCGGTATCCCAGCACCCTCCCCATCCAAGGGTTGATGGCTCCTCTTCAGTTGCCTGAAAGGCTCAAGTCCCTTACCCGTGGGTTGCCGAGAAGGATGGTACACCTGTAGGTCGAAGGGCTGGGTGTTGGTCCTCTGTACCACGGTGACATTGTGGCCAGTCCACTTGTTGGCCTTAGCCAGGGTATTTGTTCGCCAGTCAGTCCAGTATACCTCCCCGCCGTACAGTGTCACGGCAAATGGGTGTGACAGGAACTCGTGTCCCCGAAGCACCTCCATGTGGCCAGAGCCGTCATACCGGGCTGAGTAGATAGCATCTGACCTGAGGGTGTAATGGAGGGGACAGTGGGGTTCTCAGTAAGGTATCCTGCCCAGGTGTCCACCTTCCCTCACCCTCACAACTCAATACACCCGGGAACTCCTCTTCCCAAGCCTGCCTGGGCTGCACGGGTTGGGGGTGGGGTAATCCAATAGGCTGGAATCCTAGCCTTATGTCCCCACCAAGGGAATCTTCTAGATTTCTTCCCCAGGGTTACAGTTGGCATTCAGAGCTCCAGTGTGAGTTAGGAAAAGGCACTTTCTCTTTGTTCTGGGCAGACAGAGCCCTCAGCAGGGACACAGGGTGTGAAAAGAGCCCAGGGTGGATGACTGCAGGTTACAACCCTTCTCCTTCTCCTCAGTCCTCCCCACCCCCATCCTCCTCTTGGCTTCATCTTTGTTCACACTGGTCCCACCCCTCCCCTGCCCGGGTGCTACTGACCTGGCATCAATCCAGAGGATGCGCTTCTCCAGGTAATCCACAGTGAGCCCGTTGGGCCAGCCCCCAGAGCCTGTCTCTCGGTGGATGGTTCGGCGCCCAGCCCCACTCATGGATGCTGCCTCAATTCGTGGCAGGCTGGCGTCCCAATCTGTCCAAAACAGAATCCTAGGGAGGGAGGGAGGAGGGCCAAAGTTGAGGTGGTCGCACCACACATAAACACTTCTGGGGAGCCAACAGTACAGAGAAGACAGGTGTCTCTAGGCAGGCTGAACACAGGGCTTCAGACAGTCGAGCAGAGTCCTTACCCATCCCGAGGGTCCAGCGCAATTGCCCTTGGGTGCTCAATGTCACCCGCCAGCAGAGTGGTCCGGAGGGTTCCATCCAGCTTGGCCACTTCGATCTGGTCCAGGTTGCTCTCCACCCAGTAGATGTTGCCTGCAATCCAGTCTACAGCCAGGCCCTCTGGTGTGGCCAAGCCATACTGAATTACTACCTCAAAGCTGGTCAGGGCTAGGAAGAGAAGGTTGCAGAAGGTTAGAGACTCCTGGGTCAGGGCTTTGTGGATATGTGGATCTCAGAATCCCTCAGTGACCCACCTTCACTTCTGCCCAGATTGCTGAAGGGTCCCACTCTCCTCTCTCAGGCCTCTTTCCCGCTAGGAGGGAGGTGGCAAAGGGGGCTCTTGGAGGAGGGGGTGAGGGCAGCCACTTTATGTATGTACTATTCTGAGGGGGCTAACCTGGGAAAGGAGCTTCTGAGAGCATGTCTGGACACACTATAAGGATGACAGAACATGCTAGAAATTACCCATAGAATATCCTGAAGATATTACTCTATGCTAATATGTCCATGTGTCATATTATTTTAGAAATTGTCATGTGATAAACGGCTTAGGTTATTTAGCTATTCTCCTGAAGATGGACATTTGAGATGTTTCCATTATAATAAACAGTACAAATCCCCCTATTAAAATATGCCTTTTCCTTCCTCTGTCCTGACATACAACTTAAAATTGTCAGTCTTGATCACTACTGTGTCCAGTGTCCAGCGTACAACAGATGCTCAATACTGAGCCTGTGATGGCTTGGGCTACCCTGAAACAGAGGTAGTCCATCCCTATATGGCATTTTCCTTCTAAGCCTGAAATTCCAAGATTGGGGAGCCAGGCTTCAGGCCATTCCAAAGAGAGGGTGATCATTTTGTTAGTTATCAGACGAGCAGGAATGCTTACGATAATTACGGGGCATCAGGCTCTGAGACCCACAGCAAAATCTAACCCAATTAACAGGGAGGTTGGGGGATGGGCAGCCAAAGCCTCAGCTTTGGGGCCACCTGAATCTGGGCCTGTGACCCTGACTGCCCAAGTACCATCTGTGTGCAATCCTGGCACCCCTCCCAGGCCCAAAGAGTCACCTCCGTTGTCCAGTAGTTTCCCACGGTAGATCTTGTCCTCTACCACGTCGGTCCAGTAGAGGGCGCTCTGGCTGAGGTGAAAGTCCAGGGCAATGGTGTTGCGCAGGCCAGGCACTAAGACGCTGTAGTCCCCCTTGTGAAGGTCAATGCGTCTGATCTCATGGCGGTTGGAGAAGATGATGAACGGTTTGAAGGGATCTGGAGGGAGGCATGTGATCAGGTCAGCGAAGGGCTTACAGCCGCCGAGCCACCCTAGCTTAGGCACGTGACCAGGCCTGCTTGGCTGGCTCCCCTAGACTCCGCTGTGTCTTACCCAGACTGCGGCAGCTCTCTCCGTCAGGCTCCAAGACCCAGCCCTCGTAGCAGGAGCACTTCACGCTGAACTTGTTCTGGTCACACTTCTGGCTGCATTTGAGGTGCTTGGCACAGTAACTCTGGATCTGGCAGGTGTGGTTGTCAGGTCCCAGTTCCATGCCCAGAGGGCACGAGCATACAATGCCTTCACCAGGGGCCACTGAGCAGTTGTGACTACAGCCGCCATTATTCAGAGAGCACTGGTCTGGGGTGGGGTGGGGGAGGGACAGGCAGGGGTTAGGATCCCCAGTCAAGATCTGGGAGGAGGCAGGTCGTAGCCCTGTTGGGCCTTCAAGTTTTTTTGTATCCTGTTCCAAGCCCTGGAACCCTAACCACAGCCCGGCTGAGCCTCTGCCTCCCTCCCCAGGCTCTCTTAGAATCAGAATTGGGACACCAGATCCTGACAGTGAGAACTGTCATCCTTTCTCCTCAACCCTGTCTGCTCTCAATGCCCTGACGTCATTGGTTGGGACCCGGGCATTTTGCCTCCTCTTTGGGAGGATCCTTAGGTCAAAGCCTTTTCTTCAATCCCTCCCGATTCAGGTGTAACACCCGATTCAGGGTGCAGAGGAGAATGCCCTGACCTTTCCGACATGCCCCATGGCAGCAGTTTCTGGGCCAGCCTCAGATGGCCTTATCCTTCACTCCTTTCTCAGAAGTCATATGTCTTGTCTGCTCTGGGACAGTGCGGTTGTTCAGACCTCCCCGACCCTCCTCACTCATTCTACACATTTTGCCCATTTCCGGGAACCTGGTTAAAATCCCCTCCTCCAGAAGTCAGCCCGAATCATGCCTCAAGCCCGTGCCTCACCCGGAGTCTGTGCTCCCTATGTCTGACTGAGGGTGGCTGTTCCAGGTCAGGAGTCCTAATGGCTCCCTCCCTGCCATGCCTTCAGAGTAGGATGGCCCTGGGCTAGTTTATTTAAGGGCTCTGTGCCTCTTCTTCCTCAGAGTAAATGCTACGGGAATTGTGGGACGCCTCACGCAGGGCCAAAGTATACCCTAGATCAATGCTGGAGACACAGTCCTGCCTCCTCCTGCCCCAGATCATTTCCTACAGCCCTGCTCTGGACAAGATGCCTCTCCACACTGTTGACCAACCCCAGGCCCTACCAGGGCCTTACCACAGAGCTCGCCCTCATCAGAACCGTCTCCGCAGTCATCCTTGCCGTCACACAGCTTGTCAGGAGGCAGGCATACGGAGGTGTTGTTGGCGCAGGGGTGGGAGGGTGGCCTGCAGGCCAGGGCCTCGCAGTTCTCCTCATCTGAGTTATCTTCACAGTCACTGTCACCATCACACACCCACGCCTTGCTGATGCACCGAGCTGAGGGACCAACATGAGAACAGAATGAGGAGCCGGGCCTGTAGAGTGGAACTCACTGTGCCCTGCCCAGACCCAGTGGCCCTGTCTAATAGCATCTTCATTGAAGGAGCTCATAATGAACCTTGAAACCGTTTCTGTGTGTCAGATCCACATAGCTAATGAAGAAGACAGGAACCTGCAGAAGGTGCTGGCACTCAACTCCGGCCCGGGTTTGGGTTCCTGGGGTCCTTCATATGGACTCTGGCTCTTCCTCTCCCTCCCCTCCACACAACACCAAGCCACTGTTACATTCTCAAGATGGCCTCCTCCTACCCATGAAGCCCCTCGCTCTGCCCCCTCTCACCTGAGTCCTTGCAGCCAAACTTGACGTTCGGGTCACAAACGTGGGTCACCCCCTCACAGCTCTTCTCGTCACTGGAGTCCATGCAGTCCGTGTCCCCGTCACATCGCCACCGCAGGGGGATGCACAGGCCATCTAGTCGGCACTGGAACTCATCCGAGTGGCAGCCACCAGGAGGTCTTGTGGCTGGAGGACACGGGTTAGGGGGTGTGGTGTATCAGGAGGGAGAGGCCCTCTGGACAGATTTCTCCCACTACCTCTGCTTAGCCTGTATGCTGAGCTGAAGTGGGGATCCTGCGAGCCTGCCGGTAGCCAGAAAGCACTAACTCATCGAGAGACTCAGACGTCAAATCTTTAAGGACCCTGGAGTGACGTCTTATCTAATGTCCCTCCCTCTAACATTCCATTAGGACAAAACTCAAATGCATCAACCTAACGCGTCTCCCTCATTCCCTGCACACTCACTGCGTGACAGCGATGTTCTAGCACTGTCCCGCCTGCTGCAGACACAAAGACCAAGTCCTTCCTCCTACATAGCTTAGGGTCCAGTGGAGGGGGATGGATCTAGGCCATGACTGCAGGCAATGACCCGAGTTTAACAGTGCCAGGCTGATGAAATGACCTCAGACAAGGTGGCCTCGGCAGGCCCCTGGGCAGAAATCGCCTCAGTGGGGATGTGAATTGAAAGTGAACCACTAAGATACATGTAGTTGCACACCCAATAGAGGAACACCCCATGGGAAGCCTCTAAGATAGACCAGTAGAGGCAGAGTTGGGAGGGCAGGGAGGCAGAACATGGATCAGAGGTGGGTGAAGGGCCCAGAGGTCTCGGCACATTTTCCATGTGTGCAGAGCTTGTGAAGCCCGAGGGGAGTGTGAGGGCCCACGATCACAGGCCCATCCGGATCTTCCTGTATCCCACCTGATCCCGTAGGCCAGTGGCATACTGGAAATGCCCCCCACGTATGAGCACTGATGGTCAGTAACTGGGGTTGCATGGTGTGCCCACTCTTCCAGCCTGTTTGCCATGAAGAGGCATACTCTTCTCATGTGTCAACTCTCGGCTGCTGACTATGACCTGACTTCCTTCCCTGGGGGCCTCAAGTTCAGTGTGAGGTAATTTCCTTCCAGGGTTGTCTTCCAAAGGTACCACCAACTTCACAGTATCTTCCAAAGCACCCCCAGTGCCTCCCAGGCCAGCCTCTGCCCGACTGTCATCATGCTATTGGAAGTAGCTGCTTCCAGAGTAGCCCCATCCCCTTGACCCTGCATGAGGCATCTGCTGTCTGGCCAGCCACCTTGTACCCCCATAAGAAGTGTCACATTCTCCTATACAAGTACTGTAATCACCTGCAGGCCCACATTCTCCTCAAGGTCCTAGGCCATGTCAGCTGAGAACCACAGATTAACTATCTTTGCCAACACTGTCCACATACCAGGTCCCACAGCTCCTGTCTCCACCTACAGACTGCAGGAAGAAGCCTGGATGCAGAGGAAGCCAGGTCTACATGGCTTGTTGGGCAAGGCCTGCATTGCTTCACGCCGTCTAGGAAGGGATCTTTTCCTAGATCCTGTAGCCCTTTTCAGACATGATCCTTAACACTGAGCTTCTGTGACCCTCTTGGCTCTGGTTCTCAGCTGGATGCAAAGAGTGATCCTACGGCACCCAACAAGATGCTAACTCTGAGGTAGATACTACTAGCTGGAGGTTCATGTACCATGTAAGGCTTGCAGAAATATTTTTGACCCATAGGTAAACTGTCGGTTGTCGTGAGCTGAACTGCAATCCCTAAAACAGATGCTGAGCCCCGCATACCGCCTTGTTTGGCGATAGTGTCTCTGTAGATCGAAATCACTGGGGTTGGGCCTAGTTAACGGTACTAATGTTCCTATAAAGAGAAAAACGTGGACCCAGGGACAGACACACTTAGGGAAGACGCTACGTGAGGATGAAAGCAGAGACAGGCTGACGCGTCCAGAATGAAGGAAGGCCAAAGGTCTCTAAAGACACAAGGACGTGTTTTCCTTCACAGGCTGAGGAGGAGCCAGCCCTGAGTTCAGGACAGTTAGCTTTTCTACTCCTCACACTTTGTGGAGCACGCTTCTGTGGTTTAAGCCCCTCGCTTGTGGTACTGTGCTACAGAAACGTCAGCAAACTGAGATACCAGTGTCGACGGAATACAGTACATTTCACAGGAAAAAAAAAATTGGCATTTCTGTCTTTTCTTAAAGCCAGACCTAGCTTATATGGGACCTCTTTTATGGCAGTGACGACATCAATGTCCACAGAGAGGATCCATGCCCTCTGGGAAACTCAGCCTCTCCCAAGAGGCCCCATGATCTGGGCACTGGGAGCCTCCTTGGTATTCTTTCTTCCTCCTTTTTGAGACGGGTCTTTACTCCCCGGGCCAGACTGACCTACTGTCAGTGATGGATTCTCCTACCTCAGCCTCTCCTGTGGTGGAATTATCAGTGTGAGCCACCATGCCTGTCAATCCACCGCTCCCAGACACACATCCCTGTACCCTGATTACTGCCATGTCAGTGGTATTTGCTGAGAAAACCCAGAGGCCCACGGAGATTAGGTAACTTGCCCAAGGCCACCCAGATAACAAGCTGCAGAGCTGGAGCTGAGACCTAAGGCCACCCAACTGCCAGGCCTTCAATCTTAACAGTGTGTGGCAATGATTCGCCAGCCACCGCCCTCTCCCGTGGGACTAGAGCCTCCTCAAGGACAAGAGGCAAGCATCAGCGATCTCAGGGTAGTGACAAAGCGATCTCAGGGTTCCTGGGTGGTGACAACAGTGGGGTGGGGGTGGCCAGATGGGCTGGATGCTAGTCCAGAGGGCTCACCCTGGTTGGTGCAGTTCGCGTGCGTCTCGTCACTGTAGTCCCCACAATCATTGTCCCCATCACACGTCCAGTGCTCCGGGATGCATCTGCCGCTGTTGCACTTGAACTGGGTACTGGAGCAGGAGTGACTGCAGCCAGCTTCGTCGCTGTTGTCCCCACAGTCATTGTCTGGAGGGAGGGAAGAGGGGGAGAGTCGAGGATGGGGGTCAGTAGAGCAGCCTTTCTGTGATCCCCCAGCTTGGCCCGCTGGCCCCCACATTCCCACCCGCAGCCCCGCCCCACCTCCCACTGAGAAAAATAACAAACAGAAAAGACACAGAAACTGCATAGATTGCAGCATGCACCATGGCCCAAGGGGTGGGGGAGGCAGAGGGTGGGCTCTAGGAGGCCCCTCCCTGAGTCTCAGAAAGTCGGGGGTGGGGCCATCCTTTGCAGCAGGATATGGGGACAGGACTGCTTACTTTAGGGGGCTAGGGAGGGGTTCCTAATGGTTTAAGAGAGGAGGTAGGTGGGGTGTAGGTAAGACTGCTGACTGGAAGGGCTTTTACCCAGCCACACACCGGGCTTGGACATCACCAGACACTGGGTGCTGGCTCCCAGAGCCTTGCCTGCAGCTGAGGTTAGAGGACTGTTCTTCTAAAGTAGGTATGGGGGTAAACATCCTGCCTCCTAAGCCCTGGGGTAACTTCTCTCTGCACTCACTGACAGGACCCTCAAAGATGGAGGGTAGCCAGTGCTCTCGGAGTGTAGTGTGTTCCTGTCCACTTTTAACTGGCTTTGATTTTCTTCCCCCAGTTCTCAGCCTCACCACCTCTGTCACCTCTGTCACCTCTCTCCTCTGAACATCCTCCCAAGTCCTCTCCTGCGTCTTCCCTATAGTACCCACTCTCCTGCCTCTGCCTCTTCTGTCTCTGTGTGTCTGACAGCTCTGGGCCAGGGAGCCTAGGGGACCGGGTAGGCTAAGGCCATCTGGGGCTCTGGGGTGATGGTGCATGTGCTTCTATGCACTGACCGGCAGGCTCAGGACAGGTCTTTTCGTCAGAGCCGTCCCCACAATCCTTCTCTGAAACACAGAAACCGCCAGGGCAACCATTGGCACTTGAGACACAGCACAGAGGAGGGTGATATGGTACCGACCCAACCCATCCTCACATGTGAAGCAGGGCTGGAGCCCCTGGGCCAGCAAATCACAACATAACACAACACAACAGCACACCAGACAAGACAGAGTCCGAAACAGCACACACAACAACCACTTCCACTGTGGCCCCTGGGGCTCAGGGCTGACATCACCTGGTCCATGGCTGACCTCCAGGTGTGCTTCCAAGCCTGAAGCCCAGAGCCTGGGGCATACAGTAAGGACCCCAAGAGGCAGAGGATGTAGGGAGAAGAGGGTGGGTGCTAAGCCTCTTACTTTGCTGCCCTGTCCTCACTTAACTTTCCCTGTCAGAGGGTGGGTATCTCTCCTCTACTAGGGCAGGGGTGATACAACTGTATCTTTCTGCCCATCTTGGTGCCTCATAGTATTTCTGGCTTCTTCCTGTTTCTCCCAGCCAATCCCTCAGGGTTTCAGTGTACTGCAGAGAGCCCCAGCTTGAGTCTAAGATCTTGCCTGCCTCCTCTGGGGCCTGGCTGTGGCTTCTGATTTTCCTAGGAATTACGGTAAGAGGAGGGAGGTAAGTTCTTACCATTGTCACACCGCCAGTTGATGTTAATACATCTGCCATTGTTGCAGGTAAACTGAGTCAGGGGGAAGCAGGTTGGGTAGGCTGTCAGAGAGGAAGAGAAACAGTTGAGTAGAGCCCTCAAAGTCACACGTTCTCACGTTGAGAAGCAGGTGGCGAGGGGGACCCTTCCACGAGCAGGAGTCTTTAGCAGAGCGGGATAGGGGAGAGGGCTCAGCCGGAAACTGCTCATTCACTCCTGCTAGGCGTCAACACAAGCTCCCCAAATCAACCCTGCGATGGGGGTGCTATTTTCCCCTATTGCAGACAAAACTCATCAAGCCACAACTTACTCAAGCCTACCAGGTGCACGCGGTCTCCAGACCCCACCCGTGAGCTGCCCCTCCCCTCAGCCGGCCAGACTTTCCTGCCGTGCCTTGACCCTCACCGCATGAGGCTGACTCATCGGACCGGTCCCCACAGTCATCATCCAGATCACAGGTCCAAGAGATAGGGATGCATCGGCCACTGGCACAGGAGAACTGGTTGGGTGGGCAGGTGCGGGCTGGGGGGATGGGGCAGGTACAGACGGTCAATCATCTGGCCCCTCTCCTCCCCCATCGTCTCTGCCCCCCCCCCCCCCATGTTATTTTCTATGTTATTTTCTAGTTTCCAGAATCACACTGGTACCTGACCCCATCTCCCAAGGGAATCTCTGGGGTCTTTGGGAAAAGCTCCATCCGCGTTTTTTCCTCATCTCCATCTAAAGTTGTATCTGTTCCCCTAAACACCCAACTCCGTTGGTCTGTCCATCCTGACAGGGAATGGAAGACCCCCACCTCCTGCCCAGGGTCCCTTCCCCTCTGTTCTGGGTTCACGGGCTCCTCTGTCTTCCCAGGCCTGGCTCTTGGACTGCCGCGCCCGACTCCACACCTGAGCACGTGGCGTTGGACTCATCCTCGCTGTTGCCACAATCGTTATCCCCATCACAGAGCCAACGGTTGGGGATACACCGGTTGTTCTCACATTTGAATCGGTCTGAGGGACAGGTGTGTTGATCTGGGGAAGGAGAACAGGTCAGGGGTCAGTGAGAATGGATTCTCTGTTCACTCGGACGCACGTCCCGAGTCCCGCTGCCCTGCGCAGGCGCACATCCAAAGTCCCAGTGCCGGGCAGGGGCGCACATCCAGACTCCTGCTGCCCGTCCACCCAAGGTAGAAACGGTGACTCACGGCACAGTGCCGGGGCCTCATCGCTGTTGTCCAGACAGTCGTTGTCTCCATCACACTTCCAGCGCTCCTGGATGCAGCGGTTGTTGGCACAGGCAAACTCGCCCGGCTGGCACTGGGGTGGGGGCACGTAGGATGGGTTCGCTGTGGGCACCACAGGAGTGTGAGGGGGAAGGTCAGACCCAGGCCACGGGACAGGAGCTTAAACCCCTGAATTTCTCTTCTGATTTACTGTTTTCTGATACGCTACAGAGTAATTTTCCTCTAGTAAAGAATTCTCCATGAGCAGATTATTCGGTTCAATACGGTAAATCTTTCTTAGGCAATGTCTGTATCTCCCTGCCGTCTGAGAGTAAACTATTCTCAGGAGATCTCTTTACTACAGGTCACAAGATGTGCTTGGTCCACTGCTGACTTTGAACGGCCCCTAGTTGTCATCTCAGGAGCCACCAAGGATCCTGCCCGGGACTTTCTCTTTCACGAAGCCATAGCTCCACCTCGGGAGTAAACAGAGATCCCCTGATCTCCGCGCGCTCCACTCTTCCCATCCCCAACGGAGATACCTCACCATCATTGTCCTCCTTAGCATCTAAGCAGACCCTTGTCTATGCCACTGGCTGCCTGGACCTGAGACTGTGCTGTCAGTCACCCCGAGCTTTGCATTCCCTTTTCTCACCCAATTTCTAAAACCTCTGCAGAGTGGACCACTGGGCCTCGGAAGTTGGTATGTGTGCTCCTTGCTCCGCAGAGCCCCTTCTTGGCTGCTCTTCCCCTTCTTTCTAGAACGAGTGTTGAGCTTCTCCAGTCGCTCCATCATGGCTAAGGACGCTCTGCTCCTGATCCACTATCACCTTCTCTACAACCATTCCTGGCTCCGTTCTTCTATTATTTACTTCTAAATAGAGGCCTCGTGTATCCCAGACTAGCCTTGAATGTCTGGTTTTTGTTTATTTATTTTTATTTTATGCATATGAGTACACTGTCGCTGTCTTCAGACACACCAGAAGGGGGTGTCGGATCCCATTACGGATGGTTGTGAGCCACCATGTGGTTGCTGGGAATTGAACTCAGGACCTCTGGAAGAGTAGTCAGTGCTCTTATCTGCTGAGCTATCTCTCCAGCCCCAGCTTAATTTTTAACGGTGTCAGTGTCCACAGAGACAGTTCTATTGCCCTGGCCCCTTTCATATCCTTTGCCAATGTTCTCAGCCTCCACTGACTCTTAGTCTTGTTCTCAGCTGGACACTGATCGCTCCTGAGCCTTTTTTTTCTTTTGTCTTCCTTTTGTATTTGTATTTTGAGAGCAGATTTCATTATATAGCCTTGACTGGCTTGGAACTCTCTGTGTAGACCAGGCTGGCCTGGAACTCACAAAGATCCACACACCTCTGCCCACTGAATGCTGAGATTAAAGATGTAGGCCACCACATCCAACTACTGACACAGTTCACTCCCAGAACTGTGATGAAGTTTATTCCAGCTATGGGAAAGTGTAAGTATGTGATCACTACAGAAGGGTTAGTAAATAAATGGGCTCTTGGGGTCAGACATTCGAGTCGGGATGCCTGTGCTAACTTGGAACTCGGTATCATCCCTTGTAAATAAAAGTGCTGTCCCCACAGAGCCGTGTCAGAGGGTAAGTCACTATGTGGGAAATTCTTAAAACAACACATAGTGAATGTTGGCTGTGCTTATAAAACAAAACAAAACAAAAACAAAACAAAAACAACACGCATCAGCAGAGAAATGGCTGAGTCAACAATAGGATGTTTACTAAATTGTACAGTTTGGCCACTAAAAACGCTACTTACATATTCACGGTATATTGGTAAGTGACGGAGGCAGGGACCGGAAGAGCGTGCATACAGCACTGCCCAGTTATGTAGACATAAACGTGCAGACATGTAGGGGTCCCCCTAAAATGGCATTATGGGCTAGTAGGATTGGGGGTGTTTTCTGCATTCTTGGTGTTTTTCTACACCGTACATTTATTCATTTTTACAATGATTACCTTCTTTTATTTTAACCTTATTTGTGTGTGTGTGATGCTGGGAACTGGACCTAAGGCCTTACCTGAAGGCCAACATCCCTGGAACCCTTCTTATGTTTAGGAGATCAAGGCTGTTTAAATCATGAACTTAGGGTCAGGAGAGATGGATCCGAAGTCAGGAGCATTGGCCGTCCAGGGATTCTGGTGCCCCCTTTTGGCCACTATGGGCACAGCATGCACATGGAGCACAGACACATACATGCAGGTAAAATACCCCCACACAAAATAAAAACAAATAAATAAAATCATGAACGTAAGGAGTTGAGTGTGTAGCCCGTGGCAGAGTGATTATCTAGTGTATACGAGGCACTGGGTTGATCCTCAGTACTTTAAAAAAAATAAGGATAACACAGAGAATACTGTGACAGAGAAGAGCTGAACAAGGCAGGAGATAGATGTTTACACATAGGGTGACGGCTTTGTATAAAACAGAACTATCCACCTAGGGAAGAAAGTACCTTGTGTGACTTAACACAATATCATACTCATGTTCACTGGTTGGATCTGGGCTTTTATTTTTCCTAATTTCCTTTTTAAAATTTGTTTGGTTTTTGAGCTAGGATATCCATGCTGGCCTGGAATTTGTAATCAATCCCCCTGCTTCAGCCTCTCCGGTGCTGGGACTCTAGGCATGTATACCTTACCTGGCTAATTTACAGTATTTTTTCTGGTTTTACTTTTGATCTTTTTAAGACAGGGCCTCACTCTGCAGCCCTGGTTGGCCTGGGACTCACCAGACAGACCATTCTGGCCTTATACTCATGGACGTCCACCTGCTTCTGCCTCCTGAATGCTGAGGTTAAGGAGTAGTTCCACCATCCCCAGCCTATAATATTCTGAAATATTGTTATTTTACTCTAATGATAGTAAAGGTTAAAATGAGTTAAGAATAGTTCCTTTCTCATGCACTGTCTCGTTCCTCATTCACTTGCCCCAGCTTCATGCCCTTGTAACTACCCCACCCCCAATCCTCCTTTAGCTCCACAGCCTTCCCTGAACCCCATCCTTTGCTTCCTGTCAGCATCTCTGGGCGGGGTGGGGGGGTGGGGGTGGGGCGGTCTTTGCTTCCTTGATCTCGACTGGGAAGAGAGAGCACTCCCCTTGCTCTCTGTCATTCTCTGATGAAGCTACCTTCCCACCCTTGTCCGAGCCAGGCCCCTCATACCCAAGCAGGTGACACCGTCCGCATCCAACACCTGGTCCTCAGCACAGGCACACTGGCGGCTCCCCGGGGTGGCTAGGCACAAGCTGCTGCAGCCTCCGTTATTTACCCGACATTTGTTGGTACCCACTGTAGGAGAGGACAACACGGATGGGGCGGCAGAGTCAGGAAAAGAAGCACACAAAGTAAGGAGACCAAAGAGGAAGTCGGGAAGGAAGGTCGCGTTGAAAGAGAAGGAACACAGATGTGGGAATAGAAGTGAATGGGGAACAGAAGCTTCTGGGAAGTCTCCGATATTAAAGCCCGGGGTCCCATCCTACCAACCCACCGTCCCCAGCCTATGAAGGAGCACCTTGCTGCTGCTGCGCGTCGTACATTCGGATCTCAAAGATAGGAGGTCGCTCGCTGCGCAGAAGGGTCACGGTGGGCTGCGCGCCTGCCACGCCCCGTTCTAAGCGGTAGACGCTGCCGCTCCGATACTCAGTCCAAAAGAGGTAGTTGCCATGGTGACACAGGCCGAAGGCGTGATTCAGTTCAGGACCCTCGTATACAATCTAGGAATGGAGGAAATGTTTCTGAGGAGAGGAGGGCAAATAGAGATGTCCGAGGGACGACTAGGGGCCCTAGTAGCCCTGACTCTAACAGGTGACCCAGAAAGGACACTGTCCATACAGAGCTCTCAAAGGGCCGTTCAATATGAGTGTCATTTATGTTACACACGCACACACTCACGCACGCGCGCGCACACACACACACATGCACATACTCATGCACACCAGCATTCAGCCATTTATTTCTCTACCTAAGCGACATTTATTGGGATCTATTAAGGGTCAAACTGTGACGGGCACTAAGAGCATCCGTCTTTGTCTCATGGAGGGTACATGTAGGTAATATGGGGAAGAGCGACCTGGAGACAACATGCAAGAGAAATGGAGCAAAGAAGAACTAGGGGGATTCCCAGGAAGCAGAGACTTGGGGAATAGTGGCCCATGACGTGCTGGAATAACAAGCTTTGTAGTGTAGCTTGTTCAGAGAGTGTTGAGTTGTGGGGAAGAGGAGACACAAGACCATAGAGGCGCCCAGAGCTGTTTGGTCCATACACCTAAACACAACTCATGAACCAACGGAGTGAACAAATAAGCATATATGCTGTCCCACGGCACCTTACATGTTGCTGCGTGACTACACCGGAGCGCGTTGTATGTATGTGCACATGCACAGAGGTGCACACATTATCAGATACAGGTAGACATCCTCAAACAAGACAACATACGCAACATGCAAACACACATGCATGGAGTAGCCATGTAACCTGTAAGAAGCACAAAGGCTTACACAGTCAGACACGTACATCCTCATGGAGTTTTCAGCATAGGAACAGGGTTAAACAGTGCACACATGCCTGCCCACCTTCCGGTCTGTGCCATTGAGCAGTATGGTCTCAATTCGGTCATAGAAAGCATCCACCCAGTAGAGGCGCCCAGCTGGGATGTCCAGGCTTAGCCCGTTGGGCCAAAGCACTGTCTTGGAGGTGACAAAGATATCTCGGTGTGAGCCGTCCATCCAAGCTCTCTCGAGCCGTCCTCGCCGGCTGTCCTTGGGGTCTTCCTCCCAGTCTGTCCAGTACATCCACCTGTGGGCAGTGACTGGTCAGCACTACATGGTCACCCTTGCCACAACAGTGCATCGGATCCCATTACAGATGGTTGTGAGCCACCATGTGGTTGCTGGGAATTGAACTTAGGACCTTTGGAAGAGCAGTCAGTGCTCTTAACTGCTGAACCATCCCTCCAGTCCCCACCATGATTCTAGTCATTAGGTGGTATCCAGAGATCCTCCAAGGGGTCTCTCGAGCTGTTTATCCCTGAACCCCACACCACAGCAACACAGGCCTCCATACAACAAACACCTGATGAGCATTGACTGTAATGGGGCATGCTTCTGGCATCCTAGGATTCAGCAAGACCATGATTCCCCACCCCTTAGGAGCTTACATCCCATGAGAAACAAGTCGTTCAAGAAGGTCATGTTGTAGTGATAAAATCAGGAGGAAAATTAAAAGTGATGGGCAGAGAGAATCCAGGCAGCAAGTTGGGGGGAAGAGCAGGGAGGGGATGTGAGGGGAGGCAGAGGGGCTTCTTGAGACCCAGACACCAACAAGAAACCAAACGTGCTGGTATCTGGGAGTTCCAGACAGCAAAGGATGGGAAGGGAAGTGCTGAGTGAGGGAAGGAAGGCAAGTGCAGATGTTGGCAAGCCAGCCCTGTGCAGACCCAAAGGCTAGGGCGGCTCAGGGCCAAGGGGAACCAGGAGAGAGTTCTGTAGGGGAGCAGCACAAGCAGACTTCCGGGTGTGTATCAGGGTTTTGTTCTCCCCCCCTCAAGATGGACAGACAGACACATGCACTCTTTTCAGGCTTCCATTCCTTCCTCTGTAGCCTGCGTGGCCTCAGGCACGCCCCTGGCTTTGCTGTTTCCCTCCCCAGACTTCTGAGAGACACACACACCCATCCCAAGGCCTGGGCAGACTCACCCGTTGAGTGGATCCACCACGATGGCCCTGGGGTGTGTCATCTTGCCCTCGATTAGCGTCTTCCGAGTCTGAGCAGCTTTCTCTAGCCTGGCCACACTAATGGTCTTCTTGGGGCCGTCATCAGTCCAGTAAAGATTGTCTCCCATCCAGTCCACAGCTACGCCCTCCACGTTGTGAATGCCTGTGAGGGCGTAGAGAACGCATGGTTGTGGGGGGGGTGACTCTTAAAGGACCCATTGAAGCAGGGAGAGATGGTAGCCAGGCAGGGGGAGCAGGAGGCATGTGGTACCCTGAATGGTGGGCAGATGGGGGAGGGAGGAGGGGGAGGGAGGCTGAGGGGGATGGAGAAGACCCTTTCGGATGCCACTTGTGCATTGTATCTATGATGCCACATCTATGTTTGGAAACCGGCATGGGGGCAGCCAGGAAACTATGTGACTGAGGGGAGCTCTCAGATGAGGGCATGTCTGGGCCTGTGCTTAGATGGACAGCCGGGGCCGCATGCACTGGCTCCTTGCTTGAGTATGACGCTACCATCCTGGGCCTGAAAAACTTGAGCTCACAAAATGAATAAATTAGGAAGTGAGTTTTCCCTTAGCCAAAGGCTTAATCTCGAGTGTCCCTTAAATAGCAGTTCCCCTGTATCGGGGTCCCCAGTGTCTTCCTGACCAGGAGTTACTCTTGATTTCCACACAGTCTTATGATTGCTGACTGCTGAGGTTCTCTGAGCTGCACAGAGGGTGGGGAGCAAGCCAGATTGACTGGTTAAGGAACCAGTTCTTAGGGCCCCAAAATACAGATCTGAGGTAAAACACGCACATCTCAGAAGCCCCCATGGGGATGGCTCTGCTGTACAGCAGCCCTGCCAAAGTAGGTCAGAGGGAGAAACAGACACAGTATTCTCAGGCCACATAAAGGTGCAGGTTTTCGTGGCCATGAGATCTAGCTGCACACACCATGAGCACACACACTGTGAGCGCACATACACACTTGTGGATGGGCCCTGTCTGATGTGACAGGCCCAGCTCTGATTCAGGGCCTATAGCCTCTCCTGGCTGTATGCTGCACACAGCTCCAGGGCTCTGAGCCAATGGCAGCGAGACCCTGAGTTTTCCCAAGGGCTGGCAAAGGCAGCCCACACTGCCTAACACATCCATCCATCCTCCTGACTCTTTTTGGCTCAGCCAAGAAACGGGGTCACACAGGGGTCAACCTGTCTATCCCCTCATCTCCATGCCAACCAGCCCAGCCAGTTAGTCAGCAGAGGACTCTTCCTGCTGTGAGGGAGTAATCTAAGCCTCTGATGTCTTCCTGTCTGAGGCACCACATCCCTCAGGAGCGCTTCCCACACACCTCCCACCTCTGACGCCGCCCTTACCGTCCTTCAGGATAGTCTCTCTCTCGGTGCCATCAATTTTCTGGCGGCCAATGAGGTAGCTGGTGGTGTCAGCAAAGTAGATGAAGCCAGTCTCAGCATGGAAGTCCAGAGCCCGCGGGTTCATAAGGTTCTCGATGGGGATCATGTGCTCATCCGGGACCTTAGCCCCCATGTCCATTCCTCTGATGATGCCTGGCCGGCCCTTGCCGTACACGAGGAACAGCTCATGCTCAGGTTCTAGCGGAGGTACAAAGGGGATAGAGTTACACAGACACACAGACACACATACATGCATATGCACATACACACACAAATGCATATGCACATACATGCACATGCACTCTCGCACACATACACACACACTCACATGCATACACAAGGCACACACACATACACACACGCACATGCACTCTTGCACACACACATGCATATACACATACACACATGCACATGCACTTTCGCACACACACACACACACATACACTCACATGCATACACACAGACACACAGGCACA
>NW_021620702.1:229609-274434 GCF_004785775.1 Grammomys surdaster | reverse complement strand
ACACACACACATACACTCACATGCATACACACAGACACACAGGCACACACATACACACACAGACACTCATGCACTCACACACACACACAGACACATGTGCAGTCGCACACACACAAAGACACGCACTGGCTTGCACACACACGCATACACACAGACACACATGAACTTACACACACTCATACACACATAGCTGCACACACACGTAGTCGCACACACACATGCACACACAGACACATATCCACTTGCACACACACAGACATACACATATATACACACAGACACTCATGCACTTGCATGCACACACACACATGCCTGCATACACAGACACACATAAGCACAAGCATGCACACACACACAAACACGATGCACACGCATGTATGCGCACATTTGCACACACACACGGTCACCACCCAACTTGAAATCTGGGTCTGAGGTGCTGCAGTGCGTTGGCAGACAGGGCTCTGAGTCACTCACAGAAAACACAAGATTACTCCACTCCAATCCTAGGGCCACTGTGTGGTGGGCACTTGACATGAACAGCTTTAGATGGGTAATCGGAGGACAGCTTTGTTTGCATTTTAACACCCACTACTCAGGAGTGAAATTCAGGGCCTAAAAGGAGTGCTTTTGGAATACGTGTGTATCTGGTCACTAGTTACCCCTTCTGCCACCATCCTAGCCTAAACCACATCACTCTGACCCACGCCGTGGAAACAGCCTCCTGGCTTCATCCCTCTGCCCTGCACAGCACAAGCTTAGGCAAGATGAACCCAGTCGCTCCATTTGTTTTCACAGCAGCTATAAGCTCCCCATCCCAGTGAGAATTTCCCTTCCTTTCCCTTCACTCACACCCCTCCGCCTCACCGGCTTCTTGGCACACCACGCCCTACACAGCCTCAGGGCTTTTGAACAGTAAGTTCACTCCTCCATAAATGATCTCCCAGCAGTCACGTGACTGGCCACCTTACTTCATCAGAGCTTGGCTTAGATATCACATACTCGAACTCTCATGACAACTCCTCTGTCCCCCCCAACACCCTTCACTGCCTGAACAGTGTCTAACACCCAGTGTGCGTTTGCTAAATACTCATAGAATGAACGTGTGCTGGGAACACTGCTGCTCTTGGAGTGGGTTTCTTTCGGCTCTTTGTTTCTCTACATCTAGGCAGAGGCAGTGGGTTACGAGGGAACGTCTGCTGACCCATCCCTACCCCCAGCAGGCACAACTCTCCCCGATACTCACTCTTACAGGATTTCCCGTCACTTCCCAGGCTGAAGCCAGACCTGCACCTGCAGGTCCTTGCCTTGTGGCTGTTGGCCAGCAGGCAGATGTCAGAGCAGCCACCTGGCTTTCCATACTGGTCCTTCTCACAGGCGTGACTCCGAACTGGGGGCAGAGGAGAGAGTTGTCAGCACCCTTCAGGGCTCTGCTCAGGTCATCGAGGGTGGGCGGGGGGTGGGAGGGAAGGGATCTTTGCTCTTTTCCCATTTTAGGATTTCGAAGCCACAGAGAACTAGTGTCCTCTGTCTTGCCACATTTCGGGCATAAGGGAACTTGGGTCATGGAGAGGCAAGGATATCTACGGGTAGGAGAAGCCAGGGTTGGTAGGCTAGAGCGGGTGACTAGAAGTACTCTCGATTTGAAAGAATAAGAATCTGTAGAAGGCCTGTGATCCTGAGCTGACGGCGCTGTCGGGGTGAAGCCTGACTTTGGAGGTGTTGTGGAGACCGCTTACCTCGGGGCTGGCGTCGCTGGTGGTAGATGTGCAGAGCACCGCCCTTGTCCACACGGGTGACCACCTGGTACTCGGTACTGTTGAACCGATTCACTCGGATCACGCTCGTCTTCTGCTGGGTGTTGGCGTTGTCTGAGTTGGTGGCGTAGAGGTAATTCTCAAACACAGTCAGGCCGTAGAGGTGCTCAATCTGAGACAGCGGGCAGCATTGGTCAACAAGGTGAAAGGAGTGTTCCCTTCACCCCCACAGGCCTGTGACTGTCACCCAAGCACCATCGTCTACTTCCAAACTTTCCCCTCTAGTTTTATTTAACTTGACGCTAAACTCTCGTTTCCTGTGTTCTGGAAATATGTTTGTCCAGATCCTATTCATCCTTCACGAAGTAATCTTTATAGAACCGGAGTTTTCAAAGAGATGCTATTCCCCTCTATATCCTGCCTCGGTGGTAACAATGCTATTCAGTACCAGATGTGCTGATCACTGGACCATCCTACCACTGAGGACAGGAAAAAAAAAAATGTCCCTTGCAGAATTACGCTCCCTGCAGACGCTTTGATAATTTGTAGATGACTTGTATTCGGGACCCTAACCTCTGTTCACAGAGAATGCTCAGCTTGACTGCAGCTTTGCGGGGACTGAGGGACCACTCATGTCCCAAGGAAGCCCACAGGGGCCAGCTGCTTCAATTTGACCAAGATAAGGAGTCTGCTGTGAGACTTTCAAGGTTAGGACCGGAGATGTTCCGTGCAAGGCCCCAGGGACGGCTGCACACTAGAGCTACTCCAGAATGGATGCTCCACGCCGAGCAGCAGGACCTCCTGGCTGGGTTCGAGCGTTGCTCCCAGTTGTGCAACCCCTGGCAAATTACCAAACACCTTTGAACCCCGCTTTTGTCAACTGCCTGCTCATCTCCCAGGGGTTATTTTAAGCCTCAAATAAGAAAAAAAAGGAAGTAAAATGTCTTTAAATGACTGTTCCCATCAGAATGGGAAGCCATATCCTTCCTCTCTGACACATTCCTGCAGGCTCCCTCAGAAGACATGGCTGGTTGACTCCACTCTTTCCACACTTACTGGGAGCCCTAGAGATCAAGTCCCGCAAAGGTCTCCCCCTCAGCAGAACACTCTGGTTGATGGTTCCCCCAGAATAACCTCAGACAAAACCTTCCTCACCAGGATGCCCTGGATAATCGTCTGCCGACCCTTCCCTTCGTAGTCTACCACCTCGATGTAGTCTAGGTAGGCGTCCGCCCAGTAGACGAGACGGCTGACCAGGTCCAGGGTGATGCCATGTGGAAATACAATCTTGCTATCCACCAGCTTGGTGCGGTTCTGTCCGTCCATGTCACAGCGCTCCACCTTTGGGATCTGCCCGTAGTCAGTGAAGAACACCTTCCTACGGGTGCACACACGTTAAATGAGGTCCAGGCACTGGGACCCCCCCCCACTTCCCATTATGGCTTCTGCCTCCTCTTTCGAGAGTCAGAGCGCCAGCCCGTCACTCTCACCCCATGGCAGGGTCCAGCGCGATGCCTTTGGGATTGTAGAGTTCCAGGTCCAGCAAAGTGACGCAGGTGTCCCCGTTTCGGTTACAGACAAAAATCCTGTCGTCAATGTCATCCACAAAGTAGAAGTTTCCTGTCAGCCAGTCGATAGCCATCTGCTCAACGTCTGGAGAATGAGGGAGAGAGCTATGTGGGACAGGCCCACCCACAGGCATCCATTCCTCCAGTGAGCTTGGAGAGCTTGCCTTCTCTGGGACCTAATTCTCCCCCAGTCAGCTGCAGCCACCTTCCCCGGAGTTCTTGTGGGTGTTAGCGGCAGATACAGTCACACTTTGATACTCTCTATGTTTCCAAGTATCTGGTCTCTCCAAATAGAAGTCTCCAAATATACTCAACCCCCTACCCCAGCCCCCATCCTGGGCTCGGGATTGCTATAAGCAGGAGGGCCTAGGTAAATATTGGCTGACTGACTGACAGGCTCTTCCAGTTCTAATCCAGCCTTCAACAGGAAAGCGCTAGCTTGTAGTACCAAGAGGCAGGAGTCAGGCCTACCTGCTCGCTCTAATATTTTCTTTTTAAACTACTCTCACTTGAGAAAAGGGTGCCCTAACTAACCGAAATGACACATATCTTCATTTTGGGCCTGATTTCTATTCGCTTTACATGGTAAGTCTAATTATTTCGTACTAACAAGAAGTACCAGCTGGAAGCTGTACATGTTGCGTAAACCTAAGGAAAAAAAAATACTGGAAAGTGGAACGTTCACAGATGAACTCGGCTTGGAGAAAAGTATTTCAAAATATTAAGTCCATACAGCATAAGACCGGTGGCCCGAGGCTGGGGATTAGTCACATGAGCCGAACTCCTTCCTCTCACCCTCACGTCCCTGTTCCATGTTCGTCCTAAATTCCCTCACATCCCGAGAAAGCACAGAAGGAATCAGAACTGAAGTATAGACAGTCCAGGAGGAGGCAAAGATAGGACCCTGGAGATGAACCAGGAGATACAGGAAGAGGAACTTCCTGGTGGTTAAGTAGCAGTCACCATGAAGGGCCACAGGAGGAGGGTACAGCAAGGACTGTTGGGAGTCTGAGGACAAGGACAAGTATTGGCAGCCTTCCCAACAGAGCCTAGGCTTCCAGGCCCTTCGCTGGCCCCTTTCAAATAAACCCTCAGAAGAAATGCCACTTGCAGACCTGGATGTCCCTAAGGCGGAGACTTTTATCTGTACTATTACAACAGCAGGTAGACGTCTTTTTACTACCTGCCTCTGGCTGAAGCTTGGCCCACACTATCGGGACTCAGCCCTGGAGGGATTACTCTGCCACACAGCTACAGGTATAATGATGGACTCTGCTCCCCTTAATCCTCCTTCCTCCCCACAGGGATCCAAGAACTGTTTCTTAATAGTGGGAGGGGGTACGGGAACAGGAAAGTGTCATCCAGGGAAGTTGGCTGGCCAGGACTACTGACTCAGAGTCACAGGACTGAGGATGGAGGGGGGGGGGAAGGAAGTAGTCACTGGAGGCTCACATAAATGGCTTCCTCTTCAGGTCCCCTCTGGTAAACCCCACCCTGAGACAATTGTAGAAAAGAGGTCACAGGGATGAGGTATTACCCCCTACAAGTGCTGACACATTCTCAAACCCAGCTACTCTGTCCTCTGGGCTCCCAAGACTGTTCCATCTTGGGGAACAGGGCAGGGGGACATGAAGAGGACAAGGGTCATAGAGGCAGAAAGCTCAGTGCAAACACACACACACACACACACACACACACACAGAGTCACCACAGAGAAGCCAGATTAAAATGAAGTCCACTGGGCTACCTCCAAAGGAAACTGAAGTCCCAAAGTAGGGACCTTCCTGTGGCCCCAGGCAGCCAGCAGGGCAGCTGAAATCAACAGGGCTCTGTACCCTTTACTTGGTGGGCTCTGTGGGGGTCTGGGGACCGCTGGCATGTGTGCAAAATTCATCAGTCAAATCTGTTTTCCTAGCACCAGCTGGCACAAATGGCCTTCTCTCCAACTTCCTCAGGCTTCCCTGAGTCACTGCCCAGCCCTAGGATTGGCAACACCCTGGCCCTGCTCACCCATACACCCTTGGCAAGAGAGAAAGAGGAAGAAGCCCGCAGAGAGCTGATGCCTTGCTCCCAGATGCAGCTCTATACTCAGGCCAAGCCTCAAGATGGGGGAACCTGAGGGGGAGCCTGTCTCCTGGCTTTCGTTCCCTCCCACTTCTGGGAAAGAAGGGTAGTGACAGTCCCTGTTCTCATGTGTCTGCCCTTGGCTGGGCTCCCCTCACCTCCCCAAAGGCCAAGCAGGGTCCCATTTAGCAGACCTGACTGTGAAGAATTGGCGAGAACTGACGTCCCTAGCCAGCCTGGCCTCCCCTTTGGTATTTTTGCAGCTGGAGATTATTAGTCTCAAGCAAAACTCCTTTGTTATCCCAGCCCACACCACCACATTATTTTCCTCTCTCCTAAAGTTCAGATTCCTCTTCTCCCTCCCCATCCCTGGCCACTACTCTACAAAGTTGTGCAGAGAGACTAGGGCATCCTGGGAAGGGACATCATTCACCACTGCCCATCCGTTTCTGAGATACTGACCTTGGTCTTATAGCCTGAGGTTCAGGTGGAGCCCTGGGCTTTTGCCTACAGGAGCTGAATATTCCTGATCTGAAAACCCTAGACGAGTTATGGGCATAACTGGCATAACTGGAAAGCTGGGCATGGTGACAAACATTTATATGTAATCCCAGCACTTAAGAGGTGGGGGAAGGAGAGTCAGGAGTTTAAGGCCAGCCTTGACTAACAGTGAGTTCCAAGGCCAGCAGGGGTGACTTGACTCATTGTCTCAAAAAACAAACAAACAAACAAACAAACAAAAAACCCCAAAAAACAGCCAGAGGCTAGAGAGATGGCTCAGTTAAGAATATTTGCTGCTCTTCCAGGGGACCTGGGTGTAGCTCCCAGCACCTATATCAGGTGGCTCACAACTGCCTGTATCTCCAGCAACATGGCATCTGCACACACATGACGCACATAAACACACACAGGTACATATATAGACACATGAATTTAAAATGAACAAATACATCTAAAACAAACAAACAAAATTCATCCACCCAACCAAACTAAACCTAAATAAAACAATACAGCAAAAATCCTGGAGGGTAGAAGTTCCCTTGTGCCCCGCACCCCCAGGGCTGACATGCCCTCCAGAAGAGCTCTGGTCAAAGCAGCTCTGATAAACCCAAGGAGAAAGAATGTGGTGGTGGTTTGGTGTTGGAGTGGCGAGGACTATAGCAGAGGGGGGAGGGGCTTAGGACTGGAGAAGGATGAAGGAGTCGAAAGGTAAGAACCACAGCCCGATGGTGTCATCAAAAAGGACTTTCAGTTCCAGGCCCTGGAACTGACCCGGTGAGTGTTTACAAGTGCTGAGTTCCCCTTGCAGCCTCAGACTCAGATGTGCGGCACACGTCCATCTCCGATCCTCCGATCATCCACATCGCTCAAGAGAGATTTCTTAAGTAGTGGGCTGCTTTCCCAGAAACACAGCCCCCAGCAGACTCCCAAGCTTCACTTACATGATTCCTGTCACTTTCTGTAAACTAAGGAAATCTGGGTGCAGGAAGGAGGTCTCTATACTTTGATATATCCATATACCCAAAGTCTATATATAGAACATATACCAAGTAAGTCCCTTGAAGGTGAAGGAACCCCATTTCGATGTTAGAGGCATTCCCAGGAACATACTCACTTCTGGTCCTTATTCTAATTTCTTCCACCCTACTTCCAATGCTACGCTGTGCCCTGGGTCCAGCTGAGTTCTGAGCGTTGGCCTGAACTCTGGTTTTACCATTAGGTAAGTGTCATCAGTAAATGAGACGGTACATTTGGGGCATATAGCACACAACCACTCCACACACAACTAACCCCAATCTTTTCTACCATCCCCATCAAGCTGTGGCCTCCCGAGTTAAGGTGGCAGTGGGGTGGGCGTGGGTGCTGAAACTGGTGTTCTTATACCACACTGGCTCTGTTGAGAAACTTTCCCCACAGAGTGGAGTGTCCCTCAATGGAAGGAGTTCTCCCTACGTGGAGGAACTTCTATGGAAAGGAGCTTTGCCCACACAAAGGAGCTCTCTGTGCTGGAACTTGACTATTGAAAGTGCCTCTCCCTGTTACAGTCTCCAGTGACCCCCAGCAGCTTCCGTCATTATAAATTCAACCTGACTGCAGATTTGGGAGACCAGGCATTATCTTTACGCTTCCTCCCTAGTGCCAGACACACACGTATTGATTGGCTTAACAAATATTTACTGAATACCGATTCCTCCCTCTGTTGTCCTAGAGCCAGGGCATCCTTCCCCTTTCCTTCTCTGGCCTTGGAATGCCGAGGACATTGGCAGAGGACAGTCTGTTATCCCACTGAGGGATCTGGCGAGTGAGGCGGGCCTGGCAGGTTTGACTAAATAACATGGCCTCATGTTCCTGTTTGCTACCAGACCCTGACTTCAGCTCTTGCTTGTTCCACCAGCAAGTCCAGAAGTTACCGGTAACTTATTCCCTGACCACCCTTCCTGCCTCTGCTTCTATAACCCAGCCAGGATCCCACGGATGAAATCCTGGTTTCTGCTCTGCCTGACTTACGGTCTTTGCATGATTGAGAAATTCTCACTGGGCTCTGAAATGTCTGTCTTGCTTAAGTTACTTCCTCTGGATTGAAAACAGGGAGGACAGAGCTGGGGTAGGCTGGCCTGGGAGGCAACTTCAAGGAGACAGTGGGGGAGGAGAGGACAACGCTGGATCTGGGCCCGGAGACACAGGGCTGGTGCTGGCCAGGAGAGAAGCAAGAAAATGTTGCTAGTGACTAGGAAACCGAAAGGGAATCAGAAGCCAAAGAACCAGGGTGTAGGGGTCCTGGGCCAGAGGAGAGAACGGCTAGACCTCCACAGTATCAGGACACCCTGTGGGAGTCAGAAAGGCCAAAGGAGGGAGTGCCTTTCATGTGTGAACTCTGGAACAGTTCCATTTGGGTATTTTGTGCACTTTTCTTGTTCAGATAGGATCTCACTGTGTAACTCAGGCTGGCCCTGGATGGACTCACAGTCCTGCTTCCTCTCTCTCCCATGTTGGGACTGCAGGTATGAGCCATGATACAGCTTCTCACGGGACAGAGAAAGGGGAAAGGACACGAACCCCCACACCCCTCTCCATTGATCGAAGATGCAGTCTGCCTTCTATTTGCCTGCCCTCTAGAAAAAGCACGACCCCGTTTCCTGTTGAGAAGATTTTAAAAACACATCTACCCACTCCACCTCTCAAAAGGCAGGGAGAGGAGGGAGAGAAAAGCAAAGTTGGTCAGCTGGGCTTGGGGATTTGTTTTGCAACACGCGGGTCCTTTTTCTAGGCCTTTCTATCTCATGCAGCATGTCCCAGGAAGGAAACCCCAGAGACCTGTAAACCCTCCAGGCTCTCCTGTCTCACACAGTATAACACAAAACAACTTCATCAAGTGATATTTCCTTCCAGGCTTCTGTTTACAGCTTCACCTTCCCAAAGCCTCATCCTTCTTACAGTGGCCACATCCTCAGGAGAGGAATGAGAACACAGCAGAGTCCTCCAGCTGAGGAATTTAAGCTTGGGAGGAGAAGTGGGGAGTCAGCAGGCTAGACCACTTGTCTTGCTCAGGGCACTTAAGGAGTTAAATGGAAAGGCCATTTCTGGGCTCTGGGAATATCAAGCCTGTTGATCGTCTTGGGATTCAGCTTCAAGAACTTTAGTCTTCTGTGTGTCACTTTCAAAAATATTTATGTATGTGTGTATATAGCTTACAGTGTTATTTATTTATACTTTTATCCATCACAGATTAAAAGCTGGTCATGGTGGCTTACACCTACAATCTCAGCACCTGAAGGCTGGTGATGAAAGAGGATTATCGTGAGTTTGAGGCTAGCCTGGACTATAGAGTTTTTAAAAATGAACTAACTAGGGATGGAGAGATGGTTCAGTCAGCAAGGTATTAAGCGTCAGTGCCCGAGGACCTGTGTTCTGTTCCCAGCATCCACTTTAAAAAGCGAGCTGTTGCTAGACACAGTGGTGGCACATGCCTTTAATCTTTTTAGCAGAGGCAGGCAGATCTCTGTGAGTTCAAGGCCAGCCTGATCTACATATCAAATTCCAGGCTAAGCAAGGTCATACAGCAAAACTTTGTCTCTAAAATAATTTTAAAAGGTGATTCTGGTAGTGCATTCTCGTAACCCCAGCACCAGACAGGCAGAAACAGGATATCGAGGTATCGCTGCTCATCCAGCCTACCTCACTCGGCAAGCTGCAGGTTCAGTGAGACCTTACCTCAGAAACTAAGGCAGAAGGTGGGGCTGAAGCAATGGATCAGAGATTAAGGACACTTGCCACACTTCAGTAACTACCACCCAGAGAGAGGGTGGTTCACGGCTGTCTGTAACTCCGGTTCCAAGGGAATCTGTTGCCCTTTTCTGGCCTCCTTCGGCACTAGGCATGCATAGACATACATGCAGGCAAAACATTCATACATATGGAATAACTATTTAAAAATAAGGCAGAAAGGTACGGAAGAAAACAGCTGACATCAAACTTCTGGCCTTTGCAGGCATGTGCACACACATGCATCTAGGCACAAGTACACACACATACGTGCACCAAAAAAAGTTAATAATAAAATCGCAGTATAAGAATTTTCTAATGATAGCATCAGATAAAAACATAACCCATAAAGCTGAACTTTACAACTGGGGACTAGAGGCAGGAAGGATCAGAAGTTGAAGGCCAGCCTGGGCTATGGAACAAGTTGGAGGTCAACTTGGGCTGCACGGGATCCTGTCTTAAGAATACAAAACAAATCCTGTTAAGAGGGCTGGTGAGCTGGCTCAGCAGGGAAACAGCAATGCCTGATTCCCTGAATTAAACCCCAGGACCCATGCAGTGATGGGCTCTTATATGTTGTCTTCTGGTTTCTATATGCACACCATGATTCATGTGTGCACCAATACACACACACAGACACACATACACACACAGACACACACACACACAGAGTAAAGAAATTAATAAAATGGGCTGGAGAGATGGCTCAACGGTTAAGAGCACTGACTGCTCTTCCAGAGGTCCTGAGTTCAATTCCCAGCAACCACATGGGTCACAACCATCTGTAATGGGGTCTGATGCCCTCTTCTAGCATGTATGGAGATGGTGACAGTGTACTCACATGATCAAATCAATCAATAAACAATGAGTTCCTGCTTTCTGACATCTTTAAAAAAAAAAAAGAAATTAATAAAATATAAAAAAAAATAAAACCTTTAACAACATTTTTTTTCCTAAACTTGTGCATCCTGAAATGAACACAACGCTTCCGGAGACGGGATGACTGAAAACTCTTAAAAAGAGAGAAATTAGTTCTTATTTCCTTATTATTTTTCTTGAGTAAGGACCTTGCTGTACTGAGATGTGGGTTCCAGTGACTTCTCTGTCCTCAGCTTCAACCCCATGGGTCTCTTTCCCCTTTCCAGTACTAGGGATAGAACACAGCCTGCCATGAGCCACACTCTCAGCTCTCTCCCCTTCTTTTCTTTCCTCACCCATTCAGGTCTCCCTGTTCATTTGTTAGGCAGAAGAGAAGGTGGGGCTGGGCTGTAGCTGAGGCAGGAGAAGAGACAGCCACACCAATCTAGGCCGGTGTGGCCATGGGGCTATGGAATTAGCAGACTGTGCTGTCTGAGGGAAGAGGTAATGGGTCTTGTGTGGGTGTGTGGGTGGCTGGGTTGCTCACAGGGCTTTCAGGATGCCGAGCAGACTAGACCCCATTCTTCAGGACCCATGTGAACAGGCCCCCTTCCCGGCTTCCTTCCTTCTTTATATCTATTTCTGTTTGCAGAGGTCTCTCTGAGACAGGCTCCCCATACCAGTAAGCTGTCCTCACTGGCTCCCCTCTTCTCAGTCATAAGATATACATCCCAACCCCCTTATGCCCCCTCTTCCCAAAGCACTGTCCGCTTTGTTCCCAGGAGGTCTCACGGACATATTCCCAGGGGTCTCACAGAGGTCCCAGGCACAGAGAAGGCTGGGAAGATTGCAGGGAGAGCTGGCTGCAGGACAGAATGCAGAAGGCAGTGGACTTTTCCTTCATCCTCCAGGGAGCTAATTATAAGACAGCAGCCCCCTGTACAGGTATGTAACCTGGGCCCCTGGAGCTCCCTGACCCCAGGGCAGGCCTCCTCCTGAGGAAGGGGATGGACTAGGGGTGGGGGAGGGTGTTACAGAGACACTTCCGACATCCTCAACCCAGGGCCCATAATTAGTCTGTGGGATGTGAGCAAACCACCATCCTCAGGGTGACAGCCAGACACTCTGGCGTCAGGAGTGGGGGCGGGGATGAGGTAGGGAGGAATGGGAGCTGGGGCACATGAGACCCAATCATTCTCCCTTAAAGGATTTTCTCCAAGAACCTTGGTCTCTATCAGATTCCTGGACTCTGCCCCAGAGGCCCAGTGAAGTCCCGAAGCCTGGTAGGCAAATCTGTTTGCCAAGGGAGGGGTGTCTCTACCCAAGGTTACTTCCTGCTTCTTTAGGGGACGAATGGCTGGGCCAGGGCAGAAATTGAGAAGGTTCCCAGAGGGTACATCATAACCACCTACCCAGTGTACCAGTGTCTTGCCCTGAGACAAGGCTATCATTGCCTGGCCTCTGTGTCCAAGCGGGCCTGTTGAGTAGGATGGTGAACAAGAAACACAGACAGGGTAGCTGTCTGTAGTCTCACTCACAGCACATAGGGCTCCTTGAGCTGCTATCCCTCAGGTGCCTGGCAACTCTCTGCTGTGCACTCCAGAAGGACAGACATCCAATCACAGGTGAACCTTGGACCCTGATAGCTCTGGGGAGCCAGAGGTTGATGTTTGAGCGGGTATCAAACATCAACAGAGAGAGAGAGAGAGAGAGAGAGAGAGAGAGAGAGAGAGAGAGAGCTGCTCTGTTTCCTACCATCCCCCGAAAGGACCCTCAACCAAACTGAATCCTTTATAACCACAGGCCCAGAAGAAAGGAACTTATAGATCTACTACAGGAGTGGGGATCTAGCCAGTGATAGGATACCTGCTTAGCATTTGTCGGCGAGCACCACCAAACAAAACAAAACAAAACCATACCAAGAACCAAAGACTATAGGATCCACAGTTCATAACCCTGAGCCTCATTAGCAAGCTGTTCTTTACCCCTAGCGTGTAGTTTATCAGATCTGGACAGAGTAACACCAGCCCATTACGCAGTTTAAGGAACCAATGTTGCGGTGAGGAGTTCTGGTTTACTTAAGGTCAGAGATCTATGTCTGAGGGCTGGGGACAGATCAACCACAGGCTAGACCCCTCCCCTCAGCCCTGTGTGGCTTTTCGGGGAATGTGACTTGGCCAGCTGTTGACTCTGAAGCAACTTTTGTTTGTTTGTGTAACAGCATGAGAGAGGCTCTGCACTCAACCATGAGCCCAGCCCGTGACACCCTTCCTCACGCTTAGATGGCAAAGTAGTGGAGTAGGAAGAAGGCCTGAATGATAATAGCCAGCACATCCTAAACACTCAAGTGGATCATGGCTCCTCCCCTTTTCTCATTGACTGCCACAGACAGGAAATAGGCTCAGGGACTTGGCATCTACCCAACAGCTGGATGTCCTTTCTGGCCATACTCCTGAGGGTAAGAATACTACATTGGGAGCCCAAAGCAAGCCAGGCTCGGTCTCCTCTGAACCTCTGCTCCTTAACACCACCCGTCCCCGACCCTCCTCCAGATCCTTCTGTATGGGAAAGCCCCTCTGTAGTCTAATGACACTCTACTTTTAAAGATGGGACAGTCCCTGGTCTCTGGAGAGTGACCATTCGTGGCCCTCTCAGTTTACATTTCTCCGCTGAGGTCTCCCTTATCCCTGAACCAGAAATGAAAGAGCCATCCAGAGACGGCTCAGAGTGTAAAGGAAGAATGGCCATCGCTCTGGTACTACGTCAAGGAAGCACAGACCCCCGTCTCAGCCTCTGCTGGAGGTAGGGTTCCTCTCACCCATCTCCCCTGCTTCCCTACCCTCTGAATGACTCACGGTGCAGACTGAGGGAGATGTTGATGGTGTGTTCATCCACAAAACCCTTCAGGCCAGGCATCCGGGCACACTTGAGCTGTGTCTGGGCAGCACTGTCTCCAACGTGTACCCAGCATACGGTCTCGTTGGCGTAACTGAAGTCCATGGCTGTGGTCTGTCGGGTGCTGGTGGGTGTGATGGTAGATACTTGGGCCCCACTCAGGTACGTTGCTAGGATGTTCTGGGAGTTGGCAATCAGTAGCACTGGGGGCCGATCTACTGGCTCTGAGGACGGGACAGAGAAAGGGCATTTGGGACTTCTAATTGTTGAGGCCACTATTCACTGAGGAACTGCATTGCAGGTCCCCAGCTCTGTGGCCACAGGAGGCTTCACTCACCATTCTTGGCCTTGCAGGAGCGGTTATCCGGCTGCAGAAGGTAACCTTCGACACAGCCACAGGTGAAGGAGCCATCTGTGTTGGTGCAAAGCTGGCTGCAGGTGCCATACACAGAACACTCGTCAAAATCTGCCCGGAGAGAAAAGGGCGAGAAGACGGTCATTCGAGTGTAGCGAGGGTGCCCTGAGATACTACCAGCTGACTCAGGAAACGATTACAGTTCAGAACGTGCAAACCCACCACCCAGCAAACACAGTGTTGGAATTTACTGGGTCTTGCGCACTGACAGTCATTCACTCAGAAAACATTCCTTGAACAACAGATAGGGTAGGTATGGAAGATACAAGGATGAATTTGAAAACAGAATTGCACTACCGTCTTCACGAAACTGGCTTCTGGTGATAAACGGGAGGCTGAGTTTGATCCCTAGATCTGCACTAAAAATAAAAGTCAAGGGGGCTGCAGAGATGGCTCAGTGGTTAAGAACACTTACAGCTCTTCCAGAGGACCCAGGTTCTGTTCCCAGCATCCACATGGTGACTCACAACCATGTGAAATGCCAGTTTCAGGGGATCCAATACTGTCTTCTGAATTCTTCGGCCACCAATATGCATGTGGTATCACACATACATGTAGGCAAAACACTCATACAGATAAAAGTAAATCTTAAAAAAAAAAATAGAGAGGCTAGACAGATGGCTCAATGGTGAGGAACACTGGTGCCCTTGGAGAGGACCCAGGTTTTATTCCTAGCACCCACGTGGTAGCTCACAACCATCCATAACGCTAGTTCCAGGGATCCAACACCCTCCACGGACATTAGGTGTACCTGTAGTGCACAGACATATATGTATGTAAAACACGAGGGGGGGGATGGCAGAAAAAGGCAGGTCACAAGAATATGATTTAGAGGGGTAGAGGGGTCAGGGCAGCTGCACTGAGAAGGTAGGATTTGTGTAGACTCGGGGCAAATTAAAAGAGAAAAGTTTGCATTGTTTGTGACAGAGAAAAATTGGGAACATCTTACTCATCAATAGGGAAATGGCCAAGTAAGCTGTGGTCATAGTTTCACGTCACAGTGGTTTTTTAATGAGTGAGGTAAATCTCTACATACTACCAGGGATGATGTGGGAAACCCCTGGAACGCACTAGAGAGAGAAACACAGTAACTGATACCCCACAGTGTGGCATCGCTTACGGAAAGAGAACACACGCACAAGCAATTCTCCTGATTAGATTTTTGGTAAGTATGCATACACAGAGGGGGTTGCAAAAGGGCAGCGCACACCACTAGGAGGTTTGCCCTCCAGAAAGAGGTATCAGAATTGAAGAAACTTTGTTTTTTATCTATAAAACTTGACCTATTTTTTCCGAGAAAGGGTTTCACTCTGTAGCCCAGGTTGGCCTGGAACTCGAAACAATCCATGTACCTCAGCTTTCTAAGTATGGAAGTTACAGTTGCAAGCCGTCCCATCAGGTTAATGTTTAATTTTTGACAGCAAAATTCACCTGCAAGCTACAACTTTTGGAGGAATGTTTAAGGGTAGGTTGAAAGCAATGCTTAAGGCTTGTAGCCACACTATGCGCAGACTGCCCCCTTGGACCTCTCGTTTTTTGTTTTTCTTCCCTGAGTCTGGCCTTGCTTCAGCCTACCTTGCAGCTAGCCTCCTCATGCACACATCACACACACACGGTCATGTTCACATACCTTTGCATGTCTTGCCGTCTGCCTGCAGCTGGAAGGTGCTGTTACAGTAGCATGTGGGCCCACTGGGTGTAGGGACGCAATGATGCTGACAGCCCATTCGAGAACAGTTGGCTCGGAGCTCTGCACAGGGCAGGAGAGACATTCAGGCCACCCCAAGACAGCAACCACCCCAGATACACAGCCACCTCAAGAGAGCTACCACCCCAGACACACAGCCACCCCAAGGCAGTAACCACCCCAGATACACAGCCACCTCAAGAGAGCTACTACCCCAGACACACAGCCACCCCAAGATAGCAACCACCCCAGACACACAGCCACCCCAAGGCAGTAACCCTCCTCCATTTCCAGTTACCCTTCAGGAACTACTTTGAAGTAAAGGCCACTGTGTCTGAGAGGGAGGGGGCTGAGGAAGCAAGTCCAGCGTTTTGCAAAGCCCAATAGGGGCCAATATGGCAGGTACAGGGTCACAGCCAACTGTGGTTTGTCACCCACCTCTTTCTGCCCTGACACTCAGTATATCTGTGTCTTCCCTAGGATGGGTTATGGGACCCACAGGAAGGGACAGTGAATCTTGTTCCTTTCGAGTGCCTTGTGTTTATACCCAAAGGGAGTTACTACGTCAGTTCCAACTGAGGGTGAAGAACGGACAGACACACGGTCGCTTTGTCTTCTGGCCTGAAAGTACTGTTCTAAGTCTTCTTTGAGCTCTGGGGGCCTCAGAGGGAAGACCCAGAGTCCAGATGGAGGATGAAGAGGAGGAATAAAATGGATTCTTCCTTCTGCTATGACCCACTTCCACAGGGGTGACAGAAGGGGTAAGACAGGAATGGGGAGAGGTACAAGAACAGTCCCCCCCCCCAAGACCAGCGACCCAATTAAGGGCTTGTTGGGGCTAGGCAACTAGGCCACAAAGACCCCTTTGTCCAAGTGCCCCACTCCCCCACCCAGAAGAGAACAGCTCAGAGGCTAAGGTGTTTAGGGCACTAAGCCTGCCAGGAGGAACTGGGAGGCGGGACTCAGTTATTCCTTCTGCCCTTCTCTGACCAGAAAGCCCAAATGTACTGCCTTCGTTGTCTTTTGCCAAGAAAGAAAACATTACCTGCTGTGGAAAAATCTAGAAAAGAAGTCTTGGTGTGTGTGTGTGTGGGGGGGGAATACTTCTTTAATATTGGGGGAGATTCAAAGTCAAGTTTTTGCTTGTTTGTTTCTGTAACTAAAAAGGTATTCCAGAAGGAAGCGAACCTGGGCACACACTGTTGGCTAAGCTTGGTCATGGGGCTGAAGTTATCCCTAAACTTAATTTCTGTATCTCATTCCAAGATCTCCAGATGAAATCAGCCAAAAGAAAGGGAGGGGGGAGGAAAATCCCCCACAAATTCCCTTGCGCCACAGTCCGTGCCGGAGTGAAAGGATCCAGATGTGCCTCCTCCCACAGGCAGCTGTTTCCTGACATGTGTATGACATATGATGCTGGCCGCACCCCGACTCCCATGACTACTCTCCTCAAGGGCTGTCAAATGTTGCTAGCTCCAGGCCCAGAGCCCAGGGCAGAAGAAGAGAGGCTACTATTTCTCTAAGAGCCAGGCAGGCCTGAAGCTTTGTCACGATCTACATCATGGATTCCTCTCAAGCTGCTACCAGAGCTAAGAAGTATGACTTATCACTAGTGACCCCTTCTCAGACTGCACTGGCTCCCCATTCACCAGCTCTGAGAATGTATGGGCTGCTGGGAAAGGAAGGATCAGTGTGGCTTCTGGACCCCCTGCAAGATTTACAGTTCTGGAGGGTCGCAAACCCACCGTCCCTATCCCCAGCTATGAGCACAGTGCCTCCGTTCCTCTGTCAGGTGTCAGATAGAAGTCCACTATTAAAAACAAACAGTATAAAAATGCTGACTCCTCATTTAATAGTTGAGAACGGACTTGAAAAGAGGTAGTGACTTATCTAAGCACACACAGCCAGAAGAAACTGCCCAGTCAGGCCCACGGCTGAAGCCCTTAGGGTTATTTGATCAATCTCCGAGCCCAAGGGGCCCCACAAGTCTGGGTATGGGAGCAGAACAAGGCCTCACACTAAAGCTCAAGGCTGGTCCTTGATCATGAACCGGCCATCCCGCCAGATGCTGAGTCAAGATATCCTATATCCGTGGCATAGGAGAGTGTGGGGAACCTTTACCTCGGCAGTGGGCGCCCTCGTCTGAGCCATCCATGCAATCCTGGACCCCGTTACAGAGACGAGACATGGGGACACACAGCTCGGTCCCCAGACAACTGTGCTCATTCGGAGGACATCTCTGGGCTTTACTCTGCGGACCTGGGAGCAAACAGAAGTGACGGCATGACCAGGCTGCCTGCGGTGGCTGTCTAGTTGTCTCTGTACTGGGTGGGTAGGTTTCATAAGCCGAGATTAGCATTTTAGATAGCTGTACATTCTAGATCTCAAGAAGTCATAGGGACTGGATGGACCCCTTCTACACACAGCTGCTCCACTCGCAAGAGTAGCCACACATCTGGGGACAGCTGTGCAAATGGGGAGAGCGAGGACCTACTCCTAAATGTTCCACGCTTAGGAAACCTCCAGCCTCAACATTCTGTAATCAGGACAGGCAGAGGGCAGAAGTGAAAGATTTTAATGAACTTAAGGAAACACAGTTTCCCTGGCAGAAAGGAGCTCAAACAGTAAACAAATGCAAACTACCGTTGTGTGGTTCTCAGAGCACAAAGCTGGATCTTCGAGTGAACCCACTCACATACCCAGCGCAGGCCAAACACTGCGAGTTCTCACACTCTGCGAGTGCACTAAGTTAAAACTACTTACAAAATATATACTAGCCTTTTTTTTTTGATATATCAAAAGAGGGCAAAGAATCTCTAATAATGTCATACAGATAGCATTAATATATCGAAACAGTATTGTGAGTGCCTTTGGTAAAAGCATCTAAATTAATCCTAGCTGTTTGCTTTTCTAGTGTGGCTACTTGGAAGTTTCAGAACCCTGTATGTGACTTACACAGTATTTCAATTAAACAGTATTATTCTAGACTTGCAGCCCAGAGCAAAGATCTAACGAAAGGATCTGGTGAGGTCAAAAGTTGTGGCCTACTGAACACCTTCTTAACGGCCATAGTAGCCGGGAGGAAGGATGAGAAGGTAAGACAATGGTGCCAACAGGCAAGGTATGAGAGGGTGTGTCTGTGTAGGTAGAGCTTTACAGGTACTACTTGTGCAGGGAGTGGTTCATGGGCAAGGCAGTTTCCATTCCATTTTGTGACCCTGCCTGGGTTTGTGTGCACCCCTGCCACGCCACGTGTTTTGGCATCTGTCAGTGTGATTCTGCAGCCACTCCTGGGAGCATTTGCACGGGCTATACAAACCTGTCAGAGCCTTCATCTGGTTGGTGGGCCAGGTGGGGCTATGTGTATCTGTTATGATCCAGGAGAACGCATGTGTGTGAACAAACACACGGGGATTATCTAAGACGGGATTTGTATCAAACACAAAGAAGGACGAACAAGAGTGTGACCCAGTCCTTCTCCGAGGCTTTATGTCCTTCCTTCACACAGGCAGGGGTTGGGGGGGGGGGGAGTAGTATAGCCAGGAGTAGGTTACAGGTCTAATACCCCGGCTCCTACTCCTCCAGCGCAGGACGCAGGGGTGAGGGAGGCAACTGGTAGCTTCATCTCCACCCTACACATTACCCTTGATAACCATGGCTAGAGGTATGGGGAAAGGACACAGATGGGACAGAGCCAGATGAAGCCCAGAGCATGCTAAGACCTTGGCCAGGATTGGCCATGTAGGGGAGATACTGCGGGTGGAGACCCCAATACTCTAGGGTCCTGGCAGCAAGTCCTCCACCCTAACCCTATAAACCACTCCTCCCCATCCTGGCCACTGGCAGGGTGAAAGCTGGGTGGGGACCTTTCTCCCAGTTTAAACAGCTGCCTCTGATTACACCACTTACTGGGGGCAGGGGAGGGGAGGGTGTCGGGAAGGGCACAGAGGTGGGGCTTCTGGTACAGGGACTGAGTAAGGGCAGTGGCCTTTGGCCTGGGACTAAGGGCAGCAGGGTACCTGGCAAGATCTGAAGGCCGCTCACCGAGCACCAGCCAGAGAAGCTTCTAAGCAGAAAGAAGGAAAATGCTCAAAGGAAAGGGTGGCTGGGTTATCTCCCCGTTACAAAGATGCAGCTCAGAGGATATTGTCCCCCACAGCCTTGGGGACGATAGTAGCCAAAGGAGAAATCCAAGGTGCTGCTGCTACACACACCCGGCACCCTTCGGGTACTCTGAAGAACCAGGGACACTTTTAGCTGTGTCATGGGCAAATACAAGCACAGAGCAAGGTCCATGCTAGGCTAGAGATGGCCGTTCTTATCTGGAGAGAGGAAGCCAGGGAAGGTACTCACAGATCTCGGGGGCTTCGTCAGAACCGTCTGGGCAATCTCTTTCCCCGTCACACCGCCAGCCCTTCGAGATACAGGTGATCTGGTCTCTGCAGGCAAACTGCTTAGGGCTGCAAGTTTTAGGGGCTGGAGGCAAGGAAAGAAAGGGTAAACATAAAGGAGGGACAGAAGTCAACTCTTGGACCCTGGAGCTTCGCAAAGCTCATCTTCCCCAGTATCCTCTATACCGTGGACCTGGAACAGTGGAGAAGGAGCCAAGAGGACCTTACTGCCCCTTTCCAAGTTTTCTAGGTTGTCTGTCCGTCATATCCCTCTACCTCCTTGCTGTTTGTCACCCCACCAAACACCAGTACCCCTCACTCTGCCAGGGATGATGGTGGGACAGAACAGAGACCTTCGCTGTGCTTTTTCTCCATGTTCCTCTTGTTACCGCTGGCAGCCAGCAGCTGGCCTTTCCTAACCTCTCTGCTTCTCTGACCTCAGGACACTGCTGACCTCTTGACCTATAACACCCAGCTCCTACCCCTCACCACTGACCCCCCCAGATGAGAACTGTGGAGATACCCTTGGCACACAGTGGCTTGGAGATGCTATCTGCAGAGGGCAGCTGGGCAGAGACTTTAGTTTCTACGAGACACGGCTTCTCTTGTTGGTCAGACCACAAGTAGGGGACTTTCGGGGGGAGTTCTCTGGATAAGAAGGACCTAAAACTCACTACCCAGCAGAGGCAGAGTGCTGGCTTGCTTGATCTCAAGGAACTAACTGGGATGCCCCTCACCTGTGGAGTGATTATATCCATGGGGACCACCTGGCTCTAATTCCCCTCATCCCCCCAGCGAGGAGCTACACCAGAGACAGCTAGCAGTACTGTGAGCAGCACCCGTGCCGTGGACAGTGATAAACCATCTCTTTCCATGTGTCGTCTTATTTAGCCTTTCCCACAGGATGACAAGAGGGAAGGCTAACCCACAGTTTCTGGGCCAGACCTGTCCAGGATCACACACCTGGCAAGTGACAAACCAAGACTCTACGTAGTTCAGCCAAATCTAGGTTTCTGTCATTGTTGTTTTGTTTTTTGTCTCTTTCTTTTCTTTTTAAGTTTTACCTTACACATAGTGGTGTTTTGCCTGCGTGGCTGTCTGCGCAGCCACAGTGTCTGTTTGCCTGGTACCTGAGGAGGGCGCAAAGGCACTGGATTCCCTGTAAGTGGAGTTAGAAACGGGTGGGAGCTGCCTTTGCGTGGTGGGAATTGAACTCAGGTACTCTGGAAAAGCAAGCAGTGCTCTTAAGAGTTATCTCTTGAGCACCAGGGCTCTAGGTTCTTACAGAGCACAGCCCTCACCCAGAAGCCGTACCCCTAGCCTATCTATTCCCGTCACCAAGTCCTGAACGGGGCAGGGGTCTCCTCTCCCATCTCCTCATCACCTTGTCTCCTACCGGGTAAAGCCCATTTCTGTTTCTCTGACACATCCTGGAGGCCAGCTCTGTGCCAGGCACTGAGCCAGGCACCAAGATGTGTCCAAAAGCCAAGGACCCTTCCAGACCCACAGTTCCTGGGGAGACTACACAGCACTAACTCAGGACTGAGACAGGGGAGTAATTAAAGTGCGTCAGGGCTCTGAAAGAGGGAGTCCGAAGGCCACACCGAAATGTCCTCTCTCCCTCATCCCCAGCTCTGGCAGAGGGGACTGTACCCAGGCCCCTGGCCAGAACCAGAGCTGAGTTCAGGAAACACATCAAGGATGGCCTGGCCAGGCCCCCTTGGAGTCCTCCTCCCTCCCTCCTACCCTGATCCGGGAATAAAGGCCCCTTGAGGAGGTGGATAATGCCGAGTTCATTGCCCCACTGGGCCAGCTGTGAGGTCTTCCCGGGGAAACAGCCCGCCAGCCTAGTTAGCATGCTGGAGACCATCACTTCCCCTGGCCAGCCAGGCGGCCTGAAGGGGGGAGAGAGGGACCGCAGTGGGATTCAGAGACAGATGGGGTGTTTGGAGCTCAGAAGCGGACCCCTGAGACACTCAGGCTGATGATGACACATCTTCCCTCTCCCACCTGGGGCTGAGCCCATGCCCGGACACTCCCGTGGCAGAACTCACAGCCAGAGCCTGAGGTCACTGGCTGGTCACTCTGACCTATCTGTCTTCCGAGTCTCGGCCGTGGATCCCCTCCTTTAGATCCTCACATGGTTCCCCCACTGTCCCCCCACCCCCATTTTTGGCCTGAATTCGACAGAGGAAACAGCAGCTGGCAAACTCCAAAGCTGAAATGAGAGATTCACAAACCAGATGTGCTCTTGTGGAGGGCAGTGGGGGATGGGCTCCCTCCCTCCCAGAAAGGAAGAGGAGGGCTCAGACCATGTCCTGCGCCATCTCCTCAGGCCCAGGGGCAGAGGGTGGAGGGAGGGGGCGTGGGTCTCTCAGGAGAGTCAGGATAGCAGAAGGATTTGAGAGAGATAAGTGAAAGGACTTCCTGTCAGCCATGGTGGAGAAAGCCCTAGGAATTTTGAGTGAGAAGGCTGAAGCCTGTCTTTGATTTCCTTCAGGGGGAGAAGGAAAACACATAACCTACTTTGGGGCAGTCTCCACAGCCAAGTGAAGCCTCCTCCAGGCTGGGAGGGAGCTGGGAGTGGGATGGGGGAGGAAATGTATAATCTCTTTAAAGGCCAAGCTAACCTAGATGCCCTTAGCAGAGTCTTTTGCATTTGAACTCAACACTCAGAAAACCTGTCTTTGTGGCCTTCAGATGGGTTAGGAATCAGCGGCCTTGGTCCCGGCCGGTCCCCTCACCGTCCCCCACACCAGATGGCAGTGAACATTCTTTAAAGGTGACCACTGAGTGCCACACACAGATCTGAAGCCCTAGGGTCCAACTGTCAGGCTGTTAGATGCTTGCCACTGTAATCCCATCCTACAGAGAACCCGAGAAAGAAGAAGTAGGAACATGGTTCCCTGACAGAGGCAGGGCAACAGAGATTGTTCAGACTGGGTAGCCTCTGGGAGGAGAGTGTGGAGGAATGGGGCAAGAATGGAACAGAGGAGGTCTGGGGCCTAAGGGAAAAGCAGGAGAGAGGGAGGAGGGAGAGAAGCTGCAGGAGCACGGGGACACAGGGGCGTCTGTTCTCAGCTTTGCCTAGAGATGTGACCGACATGCTAACTTGGCCAACACCCTGCCCCTCCCCATCTAGGCACCCAGCCCAGCCATGGCCCCCAGGGCCACCAAGCTGGAGCCAGGGCAGGAGGTGTGGGGTTGGGTGTGTATCCAGACACAACACAGACCCCACTGCCTGGCTCAAGCCTTGGCTATCTCCTCTGTTCCACTCTGGGACCTTGGGCTGGGGGGGTGACAGGAGCCAGTATGGCTGCCTAGGGAAGAGGGAGAGGAGAGGAGAGTAGTCCTAGACAGAGACTTTCCAAAGAAGCGGGGCCTGTCCTTCAACAACCCCTGGGAGCCTCAGGCATTCTTCCTGAAGGGCAGGAGACTGAAGTCTGGAACAGCAAGAAAATGACCCTGGGCCACTTGAAGACTGACAGGGTAGAGAGAGGGCTAGGCGCCCTCTGATAGGTATGGGGACATCCTAGAAGGGAAAGCACATGGCTAAGCTAAGGGTACAAGCCAAGCCGGGGACAGACTACAGGAATCTGAGCTTTTAAACACTTGCGAGCTGGGCAGGGAAGGCCTCCAGCCCAACACAGAGCTTTCCCCAAATTTTATGTATTTTGGGTGTTACCAGTGGCTCCTTCCTGCGGCTCAGTGAGGTTCAGACACATTTTTGTCATTCCTGAGTCTGAAACCCTGCTTTGCGGCCTAGGACAGATGGACAGACAGGGTGGCTTGGACCGCCAGGGGAAGAGAAGGGTCTACCCTTCAATCCTGAGTCAATATTGACTCAGCAGGACATCAGCCTGACCCACGACCCTGTCTCTTCCTTTCCCCACAAATAAAATCCAGATCCCCTGGAATGCTCATGGAGGTCAACATGTCTCTCCCAAGCCTGAGTCCACTATTAGCCCTCCCCCATGCCCACATGGCCTGTGTTCACCAGTGGTAAAGACCTAAGCTCCTGACCTGTTCTCTAGGTCTTTCCCATCAGGAGGAAATTCTATCAGAAGTCTCACCTCCTTTCTTTGTTTCTTTCTTTCTTTTTTGTTTGTTTGTTTGTTTGTTTTTGGTTTTTGGTTTTTGGTTTTTCGAGCCAGGGTTTCTCTGTATAGCCCTGGCTGTCCTGGAACTCACTCTGTAGCCCAGGCTGGCCTGGAACTCAGAAATCCACCTGCCTCTGCCTCCCAAGTGCTGGGATTAAAGATGTGTGCCACCACTGCCTGGCCCTTTCTTTCTTTCTGAAATACCTCAAGACCTCCCTTTTAGCCCATAACAACAACAACAACAACAAAAAATCAAGTTTTTTCTTTCTTTCTTTTTTTTTTTTTTCAGAAATATGTGCCCTAATGACAATTCCCAAAATCAGTGAGGAGGGTTAGGAGAGAGGAAGTTGGAGGGGATGATCTGGGTCCAGGAAGGTAAGGGACAGACAGAAAAGCCCAGGAGAAATGCCACTACCAGGTAGCTTTTAAGATCTAGGGGACTGCACAGAGGTCAGAGTTAGACAAAAGAAATTAAGACAGGGACTGAGAACAGAGTCCAGCTGCAAAGGACGCATGAACACAAGATATGAATCAAGAGGGCCCATGACACAGAACAGACAGACAACAAATGGGACAGCCAAAAAAAACACAGGAAGGGGGCCTGGGGTGGAGGTTGCCCAGAGGGTGACACAGCTCTCCTAGGGTGAACTCAGAGAACGACCCCCTCCCCTTCTGACAGAGTGGAGAGCAACACATATCCTGGCCTTGGGAAACAAAGTCCCAGCATCAGCAACATTTTGACTAACAGGAGTCCAGATTAGAGGCTGCTGTCTCTTACAGAGTGGGAGGGTGCCCCCCACCCCCCGACCCCACCCCCCAAAAGGAAGTCAAACTCTTCAGCCAGAGGAGTCAGGGCCTGGGACTGTCATCTCAAGGGAGTGTGATGAAGAGTCCCCCCTCTCTACCCCTCACCACCTTCTGGGAGGCTCTGCACTGGTGCCATGAGGTCGAGGCACGGGAAACACTCAGAGCCAACAGCTTCCTTCTCCAAACAATGCAGGATCCTGCTAACCAGGCTGAAATCTGGGACAGAACACAGGAGGCGGGACCAGGTTCCCTGGCACGAGTCACCACCAACTCAGGGACCCTTGCATGGTCCCACTCAACAGCCCAGGTTCCCCAAGGACAAGCAAGCTCACCTACTCAGATCTTGATCACAGGCAGAGTAAGCAATCCAAGGGACAGGGAAGACCCGAGAAGAGAATTCAGGGTGTGTGAGAGAGAATAAATCCTGGGTTTGGGGTTAAAGTAAAATTGGGGTAAGGAAGGTCTTTGCAAAGGTAAGTGATGGCTGGTTGATCTGGGTTTTGTTGGTACAGGGGACAGAACCCAGGGCCTTCAGCAAGCTCAGTGTGCTCTGACAACCTCCCTGGACTGTGCCCAAGGAAGGGGTTTGAAGAGGGTATGAGTTTGGAAGGATCTGACTTAGGGCTGGGCCTGGGGTCACAGGGTTGGAAGGCAGATGGTAAAGAATAATAAAACAAACAAAAGCACAGAGAACAAGATTGGAAGAAAAAGTCTTTGTGAAGTGGCCTTCCAACATCAAAATAATGGCCCCAGTGAATTTCCTATATATGCCTGGCTCTGAAGGAGGGCTGTTTAGGTTTTGGGTCTGAGCAGGGAGAGTAGAGACTGGAATGTTCTCCAGGAAGACAGGAGGCCGGCACTTCAACCTCATAACTCACTTCAACTGCCCACCTTTCCTAGCAACTACTAACATGCCGGCTCAAGCGGGAGAAGAGAGGGCTAGGGAGAAAAGTCAGCTGTCTTCCCTGAGCTGGCTGCAGGTCAAGCTCCTCCACCACGAACTGCCCCATCTCAGCAGGGCCCACTATGATCCTCCTCTCTGCCTTTCTATCCTCTCTGGCTACAAATGTATCCAAATGTGTCTACTGGGAGGAAGTGAAGCCTCTCAACCCACAACGCAGAGGACTCCAGTATGAGTTTCAGACACAGAGAGAAGACAGTATGGGGTGGTCCCTAGAGTTATTCCTGTGTAGCAAGAAGGGCAATTAAAACTGTTAGGTAGGTCGAGGCAGGAGGCTCCTTCTGTAGAAAGCCAAGAAGAGCCCAGAGGGACCAGCTAAGAGCTCCAGAATGCACAGGCGCCTACTCCTCCACAGGTTCTCTCTTTCTCCTCAGGAGGTGGTCCTTTTCCTAGAACTGTATTTCTTGCCAGGGATGGGACAGAGGGCATCCTGTGTGCTAGGACAAATACCCTACCACTGACCTTTACCCCGGTCCTGACAGACCATGTGCAGAGCTGAAATGAACTGGGGACTTAGAGGTACATGGCTAGAGACAGTTAAGTAGAACGTGTCACAGTTTCTCATTTGCTGACCACCAATCAACTTAGCGCAGCTATGCTCCCCAGGACCTGGTACTGAATGAGCCAGGGATCTCCACAACTCATCTGTCCCTTCTACCTGATTCCATCCACCCTCCTCCATGGGGGCTCATGGTGGGTCTGTTTCTTGCTTAGTACATTTTCTTCCCAAAGCTCTTTGCCTCAGTTTCCCCTCTCCCCTCCCAGCGCTGAGACCAAGAAGAAAGCACGGGCTGACTTAGATGTGAAGGGCAGAGGGTGGCTGCACAGGCTTGTCTGACAGGGCAGAGTCTCTTTCCTCATCGCAGGCAGAAAATTAGGGGTGGCAGCCAGACAAGACAGTCCCCAACATGACGTGACTGAGGGCCACTGGGTAAACTGTTTTCCTAGGCACAGCTGCCTTCTGAACCTCTTGTCCTCCTCCTCCAACTGAAACAAGTTAGAGGAGGGGGTGGGGAGGATACATAATCTGGTTTCAGAGAAAAACTTTCCCAATCCCGGCCTGGCAAGTTCTCGAAGGCAGAGGAAGGGCTGTAAGATGCTATGAAGCTGTTGTCCCCAGTGAGAGGCAAACCTGACAGGAAGTCAAAAAATCTCACCCCTTCTCAAGTTAGAGACCCGGCCCAATTCAACCCCATGACCCCAGCGTGAAGCTTGGGCGAGTCTTGAACAGGTAACTAAATTGCAAGAGGAAAAATAACCGACAGAAAAGGAGCAAGGGGCACGCAATTCCCCCATAAGAACATAGAAGCCCACATCTAACTAATTATACAAAGTGTGTGTATGAGGTGAGGTAGATCTGGGCTTTACACATTTACTAAATGAGCAGGAATTGGGGGCATAGTCATAACCCCATCCCAACCTCCAACTCTCCTTCTAACCCAAACTGTGATCAAGCCAGAGATCAGGGAGACAGAGTTTCCTCTGAACCCCTCCCCAGCGTTCCAGACCATTCTCTAGTCTCTTCCAGAATGATGACATCTGACGTTTTCCTCTCATCTTAAAGCTCCCAGGAATTAAGAAGGGAAATTCAGCCAGAAGCATCACCAGACCCCTCCATCCCTCAATCGGGCTACTGACAAGAGGCCCTCAGAGGGGAAGTGCTCACTTCAGAACCCAGGCAGGCAGCCCAGGATTCTGGACCCAGGCCTCCATGCCTGGGATGCAGGGCTCATTCCACACCCAAACAGGGGGCCCTCCCTATCCCCACCCACAGCTTTTTAGGCCTGCCTGCCCTTTGGCCAGCAGGGTACCCCTAGCCAGCTTTGCCTTCCAGCCTTCAGAGTCCACTGCAAAAGGCCCTCCGCCCCCTTTTGCAGCGGTACACACCAAATCCGGATTCCTGCACAATTCAGATGGGGGGGAGCGGGAGGGTGGAGGATGTAGGGGAGGCAGAGGCCCTCCCGTACCAGAGATAGGAAGAGAAGGCCTCTCAATCCCAAGATCAGAAAAAGGGGGAGCCTTCATTTCCTAGCCGGGCCTCTGGTCTTTGTCTGGGCTGGGGGGCCCTGGAAGCATCATTTGCCCTAGGTTCCCATCCCCCAAATCAGACCCCATCCCCGCCCCCAGTCAGGCCGCTGCTGTGTCAGCTGGACTGGGGTAACAAAAGGCACCCCCTCCCGCGTCTCCCTTTCCCATCCAGACGCAGGAGTAGGAGGCTGGGGAGGGGGAGCCCCCAGGGGTCCATGGGGGCCGCCGGAATCTCACTCACCATCCACAGTGGCCCCGGCGACGAGAGCTGAAAGCAGCGGCGGCAGCAGCAGCAACGGCGGGGTCAGCATGGTGTGGGCCGATGCAAACAGCAGCCCCCACCCTCTGGTCCTGTTACTTCTTGTCCTCGCCCCCCCCCAATTGGGGGGTCCCCCTTTATCTTCCTCTCCCCGACTCTTCTATTCTTATCCTTTCCTTAAGCAAAGCGAACCAGGGGCATAGGTGAAACGGTACAGTTCTGAGCCCCCTGGGAAGGGCCTGCTGACGCGGGTGCGCCCCCTGCCCCCAAATTCGAACCCTTCACCCCTGCTTTACTCCTCGCTCCTCTCCCCCTCCCAGGGCGAAGCTCACAGCCCCATCTCGGAGCCGCCTCCGGCTGCAAAAATGCACAATTGGGAGGAGGCGGGGTGGGGGGTGGGGGGCGTGGACCCGATGGGGGTGCCTTTGGTAGGGGCCTGATGGAGCACTAGGGGCTCCCCCGTTTCCGCCTCCTCAGTGCACTGGCCTGGAGCTCGCACGGCTGTTCCCCGGACTGAAGTGCCGCGGGGGGGGGAGGGAGGGAGGGGGTGCTCAGAGGGGAGAGGGAGGGGACAGGGAGAGGAGGGAAGGAGGGAAGGGGCGGGGAAAGAAAAAAAGAGGGGGGGGGAGAAAGAACTACGCGGCAATCCTGACAGTGCGCATGCGCTGATTTGGCGCGCTGCCCTGGGGAGGGGGAGTCGGAGGCGCGACAAGCTTTGGAGTTCTGGGAAGCGGTCCGAGAGTGGGAGTCCCCGGGCGCCCTGTCCTCTAACTGCGTCTACCTCATCCCAGCGCTCCCTAGAGCCGGTGGAGCCGAGGGTGGGACGGGGTAAGGGGCGAGGAGAGCTGCGCTCCAGCGCCTCTTTAAAATTCAATGTCACCCCCCCAGGATTTCAGATCCCCTCTGTGGGGTCCCGAGCCGCTGTCTAGGAGGAGGCCTGATTCCCTTGGGGAACCCCAGACAGTGCCTCCCCAGCCTAGGGTGGGGGCAGGGGTGGCCAGTCCGCAGGGAAGGTGCGGGAAAGGCTGAGCTTTGATTTGGAGACTTTGTAAGAACGGGTCCGGGATTGGGGCCTGCGTCCTCAGGGGGCGGAGTGAAGGAGGGGCCACGTGGGCCCGCCCCCACCTCGCTCCAGGGCTCAGAGTAAACAGGGACACCCGCGGGGACACGCTGCAGCTTGTCCGCCCGCCTAGGGCTCAGGGATGGAGCCCACCTTAGTACCCGCCCAGCCCTGCTCGCCTGGCACGGGGCGCAGGAGAGGCAGGCTCTGGTTTGGAGGAAGGTGACTCACCAGCGGGTGGGGTTGGGGTAGAGTCATCCCCCTTCGCCCTAAGAGGTCAGGCTCGGTTTTTTTGTTTGTTTGTTTTTTGTTTTGTTTTTTAATACCTTCTCAATGGCCTCCCACCGAGTCAGGGTTTCAGATTCCAAGCTACAGGGAGTCGGGATGAGGGATTTGCTGAGTTCCGCTTCCAGACACCGATTCTAGGGGGGCTGTGTGCTGAGTGCTGGACCTTTGTCCCCAGTCTCAGTCGGTTCGGGAACGGGTACTCTGGAGTCCAGAAAGCGTCGGGCGGTTCCTAGGGCCGGCGAACCTGCTTCCGGCCACTGCCCTCTTGTGGGCGACGTTTGAAGGCTGTAACCCTTAGTGTCTGACTTTCTCTGTGACCTGAAGTGAAAGTTCTGAGAAGCTCAGCAGGCGACATCCCCCGGCTAGAGATGGACTTTAAAGGCCACAGAGCAGTACACTAACTCCATAGGAGGGACCCCCCACTCCAGCCTGTCACCGGCAGGAAACAGACTTGCCCATTAAGGACAGAGAGCCTTTCTCCAATGAGAGCTTATGCTTCACACCGACCAGCTTTGCCCAGGGACATGGCTATCTGTCTTTATAGTCTCCCAGGCTGGACCTTCAGGGTCCATTTTTCCTCTGTCCAGTCTCCACCCTGTGCTCAAGTAGAGGCCTGCTGTCTTTCTTCCTTTCGAAATATACTGAAGGTTTTCTTCATTTTTTCCCCCCTAGCGCAGGGTTTCTCTCAGCAGGGGTGGTCTGTTATTCTTCCTTTTATCCAGCTTCCGTGGCCTAATACAGTGCCAGGCCCAGGCAGGGAGTCACCAAATATTTTTAGTGGGTGCTTACAGGCTTCCTGCTAGGTCTCCACCCAATAATGTGGTCCAAGTGAAATCTGGTTGAAACTGACCTCGGGCAACGATGACAGGAAAAAAACGATATCAATCGCTATCATGTAGGGTGTAGCCTGAGAAGCCTGAGAACTTGGCTTACGTAGGTGAATCTTCCTGAAGCTTTCTTACCTAGTGTCTCTTCTGTAACTGGGCATTTCCTTTAATTCTTTGTCTCAGTGTCTTCTCATTGTAGCTACCCTTTAAAACAACAACCATATCAAAAAAAAAAAAAAAAGAAGAAGAAGAAGAAGAAGAAGAAAGAGAAAGAAGGAAAAGAAAAAAGAAAGAAGGAAAGAAAGGTAGCTTGATGGATAGATAGATAGATAGCTGTAGGGCTGGAGAGATGGCTCAGGGATTAAGAGGTCTTGCTGTTCTTACAGAGGTGGCTCATAACTGCTTGTAACTCCAGCTCCAGGGGATCTGATGCCCTCTGGTGGCCTCCATGAGAGCCTGCACACATGTACACACTTCTACACACAGACATATGAAAAAAAATCTTTTTTAAAGATTTATTTATTTGGGGGCTGGAGAGATGGTTCAGTAGTTAAGCACACTGGCTGCTCTTCCAGAGGTCTTGAGTTCAATTCCCAGCAACCACATGGTAGCTCACTACCATCTATAATGGGGTGTAATGACCTCTTCTGGCCTGCAGGTAAACAAGCAGACAAAAATACATTAAACAAATAAATAAATAAATAATTATTATTATTACAATGTTCTGCCTGCATATATGCCTACAGACCAGAGGAGGGCACCAGATCACATTACAGATGGTTGTGAGCCACCATGTGGTTGCTGGGAATTGAACTCAGGAACTCTGGAAGAGTAACCAGAGCTCTTAACCACTGAGCCATCTCTCCAGCCTCTAAAATTCTTAGAAAAGATTTTTGTTTTCATTGTTTTTAACTATGTATATGCATGTGTAAGTATATAAAGACCTAAGGCATTGGATCCCCTGCTGGAGCTGACGCTACCACCACCCAACTTGGGTACTGGGAGCATAACTCGGGTCCTCTGGAAGAGCGGTTGTTTTTAACCACTAAGCCATGTCTCCAGCACCTTGCCACCTCTTAGGAAACCTCTTCCAAGGACTGGGATGTAGTTCAGCTCACTGTGTGCTCACTGGGCATGCTCGAAGCCCTGGGCTTGAAGCCTAGCACTGTATACTGTATGCAGTGGCACACACCTGTAACCCATCACCGAGGACGTGGAGGATAGAGGAGCAAGAGTGGAGAAGTCAGAGGCCATCCTTGGCTATAGAGAAAGAGCTAGACCAGCCTGTGCTACATGAGACCCTGTCTCAAAAGAGGGTGGAGGAGGGGGCTGGAGAGATGGCTGCTCTTCCAGAGGACCTGGGTTCAATTCCCAGTACTCACATGGCAGCTCACAACTGTCTGTAACTTCAGTTCCAGGGGATCTGACACCCTCACAGATATACATGCAGAAAGGACAACAATATACATTAAAAAAAAAAAAAGATGTATACCACCACAGTGGGCATGGGAATAGGTGGCGGTGGGAATAGTAGCAGCTTAGGCTGGAATTGTAACAGAAACAATGAAAGTTCAACACAATGAGTCAAGTGTGAGCTCTCCTGGCCTTAGCCATCCAGAATCTGCCCTCAGTCACCATTCTGTGTCTATGCTATCTACTGAAAACGAATGTATTTTAATTTATTTTCTTTCTTTTTTTATTGGTTTTTTTTTGTTATTATGCATTGGTGTCCTTCCTGCGTGTCTATCTGTGTGAGGGTGCCAGATTCCCGTGGAACTGGAGTTACAGACAGTTGTGAGCCACCATGTGGGTGCTGTGAATTGAACCCAGGTCCTCTGGAAGAGCAACTGGACTTTTAACCTGCTAATCCATCATCTCTCCAGCCCTGTGTTTTTATTTATTTTTTTTATTAACTTTGCATTACAAATATGGTGATACTTAATTCTTTTTTTTTTTTTTTAAACTTTCTTGTTCTTATTTATTTATTTATTTTATTAGTACACTGTCGCTGCCTTCGGACACACCAGAAGAGGGGATCCAATCTCATTACGGATGGTTGTGAGCCACCATGTGGTTGCTGGGATTTGAACTCAGGACCTCTGGAAGAGCAGTCAGTGCTCTTAACCGCTGAGCCATCTCTCCAGCCCCGATACTTAATTCTTAATAAAACTTAGAATAAGAGAAAATAAACTTGTTACTTCTTTCTCCTTATTTTTCTGTTTGTTTTCATTTTGTTGTTGTTGCTATTTGTTTATTCTGGGTTTTTCGAGATAGTGTTTCTCTGTGTAGTAGCTCTGGCTGTCCTGGACTTGCTTTGTAGACCAGGCTGGCCTTGAACTTATCTTGAACCCATCTATCTCTGCTTCTACCTCCTGACTGCTGAGACTAAAGGCATGTGGTACCATGCCTGGCCAAACTTGTCACTTCTTAACTCCCACTTCTGGCCCCACCCTCAGAGAAAACACTAGGCATATTCTTTAGAAGTGTCTTCAAGGAATCCTGTTTGTTTTAGTAGTGTACAGTTATAGGTGATAGTCTTTAAAATCACAGAGAAGCTGGTATATACTGTTTTAGAACTCACACTCTTCACGTCAGCTTGTCCTGAGCTCCTTCTGTGCTATCTGTACAGATGCAGACCGGGTCTCATATTAATATCTTGAAGCTTCTTGTTGGCCAGGCGCTTAGTTTGTCCTGGTATATGAACCGCTGACATTGGCTCCGTGAGATGACAGAATGTTTATCTCTACCCAAGCCTATCGTGACTCTGTTCCCCCCAGCCCTCTGAAAAGCTCTGCTGTTATTTCTGGGCTATTCAAAAAGCCAGGAGTGGTGGCACAAGCCTATTTTCCAAAAACGCAGGAAACAGAGGCAGGAGAATCAGAAGTTTGAAGATGGTTTGGAACACAAGGGGGGTTTGGAACACAAGGGGGCTTTCCACACCAGCTTGGGCTACGTGGTAAAATCCTGACTTAAACAGAATAAATCTTACCTATATTCATCATGGTCTCAGAATCTGGAGTTTGGCACTTAATTTAATGGATTCTTTGTCCACCACCAGACCATAAAACAACGTTAGCACAGAGACTTTGTTCTCATCTCTTTTAATGCCTCCCCTGAGCCACTCCCTTCATTCCCCCTCCCCTACCCCTTCCCCTGTGCACGTGCCCCTCCCCCTCTCCCCAGCCTCAGCTTTTGATTGACTGTCAAAGAAACTGGCTGCACCAGGGAAGTCTGGGGGGAGAGGAAGAAGGGTGTTCCTGTAAGCATTCCCTCTCTGTGGTGCTACTACAGTGTTTATTATTCATTTTCTCTTTGTCCCTCAGTGTCTTCTCTCCTCCGCTTTCCTTAAGATAGCCCGTCTTCATAAGCTTTGAGTTGAATTAGAACCTAAACGAAAAAAAAATCAAGTAAGAATTTTCTGAAGTTCATGACCAGGCTGCCAAGAACGGAGACGGGCTTTCAAAAAGCTGTTAGGGGTAAGAATATCCTCCTTCAAAAAATTATTAACCATTTTGCTTTTTGCTTTTGGGGTAGGGGTGGGGGCGGCTGAGTATTAGCCTGGGACAGAGCATTGAGGAGGCAGTGCTGAGACAATCGGGCCGCTGGTGATCGCCACCTAGTGGCCAGTTCAGGAAGTGTAAAAAAGAAGGGATAGCTCTGAAAGGTCTAACCTTCCTGATGCCGCCACCCTTTAAACCAGCTCCTCATGCTGTGGTGACCCTCAACCATGAAACTATTTCCACTGCTACTTCATAACTGTAATTTTGCTACTGTTATGAATTGTAAACATGTGTTTTCTTATGGTCGTAGGCAACCCCTGTGAAAGAGTCATTCAACCCTTAAGGGGTCACGACCCACAGGTTGAGAATCACTGGCCGGTGAGGAAAAGAAGGGGACAAATACTTATTCAACAATTGCTGGAGAGATGGCTCAGAGGTTAAGAACACTGTCTGCTCTTCCAGAGTTTCTGAGTTCAATTCCCAGCAACCACATGGTGGCTCACAACCACCTGTAATGAGATCTGGTGCCCTCTGGCCTGCAGGGATACATAAATGCTGCATACATAAATAAACAAATTATTATTATTATTATTATTATTATTATTATTATTATTATTATGGTCTTTTCGAGACAGGGTTTCTCTGTATAGTCCTGGCTGTCCTGGAACTCACTCTGTAGACCAGGCTGGCCTCGAACTCAGAAATCCGCCTGCCTCTTCCTTGAAAGTGCTGGGATTAAAGGTGTGCGCCACCACCACCCAGCAAATAAACAAATTAAAAAACAAAAAACAATTGCCAAGGAGCAGGGCTATTACAGAATATGGCAGCTAGGTGTATTGACCCATGCCTTTAATTCCAGCGCTTGGAAGGCAGAGGCAGGCAGATCTCTGTGAGTTCAAGGCCAGCCTGATCTACATAATGAGTTCCAGGACAGCCAGATCTATATAGTGAGACCCTGTCCTGAAAAAACAAAACAACAACAACAAAACCAGAATGTGGGTACCTACTTAAGATTTAAATCACTTTGCTGCATAAGTGTTCTTTACAGTTAACAGACTAGGAAATGGAGACTCAAAGAGACTATAGAATCTGTTCCAAGTGTCTATGCAAATGGGAGACCAGATTCCATTTCTTTACTAAACATTTCTTATGTATCCCAGTGTGCTGATAGGCCCTTAGGGTCAAGAGTTAAAAACAAGTGCGGGTCTGGAGAGATGGCTCAGCGGTTAAGAGCACTGACTGCTCTTCCAGAGGTCCTGAGTTCAAATCCCAGCAACCACATGGTGGCTCACAACCATCCGTAATGAGATTGGATGCCCTCTTCTGGTGTGTCTGAAGACAGCTACAGTGTACTCATAAATAAAATAAATAAATCTTTAAAAAAATAAAAACAAGTGCGCTACCTTTCCAGAATTTACAGGTTAATGGAGTTACTCAATAAGGTAACTGGCTATTATAACCCAGATGTTTTATGTCTGCGATGAAGTTCACAGAGAAGGCCATGGGAATCAGGGAAAGATAAAAGATAAAAGAAGCTAATGATCTCAGTTAAAGTTACAAGAGAGGAAGGGGATGACCTGAAGAATGTGTGTTTTAGGCTGGAGGCAGGCAAAGATGGGTACGAGGAAATACGAATGTTAGAAGAGTAAAACAGCTGGAGAGATGGCTCAGCGGTTAAGAGCACTGACTGCTCTTCCAGAGGTCCTGAGTTCAATTCCCAGAATCTACATGGTTGGTTCATGACCATCTGTAATGGGATCTGATGTCCTCTTCTGGTGTGTCTGAAGACAGTGTACTTAAATACATAAAATAAATCTCAAAGGAGGAGGAGGAGGAGGAGGAGGAGGAGGAGGAGGAGGAGGAGGAGGAGGAGGAGGAGAAGGAGAAGAAGAAGAAGAAGAAGAAGAAGAAGAAGAAGAAGAAGAAGAAGAAGAAGAAGAAGAAGAAGATTTAAACTATGGCATATAGCTGAGTAAGATTTTTGGGGGGCGGGAGTGGAGGAAATAGTAGAGAAAATATCAGGAAGGCAAATCACAAAAGATGAACTTAGCAATGCAAACAACTTCATTTTTGTCTAAAACTTAAGTAAGGGAACCAGAAGAGAGACCCTAAAGAAGTGAGATCAAAGATACTATTGACTAGCCAGGCATGGTATTAGTGGTGCCTGCCCTTTAATCCCAGCACTCTGGAGCCTAAGGCTCTGAGTTCAAGGCTAGCCTGAACTCTCAAGCACTACAATTAAAGGCGTGCAGCACCACCGCCCAGCTTGTAATATATTTTAAAAATAACGTTCCCAACATTTGGTTGCACATTGTATCTTAGTGCTAAAAGCTGCTGGATAAGACTGGTAAGCTACAGAACCTAAAGCAGTATGGCCCAGCTACAGGAATTCACAGATTCATGGGACAAAAATAGACCTCACAGGCCATTTCATTTTTAAAATTAAAATTCTATATTCACGCATTACTTCTTGATTATAGTTTTGTACATTTTGATCTCAGGAATGTTTTTCATTTTATTATTATTTTTTTAATGCAGTCTCTGTCAATTCCCTCTAAATCTTTCAATATAATAAAACCAGATAATCTTTAGTTTCTTTCAGTTCCTTTGTGTTTACCAACTCTGCACTGAGCTCCCTGCTCCCTGCCCTGTGTCCCTCTACAGTCTGCCTCAATGCCAGCAAGACAGAACAGTCATTCTTTAATTCCTCTTCCCCATTGATCTGGGACATCATTTGGCTCTGGGATCTGTCTGAGACCAGAGTACTGAGGGCTTCTTTGCAGAAGATGGTTTTACTGAAACTCGTATATCCAGAAATGATGCAGTGTGATCTGTCTCAATTCTGTCCTTTGGGTACCGCTACCTCTCCACTGCATTCTAGGCTTCTCTTAAAGCTGTTTTGATCCATGTTTTGTTAGGAAATTGTGTTTCTGTGAAGGGATGAAAGGTGAGACTTCCCACTGTGCCAGCCTGCTGACATCACTCCAAGGGCTCTCCTCCTCCTCCTCCTCCTCCTCCTCCTCCTCCTCCTCCTCCTCCTCTTCCTCCTTTTCCTCCTCTTCTTCCTCCTCCTCCTCTTCCTCCTCTTCTTCCTCCTCTTCCTCCTCCTCCTCTTCCTTCTCTTCTTCTTTCTCCTCCTCTTCCTCCTCCTCTTCTCCCTCCTCCTCTTCTTCCTCATCTCCCTTCTCCTCCTCTTCCTCTTGCCCCTTTCTTTCTTTCAACAAAGGTATCCTGATGCCTCACCTCACACCAAATGCAAAAACTAACACAAGCTGTTAGACTCATAACATGAAAGCTAAATCACGAAGCCTTTAAGAGAAAACACAATGCTGACTTCCAGGTTCTCTGTCCCCAGGCCTGTAGACATACACAGGCACATACAGGCAAACAAACAAAAGCCCGTCTTTGTAATGGACTGGTGCTTGACAATGTAAATGAACCAGGACCACATGCAACAACACGCATGAATCTCAAAAGACATGGAGTAGAAGATATCAGGCCTGTCCTCTGTTAGCCCGTCTATCTGAATTATAAGAAATCAGAATGAACCCATGGATTTACAAGGCCCTCCTGTCGGTTAAGGAAGAACCTTGCCACTAAGCTGGACTCCATGATTTTCATTTTAATAGGACTTTGTGCTTCATCACCACCCCATGTAAGTGTGGGAACTTGAATCCATGTGACTTGGCTTCCAAAGTCATTGCGAAATAGTCACTCAGGACAGCCTCACGCATGACTAAGCTCTCACAAGGAAAGCAGAGCATGCAAAGAGATAGAAGAGCCGGGAGATGCCACAGGGAGAGCTGGATGGACCTGTAAAGGGAGAGGGGAAAAAAAAAAAAAGGTACCTGATGCCAAATTTTAGGATCTGGGTTCTACTCCTGAGACCCACATCATGGAAAAAAAAAAAAGAACAGAGTCCCAAAAGTTGTCTCCTGACCTAACATATGTGCCAGGGTGCATCTGTGCTTCAACTCTGACATACATACACACACTAAACAAATAAATAAAAATCTAAAAATATTAAAATTGGCTAGGTGTGGTGGCACACGCATTTAATCCCAGCACTCCGGAGGTAGAGGCAGGTAGGTAGATCTCTGTGAGGCCAGCGTTGTCAACATAGTAAGTTCCAGGACAGCCAGGGCTACATAGTGAGAGACTGTCTCAAAAACCAAAACAAAATAAAACAAACAAAAAAAAATTTTTTTTTAAATTCTAATTGAAGATATTATCAGAGACTTGAAAAAGAGAGAGAGAGAGAGAGAGATGGTGAAAACCAGATTGGAAGCTCACTTTAAAGTGTGTCGTGTGGCTGGGCTGTAGCTCAATGATGGAACATTTGCCTTAAACATGCAAAGCCTTGGGTTTAGGCCCCAGCACTAGGGAGTAGGGATGGCGTGGTAGTTTGGAAGAGAATGCCTCTTATCGACTCATATCTTTGAATGCTGGTCTGGAAAGAAATATGAGGTGTGACCTTGGTAGAGGAGGTAGATACTGGTAGAGGAGGCTGGGGGATGGGCTTCGAGGTTTCAAAAACCCATGTTATTCCCAGCATGCTCTCTGCCTTGTTATGGTTGTGCCTCAGATGTGAATCCTCAGCTACTGCTCCAGTGTCATGCTTCCTTGTACACAGCCATGATCCTCCCACCATGACAGTGTGGAACCCGCCCCGCTCAGACTATCAACCCCCAATAACCTCTTTCTTCTATAGGTTGGCTTGGTCATGGTGTCTCATCACAGAAATAGAAAAGTAACTAAGACAGGTCATGACTAACCAACTGTTGGATACTCCAGGAGATAACAATTTGATTGACCTCACAGTCACTCTTTTTTTTTTTTTGTTTTTTTTTGTTTTTTCGAGACAGGGTTTCTCTGTGTAGCCCTGGCTGTCCTGGAACTCACTCTGTAGACCAGGCTGGCCTCAAACTCAGAAATCTGCCTGCCTCTGCCTCTCAAGTGCTGGGATTAAAGGTGTGCACCACCAACGCCCAGCATAAGTTTATTTTGTATACAGTGTTCTATCTATCTGCATGTGTACCTGTAGGCTAGAAGAGGGCACCAGACCTCATTATAGATGGTTATGAGCCACTATGTGGTTGCTGGGAATTGAACTCAGGACCTTTGGAAGAGCAGTCAGTGCTCTTAATCTCTGAGCCATCTCTACAGCCCTCCTCATGGTCACTCTTGCTACCTAGAGTATAAAGCACATGTGGCATGAGCCAGGACACTCTTTAAATTGCTGGGTAAGGCAGGCAGCTGGCTACGGAATGAGGTGAATAAGGAAAGATGTCAGATGTACAAAACTTTCCCAAGAAGCTTAGCTGCCCAGGGGAATGGAGAAAGGCAAGACACTAATTAGAGGGCTGGAATTTCCTTGCAGAGGCCCAATCTTGACCACAGCTGGCTTATCCAGAGATGCCTGGCTTTGCCCACCCACCGGGTCTGACTGCTGCTTGAGAAGATCTGCTGGCCACAAGAAGGGTTTGACATCCCAAGGGTTCTCTCTGGAGCCCTGAGCTCAGCTGGCCCCACCATTGCTCATATCCTGTCACCGTTGGCAAGCCTTGATGGGTGTCCACCCTTCTGCACCAAGCCCAGTGCTTCCTCTTCCTAACCACAGTTTCCCACTTCCTGGCCCCTTTCTGTGCCAAGCCCCGGGGCCACTCTGCTGCTTTGCTTGTTTGAAATCGGGTGCTTCCCTGAAGGCATGCTTCCTTTAGTGAGATCTCAATTCTTTCAAGACCGTGGCTTTAGGAACACGGAGATGCAGCCATTCTGGGCTCTGTGTTCTCCATATCTTCTGGACCTCCATTGGGGGTTCAGTTAGGGTTGTATTTAGTAACAAGTAACAGAGAGCCTGATCAGAGAACACTGAATGATGAAGAACTTGAGAGTAGCTGTGGGTAAGGTAATGCGGTGCTAAGCTGAAAATCTGAGATTTATCCAAAGGACCCACAAGGCAGAAGAAGAGACCTGACTCCCACGGTTGTCCTCTGACCTCTGCATCTGCACACACAGACACACACACACACACACACACACACACACACACACACACGCATGCACGCACGTGCATGCATGCTCATGCATACACAGGTACACACATATGCACACATATGAGCACATGCATGCACATACACATATTTATACACATAAACACATGCACACACATGCAAACACACACTAACAGGCACACACACTCACATACACATGCACACACATGAGCACATGCACGCACACACACATTCACACACATGAACACATACACACACACATGAGCACATGCATGCACACACACATTCACACAAACACATGTACATGCATGCACATGCCCACATACACACACAAGCACATACATACACACACACATGCACATGCACGTGCATGTGCATCTTACACAGATGCACACACATGCACACATGTGAGCACATGCACACACATGCATACACACACTAACAGGCACACACACTCACATGCACATGCACACACATGAGCACATGCATGCACATACTCATGCACACATGTACACACACATATGCACATACTGCCTTAATAGCAAAGAGTTCTGGAGCAACTCCAGACTGGCTAATTCCTCAAGGGTTGCTTACGTTTTGACACTGATAACTTTATCCTCCGTGACTGGTACGATCACAACCACTATATGGTTGCAGCTGTCCCCAGTGTTCCAAGTGGGCAGGCACCAAACATGGACACCATCTCTCCCAGAGAGTTTTCTAATTGTCCAGGCTCCTGTCACTGACTAGGGAAATGTAAATACCTTGATTGCCTAAACCAATTACATGTATCCCCTGATGACCTGGGAGGGGAGTGACTGTAAAAATCTGGACTTTGCTAGCAAGGGAGAGAGGGCTTGGCTCCTGAGTTGGCACGATCAGTGGTTGCCTGAAAAATTTATGACTCTGTGTCCTTACAGGAACTTCCTGACAGCCTGTTCTCAACAGAACTGCAACCATGGTTATCTTGTAGTGTGTCTGTCTGCTAACTAGCCTGACTCCTAGGAAGAGTATAAACACTCAACAAATGTTTGCTGAACTCACTAGAGATAGGTGCTGGGGAGCTGAATTTGATTGATAGCTGTTTGATGTTTCTCTAAATGTGGGGAGACTTTGAACTTGACTGAGAATATAGAACTACCATAATGAACAAGTCAGAAGTTGGAGATCAGACATATTGAGGGATGATGAAGAGAAATGCCTGACAGGGCAGAAAGCAGGGTCCCTCTGGATATGATGATGGCCCACACAAATAACCCCAGCTAAAGCAGAGAAGGAAGGATGGCCAACCTGGGCTACATAGTGAGACCATTTCAGACACCAAACAGCAGCAAAAATAAAGCAGGGCCATGAGTGTTTACCTTGGGCAGGAGAGGGGCCCCCTCACGGAGCCCTCATGGCTGACATTTGTGTCTACTGATAAGAAGCAGGCAGGACACTGGGAACACTCCAGGAAAACTTTGCTTAATCTAAGTAATGATTATGTGATGTCAGAGTGAGTGAAAATGAGGATCAGAGCTGTCCAGGGGCACCCAGTGGCGTCCTGCTCTTCTGTGGCTTCATCTCACCCCTTAACACCCCGACAAATCCCAGACCACTACCCCAGTGCTCCTGAGTTGTGTCTGTGAAACACATTCGGTTCCCTCAATCAATCCATTGATGAGGTTAGTAGTTTTGTTCTGGAAGCAGAACACTTTACAGGAAACTGATCAGGAACGTGAAACTTCAGAGCATTTAAAAAGAAACAACCCCAGAGAAAGGCGTGTGTAGAGGTCGTTAAGGACATGAGATCGCGTCTGTGTTTTCTCAAAATGTACAGCTCATCAGGCTAAGACACCAGCGTTATCTCATCCGAAGAATAGTATGAAAATGTTCACATGCAATAATGTCCAAAACACTCGAGTGATAGAAGTCGGCCCTTCTCCGTGCTGGCCAACCTATGAGCCTTGTAAACACTTGAAGTGTGGCAATGCAATCGAGACCATGGAACTTTCGTAACTGAAGTAGTCACATGACTGGTCATTATTGATGTTTCATGGGCCAAGCCGTGGGTTCATGGAGGAGGGCTCTCTAATCACTGCTAAGAAATTGAAGGTTGGGTAAATTGATACATTTACTCTTACATATATTAAAAAGTAATTACTCTCTGGGCAGTGGTGGTGCACACCTTTAATCCCAGCACTTGGGAGGCAGAAGCAGGTGGATTTCTGAGTTGGAGGCCAGCCTGGTCTACAGAGTGAGTTCCAGGACAGCCAGGGCTACACAGAGAAACCCTGTCTCGAAAAACCTTAAAAAAAAAAGTAATTACTCTATTAGAGGTTGTGGTGGCTTGAATATTAATAGCCCCCATAGACTCATGGGTTTGAATGCTTGGCCCGTAGGGAATGGCACTATTAGGAGGTGTGACCTTGTTGGAGGAAGTGTGTCACTGTGGAGGTGGGATTTGAGGGTTTTTTAAAAAAGATTTACTTATTCATTTTATGTATATGAGTACACTGCTGCTCTCTTCAGACACACAGAAGAGGGCATCAGATCCCATTACAGATGGTTGTGATTTACCATGTGGTTGCTGGGAATTGAACTCAGGACCTCTGGAAGAGGAGTCAGTTCTCCTAACCACTGAGGCATCTCTCCAGCCTGGGCTTTGAGGTCTTATATATACTAAAGCTATCTCCAGTATTAATCCAGTCTCCTTCTGCTGTTTATGGATCAAGATGTAGAACTCTCAGTTCCTTCTCCTGCACTGCGTCTGCCTGCATACTGCCATGATGATAATGGACTGAACCTCTGAACCTGTAAGCCAGCCCCAATTAAATGTTGTCCTTTATAAGAGTTGCCTTGGTCATGGTGTCTCTTCACAGCAATGGAAACCCTAACTGAGACAGAAGTATTAAAGGCTTTAGATACATCTGGAAGTCTTAGCTGGTTTTAGAGATGGGTCTGAGGGGAGGACCCACCGAGGGTAGGACTCCTGGGGACAACTCAGTAATCTCCCATCTCCTGGCTAAGGACAGTGGGAGTAAAGGCCTAAGGCTCTGGTCACTCAGGAGGAAACTACAGTCACAGAGAGTGAGATTGAGGCCACTCCTAGGCCATCTGTGTGCTGATATCACTACTGCAGAGCTAATTTAGAAATGCTTGTTTGGGGACAGGGTTTCCAGATCCAGGGGAGGGTCTATGGGTAGTAGGAGTGTCTTAGGGTTATCATTGCTATAGTGAAACACCATGACCAAAAAGAAAGTTGGAGAGGAAAGGGTTTATTCAGCTTACACTTCCACATTGCTGTTCATCACTGAAGGAAGTTGGATCAGGAACCTGGAGGCAGGAGCTAAAGCAGAGCCCATAGAAGGGTGTTGCTTGCTAGCTTGTTCCCCATGGCTTGCTCAACCTGCTTTCTTATAGAACCCACAATGGGCTGGGACCTCCCCATCAATCACTAATAAAGAAAATGCTCTACAGACTTGTTTACAGCCTGGTCTTATGGAAGTATTTTCTTAATTGAGGCTCCCTTCTCTCAGATGACTCTAGCTTGTGTCAACTTGACATACTATCCAGCACAGGGACTAAGGGCCTGGAACTTTTCTGGCCACCTTCATGCTCCCTTCTTTTTTGAGATTAAGATCTTGGTCATAAGCCCTTTGCCCAAGCCTGTTCACAAAGGAGTCTCCTCGATGAGCAGGCTTGTGACGCAGGTCATGAGTTTATACATGCTAAACCATTGTTGGCCTGTGGGCTACTGCCATAACTGGTGAAGGCATATTGTCATTGGGTCTTGGATGATGAGCTGGCAGTAACAGGAAGGAAAGGTATCTGTGAGAAAATGCCAATACAGTGCTCTGGCCGGGAACCGGTTCTCAGGGTCATGAACTAATTTGACGTTTCTCGTGGTTGCAAATAAGGCAAAGCTTTCCATCCCTATTGCTGTTTAAATATCACACTGGGAGGGTCAGAGTGAGGTCGCTCTGGCTGGTCTTCAAAAGCTTCATGAGTATAGCCCCCTAAGACTGCCAGAGTTGGCGCCTTAAGAATCAGCTACGCGGAAGACTGGATGAGCCCAGTCAGCGTGGAAGTCGTTACTCACTACGCCTCCCAGTGGAGTAACATGGCACTGCACGCTCTGTGCCACGTGAAAGTCATTGGTCATCCTGTGAAGGCCCCACATAGCTTCAGGCATAGCACGCGTGCCTCCATGAAGAGATCATAGGATATTCAGCAAGCAGCTTTTCTATGGTGATCACCTCTGTCACAGCTAGGAAAGGCTCCAGGACATAGCTGTCTCCTTCTTAAGGTGAGGGCTTGCTGCCGCCTTGCAGGGGGACAGTGTCTCCTCCGTGGCTCATGGCTTGTATCCTTGCACTGCTGGGATAAATTTAGGTATAAGATAAGAGAGTCCGTGTGAACCATTTAGCCTACTGCCGGGTACATAAGGGATGCTGAATGAACGGTAGCCCCTAGTGTTTACTCACAAACATGTGTGTTGTCTGTCCTACCTGCTCGACAATATGACGATGCTGCATTTTGTGGTGAGGTACTATCCTCCTCAAGGCTAGCCTCTAGCTGAGGAAGAAAGATGTGCCCATAATATAATTCCAAAATCAGTGCAGAGTGGTATGTAATGGTCACCAACATCCAAAGAGCACCACTACTACTACTTCTCCTTCTTCTCCTTCTCCTCCTCCTCCTCCTCCTCCTCCTCCTCCTCCTCCTCCTCCTCCTCCTCTTCCTCTCCCTCCCCCCTCCCCCTACTCCTCCTTTCCTCCCCTCTCCCCCTCCCCTCCCCCTCCCCCTCCTCCTCCCCCTCCTCCTCCCCCTCCTCCTCCTCTTCCTCCTCCTCCCCTCCTTCCTCTTCCTCCTCTTCCTCCTCTTCCTCATCCTCTCTCCTCCTCCCCCTCTTCCTCCTCCTCTTCTTCCTCCTCCTCCTGCTGCTCCTTCTCCTCCTTCTCTTCTTCTTCCTCCTTCTCTTCCTCTTCTTCCTCCTCCTCCTCTTCCTTTTAACTTTTATTCTTCTGTCATACATTACATTCCAACAGCAGTTTCCGCTCCCTCCACCCCTTCCCTCTCCCCTAGATCGATTCCCTCTCTATTT
>NW_021620702.1:209070-229209 GCF_004785775.1 Grammomys surdaster | reverse complement strand
CTTTGTGTATGTAATGGTCACCCTCATCCTACGAGCCCCCCTCCTCCTCTCCCTCCTCCTCCCCCTCCTCCACTTCCTCCTCCTCCTCTTCTTCCTTCTTCTTTCTTTCTCCTCATTATTATTGAGAGAGTACATAGGTGCATGTACTTATATAGGTCAGAGTACAACATTGGGAGTTGGTTCTTTCTTTCTACCTTTTGAGACAAGTCTGTTGTCTCTGCTGGCCTAGGAGCTTCTGGGTGACTCTTCTATCTCCACTTCCTGTCTTCCTGTAGGAGTGCTGGGATTACACATGTGCATCACCACATCTGTCCTTTATGTGGGAGATGGGGCAGGTCTCACAATGCAGCCCTGGCTGGCCTGGAACTCAGTATGCAGACCAGGCTGGTCTTGAACTCACAAAGACTGCCTGCCCTCTGCCTTCTGAGTGCTGGGTTAAGAGCAATGTTTATCACCACTCCAGCAAAACCTGGAATTTTTTCCCCTTGGGTTCCAGGGATTGAACGCTAGTGAGGCAGGTTTGTGCAATAAGCCCTTCTTCTTCTCACCGAGCTGTCTCACCTCCTTTTTGCTTGTTTGTTTTAAACAACCTGCATTAGAAAGTAGGTTTCCTATCAGAACCTGGAAATCATAGACGAACAGAAAACGGAACAAGGATCCACTAAACAACATGTCTTATTTTTCTATTGTTGTAGCAAAACACCATGACCAAGACAACTTGTAAAAGAAAGCATTTAACTGGGGTCTTGTTGTTCCAGAGGGTTATTTTGCCTACATGAATGTCTGTATAGCACACATGTGCCCAGTACCCTTGGAAGCTAGAAGAGGGATATGGAATCCCCTGGAACTGGAGTTACGGGCAGTTATGAGCTGCCATGTGGATGCTGGGAATTGAACCTGGGTCCTGAGCAGCCAGTGCTTTCAACCACTGAGCCATTTCTCCAGCCCCTTCTATTCCATTTTTTTAAAAAGTAGTTAAGATATTATTACGGCATGAGCTATGTTCCTTGGGAAATTCATATGTCAAAGCCCTTCATAGTCCTCAGAAAGAACCCACCCACAACACCTTGATCTCAGGTCTTTGCCTGTCAACACCCTGAGTGGAATTTCTGTTGTTTAAGCCTTCTAGCTTATGGTGCTTTAATACAGCAGCCCTAGCAAAACTAATACACCCATAAAATTGCTTTTGTGACTCACTCTTGGGTTGTAACCTCAAGTTCTCACACCATACAGGTTTTTTTCACCTCCTGACGCTGTTTCTCATGTCTGTAATCTTTGCAGACACTGGGTGAGATTGCAGGGCCTGGAGGGAGGTGAGGCAATGACGTATCAGGTGGGTGGGTGTCATCAATGAAAGCTGACCTGACCCTACAGTTACACAACCTGAAGTGAGTGTGTCCTAGCCACCTCACGTATCCCAGTCTCCAATGAGGTATGAGTAACTACCGTTCTATCTGAACACATCACACATCACGGGGACACCCGAATCATCCCACTTGATAGACTGACAGTCATGGATCTCTCAATATTTACTTCTAAACCCTGGGTTTTCCTGTGACATCTGTGCCCCAAATGGCATGATCAGATATATAGGAAGATGAAGTATTATTATTGTTACTATTATTATTTGGGTTTTTCAAGACAAGGTTTCTCTGGGTAGCCCTGGCAGTCCTGGAAGTATTACTTTTCTTCTTACACTTGCTTGTTTAGCAGATACCATCCTAGTTAATCCTAAAAGAAGCCAAAGCCGAGGCTGCAGCCTCTCTTCTCTCTCTTCCTGCCTGTTCTTGGATTCAGACTTCCTGAGATACCCAGATGGCAGGGCCTGGCTTTCACTACCATCTGTGGACATTCATCTTTGCAGTGAGCAACTGGGAGCACATAGGTGTGAGCCATGAGCTCACCCCTGCGTATACCTCAGCATAAGCATTACTTGCTGAACCAGTCTCTGGAGAGACTACTGTGTGCCGTCTCCACCCCTGCTCTCTTTCTCTTCCATTCTTACAGACCCAAGACATTCATAAAGAAACACACCTCTCTTCTGGGCTCTGCCTTTGAGGCGACAGCATTACTCTCCCACAACCCAGGAACCTCTGGGTAAGATGAAGAGCCTTCTGTTTTTTTCTTTTCCACATAATGTTTATTCTGGGCCATAAACAACAGTGTCTGGGACTGGAGAGATAGCTCAGTGGTTAAGAGCTCTGGCTGTTTTCCCAGAGGACCTGGGACTGATTACCAAGACCCATATGGTAATTAGAAGACAACCGTCTGTAATCCTAATTCCAGGGGATGTGATGCTTTCTTCTAGCCTCTGAGAGCACCAGGCATGCACATGGTACACATTCATGCAGATAGTGTATCCATATACATTAAAAACAATCCATCAAATACTATCTGTCGGTCTAGGGATGTGGCTCATTTGATAGCATGCTTGCCCGGCATGTAAAAAAAACCCTGGGTTTGGTTCTTAGCATCACAAGCCCTATGTGCTGTTTGTTGCATATTTCTAAGCCTGGCACTTGGGAGGTAAAGGCGAGAGGGTGAAGCTCAAGTTTGTCCTTGGCTATAGGGCAATTTTAAGGCCAGCCTGGGCTACATGACCCTCTGTCTCAACAACAGCATCCACAACCAAAGCCCAACCAAGTAGTCAAGCGATAACAACAACAACAACAAAAGTGCCTAGTGCTTGCTGTTTACTCTAAGTGTTACTCAACGGTAACAATGTTACTCTAAGCCTTTATGTATCAGTATATTCTACTCTCATAACTCCATGGCCTAAGCCACCATGTATGCTCCGTTTTACAGATAATGAACCAATCAATTTTGCAGTTAGCACCCTTGGCAGGGCTTGAACACAAAGAGGGCTTGCTCAGAGTCCATGACTATACTATATGTGTACATGCAGTTTGTTCTGCCAACCGGGTGGATCTAAGCATGCACTGAGTACAGTGCCCACAGATGTGCAGGGGAGGAATCAGTTCAGGCACCAGGGGGCGCCATAAGCCTGGCTTTTGCTCTTCAGCCCAGCCCTGAAAAGCAAGAAGAAAGCCAAAAATTCCAACTTGACACAGCCACCCTCAGACCATCCCTCCATACACTCGACTTTCAGGTTTGTTATCCTCCCCAGCAAAAAAATACAGGACAATCCTCTGGTTATGATGGTAGTGATTCAGAGGCTGAGCAAGGGGCGCGAGCGCGCGTGTGCGTGTGCGTGTGTGACTCTTAAGTGATTCTGAGAGCTGTCATGTGTGAGCGCCTGCTGCTACATATGTGAGACTCAGACGCCCGTGTGTGTGTGTGTGTGTGTGTGTGTGTGTGTGTGTGTGTTCTTGTGGCTAGGGAAATTGCATATATTTGTTTTGGGGTGTGTCTCAGTGTTTACCTCAGAAACAGATAGGAACTTTGCCAAGGTTGCACAGCATATTCACATTCAAACTTGGCACCCTATGAATATTCTGGCAGCCCTCAGTGGCTATCACCAGGGTCTGGTACGTGGTATCCCGAAGGGATTCCTCTTCCTCCAAGCGACTCCCAGAGTCTTCCAGAATTCTGAGCTAAGGGTTCCCCTCCCCCACTTCCTCCCTACCGTATCACGGGACTTCTAAGGCGTTCCCGCCTGGGAAGGAGGTGAACCTAGTTGTGCGGGGCCTCAGGCTCCCAGCTGCTTTTCGAGGGGAGGGGTCCTCCATTGGAGGATAAACACAACCCAGATGCCCCAGGGCACAGTCCCCCCCCCCCAGGCCCCAACCTCTAGCCTGGAGAAAGTTTGTGTGGTAGCTAGGCAGTGTGGGGTGGCATGCTTCTGCCAGATATTAGGTGACTTTTCCGAGGGGTGGGGAATGGATCAGTATTAGGGGATTAGAGTGAGGGTCAGCCTCCCTCCCGTGTGGTTCAATGAAGGTCCGCTACGTGCTTCCCCACCGGGTACATACATATTCACCCCACTTTCTTCCTCTTCCTCCTCCAGCCCACTTTCTCTTCTCTGTGTCGTCAGAGCACCAGGGAGGGACCTGGGCAGACAGAGAAGCCGGAAACACCAGGCCGGGGCAGCCAGGGTTTACAGTGAAGAGGAAGGCCGGGAAACGAGTGCGTGCGTGCCTGCCACTGTGTGTGTGTGTGTGTACGTGTGTGTATGTGCGCGCGTGTGCGTGTGTGCATGTGTGTGTGTACACATTCAGTTTTTAGGGCCAGCCTAGAACCCGCTGGACAGACCTACAGACCCATGGGGCTTGGTAGTGCCCTCTGAGAGAGGGAGAAGATAGCAGCGGGGCTGCCGAGGTGAGGGGATGTCTGCGAGTAGGGAAGGTTGGAGGGGAGGGGGCTTTGAGGAACCATGAGGCATGGATTTTTTGGGGCCTCTCGGATCCTCCCCCCTGGGCGGGGCAGTTGGTCCCCTGGAAAGTGTTTCATATGGGGTTAGCTGATAGCACTGGGTTTTTGGCAGTTTCCAACTTTCGAAGGACTCGGGTGGGTACAGGCCTCCACATTCCCGTCCCTAACGTGTCGCGTCACTTTCCCCAATCCTCAGCCCTACACCTCCTGGGACTTGGGACAGTCACTGGGCAGAGGGGAAAGAGGGTCCTTCTGGGTTGGGGGACATGGCTGCCCCTCCCTTGAAGTTGATGCTCCCGGGTCCCCGAGCCTGTCCTACCCTTGCTGTTGCCCGGTAAAGGTTCCTACTCAGGGTGTGGCTGGAGGGTGAGAAAGACCCAGAAATAGACCTCATGGTGCCCCAGAGGAGGGGGACTTTCCCCCCTCATATTGCTTGCTTGGCCGCAGTAAACCCTGAGATTTCCCCGTGGGAGGGCGGCCGGCTGGGGGTTAACCCTCCTCGCGCTGACCTGGCTCCACCTCCTCCCACCCTTTCCCACCCCCACCGCCACCGTCATACACACACACACACTGGACAACTCAGGGAAGCCCTTGACTTTTGATATTGGGGTCACACGGTCAGCGGACTCGGAATGCAGGAGTGGAGGGGTATAATACTTAGGCTACCAAGCTTTGGAAGAAGCTCCTGGGTTGGCGGGCTTCCCCTACGGCGGGGAGGGGGGAGTCTGGGAGGGAAAGCTCGTCCCGCCTCTTGCAGGGTGGCTCCGCCTTCCCTCTCTAGGGGACTGATCACAAATAGTGTCTGTGTCCTGGCCCGACCTATAGATCCCGCACGGTTACAGGCTGCTCAGGGGAGAAATACGGCTTCGTGGCGTCTGGGGAGGGAGGAGAATGAGACCTGAGTCACTCTACAGGGAGATTTAGAGGAAATGGGATCTGCTCGTGGCTTGGCGGTCTCCGGTCCCCAGTAGGGTAAAGATAGGGCCAAAGGTCTGGAATCTGAACACTCCAGAGACTGGGAGGGAGAGGGAACAGAATTTTTATTTTAAATTTCAAAATAAGCTGAACGTGACTCCTCGAGGTGCCCCACCCAAAGGGGTAGACAGTTTTAGAGCAAAGCCTGGTGAAGGGCCCGGAGCAAGAGTTGAGGACTCTGCCTTTGGGAGTCAGAGCTCAGGGAGTGGGAGAGCAAACGGCAAGATGGTTAAGAGTAGGAAATGTCTTGTGAAGCGGCCTTCTTATCTTCTATATGGGAGCCCTGGGGGAGTTAAGAGACTTAAAAGGCAGGAGGAATTGGAGAGACCCAGGGAGTTTCCATCCCATCCTCCTCCTCCTCTCTGAGAGGTCATGATGAGAAACGTAAACTGAGAGCCACGCCCCCCACCACTGCTCTACCCAGCCCACTCTGAGGCTCTGCTCCCTCTCCCTCCTCTTTTCCTGTCTTTCTTCTCTTCCTCTGGCTTTTTGGCCTTCCTTCTTCTAGGCTGATCAATCCCCATTGCTTCTCTGGTCTTCCCTCTCTTTCCTCTCCTCCTAGCTCCTCCTGTCCTCTCTGTCTTTAAGGTGATGGGATCTCTGACCTGGAAGGAATTCTAACAGCACAGTATAGTGATTAATCCCAACGATGATTAAGAGCCCGATTGCTAACCCCTTGCCCAGTGGACTTGGACAAGTTAACCTCCTGAGCCTTAATTTCTTTATCTAGGAAAAGAGATATCTGTATACTTTAAAATAGGGCTGGAGAGATGGTTCAGTGGTTAAGAGCATTGGGTGTTTGACCACCACAAAGGACCTGGGTTTGACCACACACACACACTCGGCAGCTCACAACTGTTTATAACTCCAGTTCTAGAGGCACACACATACATAGGCAAAACCATTAAAATAATAAAAAGTTTAAAAAATATTGTGAGGGGGCAGGGATGTAGCACTCTGTAGCATGCGTGAGGCCCTGGGCTTCTTCCCTAGCGACACACACACACACACACACACACATGCATGCACGCATGCACACTCGTGCATACACACGTGCATACACACACACACAAGGACGGGCACAGACACACATGCGTGTACACACGCACATGCACACATGCAAGCAAGTGCACAAACATACACACCACACACACACACACACACACACACACACGTGCACACAGTTGTTGCTGGGTCCCAATAAGCTAAGGTATTGAGAATGGTATACCTGTTATGGAATAGTGCATGATGACTTGTAGATATTGCTACTCTACCACCATCTTCTAAACCTAGCTTGGTGACTTTTGCAGGGTTGGGCACTGAACTTACAGTTTCACAAATACTAGGCAGGCACTCTACCACTGAGAAGTCTCTCAAGATGCCTCACAGGGTCTTAGGACTTCACAAGGTTTCAAGGGACACCTTGGGGGGGTGGGGGCCAGGCAGCAGGGAGAGAGAAAGATCCAGCAGGATTCCTGCCATCCATGCTTGCCTTCAACGGAGTTATTGCGGCTTTGTACCCTGTCCCCATTTATGATCTGCTCCCTGTGGTATCAAATTACCTGCAGTAAACCACACACTGGGAAAACGGAATAGAAAATACCAGAAAAAGAAATACATGGACTTTAAATAACTTTTGTTACAGCGTGTTGTGTAATCTATTTATTATTGTTGTTGATCTCTTTGTGTGCCCAGTTTATGTATTAAGCTTTTCATAGACATACATGGAAGAATGTATAGTAGATGCAAGGGTAGATGCTGCAAGCTGTCTCGGGCCCTATCCGTGGTCTCGGGTCGGAATGATGTCCTGTGGACTCTTCAGACACTGGTGTCACATGGATTAAAAACTAAAGTTGGAGTCAAGTGTGGTGATGTATGTCAGTAGTCCCAGTCCTTGGGAAGCGGGGATAAGAAGATCAAGAGTCATTGTGGTGCATGCCTTTAATCCCAGCAAGCAGGAGGCAGGGGCAGGGGCAGGGGCAGGGGCAGGGGCAGGGGCAGGGGCAGGCAGATACTTAGGGAAATCCTTTAATATACTCAGAGCATGTGCGTACCACATTCAAGCCCCTGAGTTTGTTCACAGTACCTCTAAAAAGTAAAATTGTTTAGTGCTTTCAAATGTTTAGAAAGAGCAAAGGGGCAGGGCGGTGGTGGCACACGCCTTTAATCCCAGCACTTGGGAGGCAGAGGCAGGTGGATTTCTGAGTTCAAGAGTTCGAGGCTAGCCTGGTCTACAGAGTGAGTTCCAGTTCCAGGACAGCTAGAGCTACACAGAGAAAAACCCTCTCAAAAAAAAAAAAAAAAAAAAAAAAAAAAAAAGAGCAAAGGGATGCTGACATTCACCAGAATCCCACTACTTGAGAGGCTGAGAAGAAAGGATTCCTTGAGCTCAGGAGTTCAAAGGCAGCCTGGGCAAAATAGCCAGAGAATCTTAAAACAAAACATCTAGAAGGTGCCCTATTCATTTAGCCTTCTTTTTCATGATAAGAAGACCAAACTTGATAGAGTACAGCCTTTATACCCCCCCCCCCCAGAACCAGACCAGGTCCCGAGCTACAGTGGAAACCACCTGTCTCCACGGAACCTGCTCCTTCCCTTTTGTCTTGTGTCTGCTTGTCCCCTCAGGGACACGGCTGTAGCTCTTCAACTTGTCCGTGTCTATCACTGAAGGTTCCGTGTCTATCACTGAAGGTTCTGTCCTGTTTTGGACATTGGCTAAGGGAGTCTGTGGCTTAAGGTATCCTAGAAGTAGGTATGATCCAATGATGGAAGGAGTCTACTGTGGTACTCCACATCCTAACTCAACTCTCTGGGACTTCAGCTTGAGTCGTGAGAAACCAGAGAGAACCTAAAGTTCTGGAAAGATCCAGCGTTCTAAGCCGGAGGAGGTTTTCAGCAAGATCATCTGTATGGAGGAGCTGCCGCTGTCCCAGAAGCCAAGCTGCTTTCTTGGGAGCCTCACTGAATGGCCTTTCTCTTCTTCCCCAGGCACCCTGCATATCCCAGATCATGTCTCTGTGGAGTCTAATTTCCAAGATGTCCCCAGAAAAACTGCAACGGCTCTATGTTGACTTTCCACAACACCTGCGGCATCTCCTGGCTGACTGGCTGGAGAGCCAGCCCTGGTGAGTCTTGCTCCGTGTCTTCCCCTCTTTTGAGAGCCCTTGTTGATTAGTAGAATTCAGAATTGAGGACTTGTTAGTGTGTGTCTAATGGATTAGACTTGGTTGCCATGTAGACACTGCACCTCTTAGAAGGCTGAACCAAGAAGGGAAGTCAGGGCTGGAACAGAAGCAACTTTTCTTACAAGCCAGCAGAATGGGGGGCAGGAGTCATGGGTGGTGGCTACAGGGAACCTACCTAAATAGAGAAGAAGGAGAGGGAAAAGAAACCTGGCTTCCTTGCTATAAGTTGAGTCTCAGAAGCATTAAAGAAGCTGTGGCCGGAGGCATTCTAAGCCTACTGTCCCCACAGGGAGTTCCTGGTCGGTTCAGATGCGTTCTGTTACAACATGGCTAGCGTCCTACTTTCTGCCACTGTCCAGCGTCTTCAGGCCTCTGCAGGAGAGCAAGGGAAAGGAAGCAACATCTTGCAGCACATCAGCACCTTGGAGGTAGGGCAAGGTTGGAAGGGGAAAGGTTGGGATGGGTCACGGTAGAGTTGGAGTGAGCACTGGATACTGGAAGAAAACTGGTCACATGGTAGATGTTGAAAGCAATTGCTAATCCTGTGGTGAGGTACTAGCTGGCATGCAAATCGGTTTTTAAAGCAAGCAAATGTATGAAACTTGGGAGTCTATGGTTATGCTCTCTAACAGTATGTACATGAATGGGGGCAAGGAATTGGAGGAGGGAGGGGGCATGGGTAAGGGATGCTAATGGCCGATTACTTTCAATTCTACAGAGCATCTATCAGAGGGATCCCCTGAAGCTGGTGGCCACCATTAGACAAATACTTCAAGGGGAGAAAAAAGCTGTTCTAGAAGAGGTATTGTGCTACCCCACTTCCCATGCATATTATTAATCAGGGTTCTCTGGAGGAATAGAACTTACAGAATGAGTACACACACACACACACACACACACACATACAGAGAGAGAGAGAGAGAGAGACAGAGAGAGAGAGAGAGAGAGAGAGAGAGAGACAGACAGAGAGAGAGAGAGAGAGAGGCACGATTTATTAGAATGGTTTATAGGCTATAGTCTAGCTAATCCAACAATGGTTGTCTACCAAACAGAAAGTCCAAGAATCTAGTAGTTGTTCAGTCTATAAGGCTTCATGTCTCAGCTGGTCTTCAGTATACACTGGAATTCTGAAGAATCAGGCTCTAATGCCGGTGAAGGAATGAACTAGCTAGGGAGAGTGACAGCAAGCAGGCAGAGAGAGCAAGCTTCCTCCTTCTGTGTCCTCTATATAGGCTACCAGCAAAAGGTGTGGCTCAAATTAAAGGTGGGCCTTTCCATCTCAAAAGACCTGGATTAAAGATGTATCATTCCTAATCCCAGCACTTGGGAGGCAGAGGCTGGTGGGTCTGAGTTCCAGGCCAGCCTTGCTTTCAGAGGAAGTTTCAGGACAGCCAGGATTACACAGAGAAACATTGTCTCGAAAAACAAGAACAAAAGAAAAGATGTATCTTCCCACCTCAATGATCTGGAATAGGTATGGGTCTTCCCACTTGAAACAACTTAATTAAGAAAAGAATCCCTTACAGGTGTGCCCAGCCATTGGCTTTTAGTTAGTTCCAGGTATAGTCAAGTTGATAACCAAGAACAACCATCACAAGTCCACACCCTATCAACTTGATGCACAACTGTCTCCTTGGGTCATGGTAATTTCCAACTGAAACCAACAACCAAGCCATAATTATGCCCAACATAACTATCCAATGTACAATCTCAAACACATTATATACTTAAAATAGATGATGGCAATGTGCCTTTAAGGAAGATTCTTTTATTATCTCAAACTTAAATATTGCAACCACTGATATTCTCTTAATTGATGTTATAATACTTGATAAAGAAATTGAGGGAAGAAAACACAAATATCTGTACAAACACATTTTAAACAAAATATGACAGGAAAAACTCATGTCAATTATAATTCTTGTTTCTGTATCTCATCACCTGGCCTTAGCTGGGTTTTTGTTGTTGTTGTTGTTTTTAAAGTAATTTGTTTTATGTACATTTGGTGGTTTGCCTGCATGTATGTCTGTGTGAGAGTGTTGGATCCCCTGAAACTGGAGTTACAAAAAGTTGTGATCTGCCATGTGGGTCCTGGGAATTGAACCTGGGTCCTTTGGAAGAGCTGCCAATGTTCTCAACCACTGAGCCTTCTCTCCAGCCCCCTTAGAGGGTATTTACAACCTTCCTCTATTCCCCATTCTGTATTTGCACTTTTAGCAATCACCTCAGCAGGTCTTGGCATTTTTCCTGGAATACTGACCCATATCTTCATTTCTGAAGGATCTGTGCCCTTTGTTTTTCTGCCTGGATTAGGTTGTTATAATTTCCCATTGGTTTTAATCACAGGAAATAGTAGCACCAAGATATGCCGTAAAGCAGCAGTTCTCAACCCGCAGATGTGACCATCGGAAAACACCTATTTTTGATGGTCTTAGGAAATGAGACACTGGCTCAATAACAAAATGACAGTTGTGAAGTAGCAGTGAAAATTAATTTAATTAGTTGGGGTTCCTAAGACCATCAGAAATATGTTTTCTGATGGCTACAACCCACAGATTGGAAATCAATGCCCTAAAGGAACTCCTGCACTCCAGGCATAATCTCTTTTTACCTCCATTGTAGAGAAGCAATCCAATTTCCCCATGGTAATCTGGTAATCATGGTAATCAGTCATTCCTCTTAACACTGTTATCCTTTCTTAGTCTGTGGGCTTCAGGGCATCAGAAACCCAAAGTGACAAGGGGGAAGTCTGAGCTCCTAGTTCAATGGAATGTTTGTACATCTCCTGGCAGAAGTGCTCCCTCCTCTGGAATCAAAACTCCTAGGCCAGCAGAACTTAATGTTGCAGGAACAGGAAGCCAAAATGTTCCTAGTAGGTCACTAGGGGTGATAGTGAGTGGAACTATTCCCTTTTCCACCCCTTGATTCCTGGACCCACAGATCCTAGCCCAAACCATGAAAGCCTAGGAAAAATTTAAACTTAGGATTCGGGACCCGGGATAACCAAAGGAAGTTCTTGGTGTTAGAGTGAACCCGAACCAAGTTTAGGGAGGCTTCAGACAGAACAAGGACTAAGGAGCTAGTTCTGCCAGGAGAAAGATCTTATTTTTGAGGTTCTAAAAGCCCTTGGAAAGGGCTGAGAGATGGCTCAGTGGTTAAGAGCACCAATTGCTCTTCCAGAGGTCCTGAGTTCAATTCCCAGCAACTACACAGTGGCTCACAACCATCTGTAATGGGGTCTGATGCCCTCTTCTGGTGTGTCTGAAGATAGCGACAGTGTACTCACATACATAAAATAAGTTTGTTTGAGAGCGAGAGCGAGAGGTTTGGAAAAACTGCCAAAGTGACTAGTAAAGTAAATGGTATAAACTTCTTCAGAGGGGTAGAGGTGGACATAGAGAACCAGTTAGAAGAGCTTCCCTCTTGATATCTGCCCTCCCCTTCCCGTGGTGCAGTTCCGCCACCTGCCAGGGCCCTTCCATCGGAAGCAGGAAGAACTGAAGTTTACTACAGCCCTTGGAAGGCTTCAGCACGGAGTAAGGGAGATCCGGCTTCTCCGAGAATCTCTGCAGCAAGGGACCAAGACTAGACAAGGTGGGGTTCAGGGTCTGGACACCAGAGGATTTGGGAGAGGGTTTAGAAATGATCTTTTCTTGGACCTCTTGGACCTTGAGTGACACTTTTTACACACCCGACTTCTGCCTCTGCCCTCAGTGTCTCTGCAGAACTTGATAGACCCTCCTGCCAATGGCGCTGGTCCAAGTGAGGTGAGTAATGACTTCAGTTGCTAGTAAGCAGGAAGGACTCGACTGAACTCTATGAGGTAATGGCAGGGAGGTAGGGAAAAGTCCTGCTCCCAGGTGTCCTGGGAGAAAATAATGGTGGCCCTGGCTCAGGCTCTGTTCTGCTCTTAGGACCTGGCCACGATGCTGCAGGGGACTGTGGGGGACCTGGAGGCAACCCAGGCCCTGGTGCTGAAAAGGATTCAGATTTGGAAGCGGCAGCAGCAGCTGGCAGGGAATGGCACACCCTTTGAGGAGAGCCTAGCAGGGCTGCAGGAGAGGTGAGGACAGGGTTGCCAGTCAGGGAGCACGCTGGGGTGGGTACCCGTGTCTCTGCAGCTGAGGACGATGGCTTTGAAGTAGGCCAAGATTTACAGAAGCCAGTTGCTGCAAGGCTGTGCACAGTGTTCACATAGATCCTTCACAAGTGTCTCAGTTGAGAGAGTTGTCTTCAAGCCCACGCCCAGAGGAATGAGGAGGCTGGCTTGTTTGTTTTTAATATACAGCTTTATAGTGTAAGATGTCCAGGCTGGCCTTGAACTCACTGCACGCCTCCTGTCTCAGCCTCCCGAGTACTGGAGCTATACATGTGGGTCACCAGACCTTACTGTTGTTGGGTGATAACACTTTCCAGTTTTGCCTAAAGCTCACAGTGCCTCAGATAGTAGAACTGTGAGAAGAGACCACTGGGCTCTCCACAGGGAGTCTGGACCCTGACTGTGAGCTCTTCATCCAGACCCAATATAGGTCCCAGAACTGCCTTCAACCCAGGTTCCTTGCAGTTACACCCATAGCCTACCCCATACCTACTTACACAGTATCCTGTGCCCTTTCTGGGTTTGGGTTGAAGAAAACAACCTGAAATCTGTGCTCTCTGACAACCATCCTGGCCCCAGGTGTGAAAGCCTGGTGGAAATTTATTCCCAGCTTCAGCAGGAGATTGGGGCAGCCAGTGGGGAGCTTGAGCCCAAGACCCGGGCGTCGCTGATAAGTCGTCTGGATGAAGTCCTGCGAACCCTTGTGACCAGGTATAAACCATAAGCCCCTACTTGGCTGCAAGTAAACCTCAGGGAGTGAAGGGATTCATAAAAATGGGACCCAGGATCTAACATTGCTGTCTCCCTCTCACTCCTCCAGCTCTTTCCTGGTGGAGAAGCAGCCTCCTCAGGTTCTGAAGACACAGACTAAGTTCCAGGCCGGGGTTCGATTCCTGCTGGGTCTGCAGTTCCTAGGGACCTCCGCCAAACCTCCACTGGTCAGAGCTGATATGGTGACAGAGAAACAAGCCAGAGAACTAAGCCTGCCCCAGGGGTCTGGGGCTGGAGTGTAAGTGGAGATTGACCCTCGGTTGGAGAAGGCTTGATGGGGTGAGAAGAGTTGAGATGCTGGCTTCATAAAGAGTGGAGATCTCTTTAGGGAAAGAGATCTCTGGAGCGTGGAGACACTGAACTCTGACAAGTTGAGGCAGAGGAAGGAAAGGGATCCTCTCAAGGGGGCATCATCAGAATTTGGCCACGATGGAGATGTCTCTCTTAAAAACTCCAGAAGAGGGAGGCCAGCAAGATGGCACAGTGGGGCTTGCCGCAGAGTCTGATGACATGAATTTGATTTATATAACCCCATGAGTGCACCCCATCACGCACACGTACAACAACAACAATAATAATAAAAGTTAAAAACCAAACAGGTAGTGCATCTCAGTGGAAGGACAGGTTCTTAACATGCCAGGGGCTGGGTTCAATACTAGCAGTATACATGAATACATGCAGAGGGGAGGGTAGTGGAGAGCCAGGGCCAGTGACAGCAGTGGCCAGCATCATTCCCCAGCGACCCACACTGCTCACCTCGGATGAGGCTGTTCACACTCTGACTCCCCTGGCAGGGAGAGCACAGGAGAGATCATGAACAACACAGTGCCTCTGGAGAACAGTGTTCCTGGGAACTGCTGCTCCGCCCTGTTCAAGAACCTGGTAAGAGGCTGTGGGTGCTGGTGTCCTCAGACCGTGTGACTGACTCTTCTTAGAGAGGGTGTTGAGGGCCCAGAGAGGAAGCTCTCAACATCTCTGCTCTCTCTTGCTCTCCTGCATTCTCCCCCTTGCAGCTCCTAAAGAAAATCAAGCGCTGTGAGCGGAAGGGCACAGAGTCTGTCACGGAAGAGAAGTGTGCTGTGCTCTTCTCCACGAGCTTCACGCTGGGCCCCAACAAACTCCTCATCCAGCTTCAGGTGAGTGCAGACCCCAGCTCTGCTGCAGACAGGGATTTACTCCTCTATGCTCCACTAGAACCCTGGGTTCCTCCTTCTGACTGCCTCATATCCCCGTGTTTCTGGAATAATACAGTAGGGCCAGACAGAGGTGGGAGAACAAATTCTAGAGGGACACATCCTGGGAGCAGTGTATGTAGCAACCAAGGCTTGTTGTTGTTGTTTTGTTCTGTTTACTTTCTCAAGGCAGGGTCTTGTGATGTAGTCTATGCTGGCTCTAGACTTTTTTCCTTGAAATATTATCGTCATTACTGCAGGGGGCATGCACATGTCATGGTGCGTGTGTGGAGGACAGAGGACAACCCTTCTATTTTTATGTGGGTTCTGGAGGTCTAATTTGGGTCACCAGGGTTGTGCTGCCAACAGTTTTCCCCATTAAGCCATCTTACTGACCCTCAAATTCTTTTTCATGTTGTTCCTCTCCTCTGCCGTCTCCTTCCCTCTCCTCCCCTGTTCATTTTTTAAAGTCTTCTGTATCCCAGGCTGACATTACAGGCAATATCTTGCTTCAGCCTCCCAGGTGCTAGGGATTATAGGTCTATAGCACCAAACCCCACTCTCTAACTCTTATCAAGTGCCTTATATATGTCAGGAGATCAGGGCTGGAGGGGTGATATTTAGAAAATGGCGCCCAGTCCGGCTTGTCCCCAGGCAGCCACCATGTTCTCGCTGCTCCTCGGCTCTGACTGATGCTCTGGCTAGCCACGAGATGCCAGCGTGGGGGACAGCTCTGCCAATCCACCACACTGCATCCATAAAGCTCGGCTGAACCCCAGACAATATCTGGCATCCTCGCAGTACCTTCTAGAAATGAGACTCTTAAAGCCTAATGATTATCTAAAGGATTTATATATTTAGAAATGCTCAATCAACAAGATGCCCACACAATTAGTTACCCAATAGTTAACCTTTTGATAGAAGTTGCTACCCAGGACAGCTTTCGACCCATTCATGGTTCTCCATGGCTGATAGCCTCCTTCTTCTTCTCCCCTTCCTCTATTTCTCCTCTCCCCTCTCCTTCCCCTTCCTCTTTTTCTCCCCTCCTCTTCCTCTCTTCCTCTCCAAGCTCCACCTCCTCTTCTATTGCCTAATCACCAAGCTCCACTGCAGAATAAGTATTCTGCTACACAGGGCACTATTATAAATGATACACACACACACACACACACACACACACACACACGTGCACGTACATACTTGTCCACATACACATGCACATACAACAAGAACTTTTTATAGAATGGGGCACTGGTTCCAGTGATATGCAAGCACACATGGTCTGGTGGTTTCGTCTTAGTTAGGGTTACTATTGCTATGATAAAGACCATGGGCAAAAGCAACTTGGAGAGAAAAAAGATCTATTAGGTCTTACTGTTCAGGTAACGTCCATCGCTGTGGGAAGTCAGGCAGGAACACAAGCAGGGCAGGAACCTGGAGGCAGGAACTGAAGCTGGGGCTATGGAGGGGTGCTACTTACTGGCTTGTTCCTCATGATGTACTCAGCCTGCTTATATACACCAGGAGCACCTGCTCAGGGGTGGCCCCACCCACAATGATCAAGGCCCTCCCACATCAATCACTGATTAAGAAAATTCTCTACAGGGTTGTCTGCAGATCAGCATTATGGAGGCAGTTTCTCCACTGTGGTTCCCTCTTCTCAGATAACCTAGCTCGTGTCAACAAAAACCCAACCAGGACAGGTTTCTAGATGACACCGTAAGATAGGTACTATTGCTACCCTCAGTTTACTGATGATGATCTTGGGTTATGGAATAGGTTTAGTAGTTTGCCCAGGTCACACAGCTTCTAGGCATTGGGAACATGTTTGAGACTGAAAGTATGGCTTCCTAGCACTGAGTTGCAACTGCTTCTCTACACTGATGCCCTCACAAAGTGTCCAGTGACGCACTACCAACCTTTAACTATGTCATGTGAACTAAGGGCTCCCCAGTACACTGGAGTAACACTCAGCTCTCTGAGGACACCTCTGACTCCAGCAAGGAGAAACTTTTCTCTTCACCCCTCAGGCCCTGTCTCTGCCCTTGGTGGTCATTGTCCATGGCAACCAAGACAACAATGCCAAAGCTACCATCCTGTGGGACAATGCCTTCTCTGAGATGGTAAGGAAAGATCTGGAGTGGAGATAAGGGCAGAGTGGGTTCTTCTGTGGTAAGATAAGGGGCTGTCCTGGCTGGTGGGTGGCAGGCATGTTAAGTTTCATAAGTTAAGTCTTTCTTGTGGGCCTGTCTTTGTGCTTCTACCCATGCTGGTCCTAACAGCTGTCACACCATGGCACCACAGACAGCTACTGAGAAATCATGATGTCTGTGAGCCAGCTCAGAGAGCTGGGAAGAGCCAGAGGCCATTAGGAGGAAGACTAGGCATGCGTTCTCTCTCTCTCTCCTTTTACCCAGGACCGAGTGCCCTTTGTGGTAGCTGAGCGAGTGCCCTGGGAGAAAATGTGTGAAACTCTGAACCTCAAGTTTATGGCTGAGGTGGGGACCAGCCGTGGACTACTACCGGAACACTTCCTGTTCCTGGCCCAGAAGATCTTCAATGACAACAGTCTCAGCATGGAGGCCTTTCAGCACCGCTGTGTGTCCTGGTCACAGTTCAACAAGGTCATTCCCCTGCTCTTCACCCTTGGGGCACTCAAGAGCTGCCTAGCCTCTGCTGGCTGTGTAGCTCAGGCTGTCCTCAAACTCGCTAAATAGCCCAGGCTGACCTCATAATCCTCCCACCCTCGGTCTACGGAAATGTACAGGAATGGACCACCATATCCAACAGGAGCCCCGTATTTCTGACCTTTAATATTAGCTACTGCATTTTTCTCTGTCTCCAAAGTGAGGTGGCTCAGGACTGAGTCAGTTACAAGAACAGGGAAAGGAGCTCATGTCTGTGACCATGATATCATCATGCACAGTCACCAAATCAGTGCTAAAGCCACCTCTCGAGGGACAATGCTTTCCCCTGCCTCCCACTTGAGGCTTTTCCTCTTTCAAACAAACAAACCAGAGGGTGGGGGAGAAGCTCATGTGAGCAGAGAATGCATCGCTGAGGAGAACAGGACAGCAGGATAATCATATTCCTCTGGAATGGACCTTTACTGGGCCCCACTGAGGACAAGACAGTGGTTATGAGGGTCTCCCATGCTAGGCTGCAGGCTTGAATCTCCACCCTGTCCTTCGCCAGTAGTGTGGACCTAAGGAAGTCATTTACCTGTCTGGCTTCCATGCCACTGCTCTGATTGTTATGTGAAATATAGAAAGATCAAATTAATTAATATACAGGAACGCCCGAAGGAGTGCCCCATGCGGTCAGGGTAAGTGGCTGTCACTGATGGGTCTTAGGTCCACTTTGGTCTTCAATCATTGATTTCATGCTCTCAAAGCCCGGTGCCTGCTGCAACTCAGCCCTCCCCCACACTCCCCCAATCACCTCTGTACTCCTTCCTCCACCCTTCAGGAGATCCTGTTGGGCCGAGGCTTCACTTTTTGGCAGTGGTTCGATGGTGTCCTAGACCTCACTAAACGCTGTCTCCGGAGCTACTGGTCAGATCGGTGAGTCCCTGCCTCAGGGACCAAACACTTAATGGCTCCCTCTCCACAGCCGGTACCCACAGCCATGTCTTCTCCCTCATCCCGACTAGGCTGATCGTCGGTTTTATTAGTAAGCAATATGTCACCAGCCTTCTCCTCAACGAGCCAGATGGAACCTTCCTCCTCCGCTTTAGTGATTCTGAGATTGGGGGCATCACCATTGCCCATGTCATCCGGGGTCAGGATGGTGAGTCACCACAGTCCTCTGACTCCATGCTCTCTCGGATTCCTGAGGGAAGGAAATGTCTTGGCTATCCTTGATGTCCACCTGATCTTCAGGAAGTTCTTCCTAGGGTCTGACTTCCCATCTTCCTATGGTCTAACCTTCAACTCCTATGACAATGGAGACGAGTGGGTTCCCTTCATTCTAGCCTTTACCCTAGGTTTTTTTTCTCTGCTGTGGTGGATTGAGAATGGATTTTGTGATGGGGCTGGGGAAAGAGAAGTTTGGACAGGGGAGATTTAGGGTCTCATTCCTCTTGTAGGTTCCTCACAGATAGAGAACATCCAGCCATTTTCTGCCAAAGACTTGTCCATTCGCTCACTGGGGGACCGAATCAGGGATCTTGCTCAGTTAAAAAACCTCTACCCCAAGAAACCCAAGGATGAGGCTTTCCGGAGCCACTATAAGCGTGAGCTGGCAGCTCTGAAACCTCCTGTCACCCACTTTTTCCCTGTCTCGGTTTTACCCCTCTTTCTGCCCATTGTGGTCTCTCTCTTCTCTCCCCCCCCTCCTATTTTTGTAGCCCTCCTTCCACCTGCCAATCAACCTCCCTCCCTCCCTCCCTCCACCTGCCCATCAACTTCCCCCCCTTCACCTCCGTGATAGTGGGGTACTCCACAGTTCTTCTTTCCTTCCTACCACAGCCGAACAGATGGGGAAGGACGGGAGGGGTTATGTCTCTACTACTATCAAGATGACCGTGGAAAGGTGAATAACCGGTTAGTGGGTGGAGACTGGGGGGCCGTACTTGTCAGCAGGAAGGAGTGGCCTTTGTCAGTCACGTGTGCTTTCTTCTCTCCTGTAGGGACCAGCCCCTTCCTACTCCAGAGCCTCAGATGCCTGCCATGGTGCCCTCTTACGATCTTGGAATGGCCCCTGATGCTTCCATGCAGCTCAGCTCCGATATGGTGTAAGGAGCTTGAGAGACGGGAGGGGACTGGTCTGTGCGTAGACTTTCGGCATAGCCAGCCAGCCGAGCAAGCCGGCCTTTTCAGACTGCATCAGGGCGTGGAGAATTTTCCTTTCTCGGAAGCAGGGTGTTGGGTTATGAAGGAGGGCTCGCATTGGAGTTTGCTTTCTTTCCCCAGGTATCCTCCACAGTCTCATTCCATCCACTCATTTCAGAGCCTCCCCTTAGAAGAGTCCATGAGTGTACTGCCATCCTTTCAGGAGTAAGTCAGAACCTGCGGAGGATGAGGTGGGGCAGCATCGTGTCACAAGCCTGTAGGTAGCCGGGCTTCTGTGGGAGTAGCAGCATAGGTTGAACCCCATCCTCTCTGTGCCTAAGACTCAGATTGCCAGGGTTTGAGTCCCAGCTCCCCCCCCCCCGCAATAACGATAATGACTTTATTGTGAAGGTTATATGAATTCATAATGAGTGTAGGCCTGAGCTGAGCGCTTATAGCAAATACTGTTAGCATAGTCTCTCACCTGTGAACTTTACAGTCAGTTATTTGCTGGATTGTGGTAGTGCTGGGGCCTAAGCTCAGGGCTAAGGACTGAATGCACGCCAAGCATGTGCTCTGCTACTGACTGCATTCCAATAGCTGTGTTGATTTTTATTTATTGATCTTTTTTTAATCCTGAAAATGACATAGACCTTTTCCTTCCTCGAGTACCACTTGGTGGTTTCATTAGCTCTCAGACAAGAGCTTATCTGACTTCTGGGATTTGATGTGGGGTGGACCTAGGAAATAGAACATCGTTCAGACTAAAGACACACTGGAAACTGGACACACATACACACACACACACACACACACACACACACACGCGCACA
>NW_021620702.1:178977-208970 GCF_004785775.1 Grammomys surdaster | reverse complement strand
TCTCTCTCTCTCTCTCTCTCTCTCTCTCTCTCTCTCTCCTCCTGCTTTTCCTTCTTGCTTCCAGGCCTCACCTGCAAATGCCCCCCAACATGAGCCAGATAAGCATGCCCTTTGACCAGCCTCACCCCCAGTAAGTGACAAAGCCATTTCAGGCCCCGCCCTTTCTGTTCTTCCCTTGCTTACCCCACCCCTCCTAATTTTCTCTTCTGACCCCTGGCAGGGGCCTGCTGCAGTGCCAGTCCCAAGAGCATGCTGTTTCCAGCCCTGAACCCTTGCTTTGCCCAGATGTGACCATGGCAGAGGACAGCTGCCTAACTCAGCCTGTGGGAGGTTTCCAAGGGACCTGGTGAGTGGCAACCTGGGAGTGAGGGCTGAGAAAATGGGTGCTGTGCCTGCTCCCCTACTTTTCCCTCCTCTTTGCAGGGTCAGCGAAGACATGTACCCTCCCCTGATGCCTCCCACTGAACAGGACCTCACCAACCTTCTCTTGGAGGGCCAAGGGGAGGCAGGAGGGTCCTTAGGAAACCAGCCCCTGCTGCAACCATCTCCTTATGGGCAATCTGGGATCTCAATGTCCCACTTGGACTTAAGGACCAACCCCAGTTGGTGATCCCAGCTGGAGAAGCCTAGAGACAGAGCCTCTTCTGTCTCTATGGACCTGCTCTGAACACCTGCTCATGCAGGTGTCTCCTGTCTCCAGCTGTTTCTTGGTCAAGAGAAAAGAACTGGCTGGGAGAATGTGTGGTGTATGGAACTGCCATGCTCTGTCCTTCCTACCACATCAGCCCCCCTCCCCCCAGCCTCCGCCTTTTCCAGTACTGGGCGCAAAGGGATGAGTGGGGTGTTCAGGCTCTAATGTGATACAGGGCCCTGCACACCTGTCTCTGTCTGTCACACACACACACACGGAGAACTGTATTGAGCAGGGCCTGGGACTCACATGCAGAAACATAGAGACACTGTGCCAAAGAGAAAGGGCATAGGCCTAGGGCATTGAAGCTGGGTTCAGGTGACTCTGAGTGGGAGAAAAAGGGCAAAGTGGGTATATGCTTACTGGTATGGATTTTACCAAGATTTAAAAAAAAAACAAAACAAAAAAACCCCAAAACTCCTCCAAAGCTCCAAATTCTTACCAAAGAGGCCTTGTGACATCTGAGACTGTGTGCGCTCTAAGAGCTAAGCTTGTGTGTAGCTGTGCCAATGCTTACCTGAGACATGTTAACCTACAGATGTCATCACCCTATGACCATGCAGAACATGTATCTTCTGCTTTTGCCCATGTGACCTTACCTAGCGGAAAGGCTGAGACATTGTATACAATAGCCACCCAGTACCAACTGGGGAGTAACTATGTGGCTGTGACATGCACATAGTTATACCCTTGGTTTCCTTGTTGACTCGATGCTTCCAGTTTCCTAGAGCCTGAGGGTTGAGTAGGGGTGCAGACCTTGCTGTGTAAACTCCCTGGGCATTGGTATGTGGGGGGGCCCAACTGTTGTCTCTTGTACTTTTCTGTCCACTGCCAGCTCTGCCCCGTCCCCTCACCCAGTCCTTTTTCCCTCGTGGGGGGAAGGGGGCCATGGATCCTAAGCCATAAAATAAATTTTATTCCAAAATAACAAAATAAATAATCTACTGTACACAATCTGAAAAGAAAGACACGCTAAGTGTTTGACAGGTGCTGCAGTCCTGCCAGCTGAAGAGGCCCAGGGTCCAACCCAGGCCTCTAAGGGGCTGGTGGAGGGAACTGTGGGGCACCCTCCCACACAGTGCAAGAGAGAGGGAGGGGGGAGGGGACCACTGGGAGGGTGTCGGTGAGAACGGGTGGGCAAACTGCAGCACTTGTTAAATTAAAGAAATAAACTAGAAGCACAAAAAATGGGGATGGGGAGGGGAGACCCAGTTTTCCCAAGCCCCCAGTCTCAGAGCAAACGGTTCCACTGTAAGCTGCTAGACCTTCCCGGGGAAGTTCTTTCTCCATGTCCAAGAGGAGTAGTTCAGCTGCTGCTCACACCACTGCTGGCCACCTGGAGAATGTGTGTGTGTGTGTGTGTGTGTGTGTGTGTGTGTGCGCGCGCGCGTTATCTGAGAAATGAGAGCCCCAGCAGGCTGGAGGCAAAGTCCGTGCCCCTGAGCCGGGTGAGGGTGCACCGTGCACCCTCCTTGTGTCCTCTGGCCAGGCCCCTGCTTGTTATTGCTTGAAGCCCCATAGTCCTGTGCCCATGGAGCAGATGGGAGGCAGAGGGCAGCAGAAGGATCCTTCTAGGGTAGTGACGAGTGCAAGGATGGAAAATGTGGGGGTCTAAGTGAGCCAGAAGTCTGGGTCCTGGGTCTGAGGCTCCCCGACTCTCACTGCCGACTGGCTTCTGCCTCCACTTTGACGCTGCTCCTGCGACCCTCCACCAGAGCAGGATGAGGTCCTGGGGCAGGGCAGCGGTCCAGCAACCCTTCCTCGAATTCTGTAGGAAAGAGGTGTAGGTTGGTTAGAACACTGGGTTGGAGAGTGAGCAGAAGCGTTGTTATGAGGCCAGGCACAGAAAAAATGCAAAGACAGCTCCATTTACTGAATTACTGCCTCCTGCCCACTTGAATGTGTATGGGGGTTCCATACCCAAGTGTATGCAGTTCCCCCTCCTATTTTGGTTGTGTGTAGCTCTCTGTCTCTTTGTGTCTCTCTTTCCCTGTCTCACCCGCCTCTGCTCTGCTGGAATTTCTGGTTCTGTCAGGAGCTGCGGGGGCGGCTTGGCTCTGACCTCTCCCCCTCCCCCATTCCCGTGCCCAGGCCCACCCACCCCCCACTCACTTCGGGCCCCCTCCCAGGGCTTGCCCTCCCTATAAATGCTCCCTGAGTTTTTGGTAGCCAAATCAGGGGAAACACAGGAAGCTAGTCTCCCAGCTCCTCCCTCAAGAGAAGCACCCCCTTCAGTCCCCGCCCCCACTTCCCTCCCACGCACAGTTTAAAAATACTAAGCCAGGGTTGGTGGCTTTGCCTGCGGCATCACTCTCAGCCCAGCGGCTGCCCGGCCCTCTGCCGGGCCCACTCCTTTCCTATGCACACACAAAGTGCCCAGCTTTGGGCTCCTTGGCTTCCAAGCTGGGGAACCCTATCCCCACAACTCCCAGCGACTCCACCCTCTGCATTAGGTAGTTCTAGCCAGGCCTCCCTCACCGCTGACTCTCCTGCTCACCTTCACCCCTCATTCTGTTCTCTGCTTCTTGGTCAAAGATCCCCACCTGAATCAGACCCTCCCAACTGGAAATAACCCAGTAGTAGCTTGCCCCCTGCTCAAGGTCTGGCTAGCTGGAGCTCCTCCTCCTGTTTTGACAGCTGCATCCCTCTTCCTCCCTCTGGTCCTAGAAAATGAGGACCCACGTGGGGGCCTGAGTAGCTGGGGTGTTTAGGGACAGCACTGCTGGCTGCCTCACCTGCGAGAGGCGGCTTCGCAGGCACACAGGGGCTGAGGCGGCCCACACGATCATGGGAGACGAGGCGGGCGAGCCGCAGCCCCTCATCCATCAGTGTCTGCTGCAGGATGTGGCGGCTCCATAGACCATGCGCTGGCAATGCCAGGGGCAGGTCAGCAGGGGGCGGCGTCAGCCTTGGGCACGACCCCACAGCTGTGGGCATGGGCACTGGTCAGGTCAGGGGCTGCCGCCAACGATACCCACCCTCAACCGACAGTCATTCCCATAGGCTCATCTGTCCCCCGTCCAGCCAGGCCTCCCAACCCTGTTCCAGGCAGTTGACTCCTGGCTCATTCCTGCAACCCACCCACCCGCTTCCACCTCCTCCCAGAGAGAAAGATATAATGCATACTCACCCTGCAGGTGGCCATCTAGGCTCTCCCCAGACAGACTGGCGCTGTCCTCCTCTAGGCTGGGGCGGTATGGGGGTGCATAGGACTCCGGGCCTGGAGGAGGCTGCTGGATTTCAGTATGACTCTGTTCTCCAACCTGTGGATGCCCAAAATTTGGGAAATGAAGACTCAGGCAAGGCAGTGGCTGGGGCAGGCTGTCCTTCCCTAGTCCCCAAAACTATACCTCTTGTTTCAGTTTCTTCAGTGGTGGGCCTCCCAACTCTTCAGAGTGAAGCCTGAAAAAATGGGAGAATAAGGAGGGCGGAGTTAGGAAGGGCCCCACAACGTATGGGGTGCACAATCCGGCCAGGAAACATGCATTACTTAAAAACTGCAGGAAAAAGCTAGTTGGACAGGAGTTGGGAGTCCAATCATTATTGTAGGGGGTTGGGAGTCCAATCTTTATTGTGGGGGGTTGGGAGCAAAGAGCAAGCCTCAGACAAGTTTAAGTTGAGTTGGCAAGGGGAAGACATGCAGGTGGGTGGGAAGCAGGCCTAGAGTTGCCTGAACCAAGTCCTGGGCAGGATTCCAACAGAGCAGCCCTGGGGAAGGGGACCTCACCTGGATCCCTTCAATGAAGAAAGATAGGTGCTCTCTCGGGCTACTTGGCGGGACAAGGAGAAGAGTTCCACCCTTCGCAGTAAAAGCGTGTTGTCCCTCATGCAGAACTGGGCAGCAGCCTCATTGATGGTCAGCTGTGGTAAGAGGACAGCCAGTGTTGAGTTCCTGATTCTCCTGTTTTTCCCCTTCACCACCAAGGGAGGCCCATCCAAAGAGTACCTGCCTTAAGTAACACCCAGGAACTGCCTGAACTTAGAGAGGGGTGGAGACTCTCCCTAGCAAGGCTTCCTGTTCCTAGGACGTGAGCAGCATGGGCTCATTGCTACTATCTCAGCGCTCCCTTTGGTTGAGGGAAGTGAAGTGGTAGCTGGGGTTGGGTATGTGTGGGTGTGTGGAAGGAACCTGGGTGGTCAAGGGGACAGTGATACCAGAGGTGGAAGATGGAAGAAGTCTCAGAGGCAAGTGAACTGAGCCCCAGGAGGGAAGAGCAGTCCTGAGGACCCGGGTCCTCACCTCGTGCAAGCTAAGCTGTTTGCCCTCCCGCCGTTTGGAATCCAAGCGGCCATAGATGATGCTGTACTTTCGGATCTCCTCTTCTTTCTGGCTGTCGTTATCATCCATCTCAAAGATGTGCCCCACACTCCGTGCCAACTTCTTATTCAGCTTCAACAGGGATGTGATCTCTCCAGTGTCACCCCTGGGGAAACTCCGGAAGATCCTCTCTACACTCTCCACCACCATTCGCACCATCTCTGGTTCCAAGCGGTCTGGACCAACCCCTGGGCCACCTGCAGCCACACCCCCAGCCCCAGTCCCCTCAGGGATTCCTCCCCCTGCAGGTGGGGAGAAAGGGGGAGACCCGGCCTCCTCTTCTCCTCCTGCTCCAACATCAGATTCTGGAGTGCTCTGGCCTGGCCAGATCCGGGGATCCCCTGCCCCAGGTCCTCCAGGTAGTGGTGATAGCTTCTCTCCAAGTTCAAGGGGACTCTTGGGGCTAAAACTTCGAGCACTGCCCGCCTTTTCTCCTGGGCTGCCGTGCCCATTGCTCATACTCCCTTTCCGGGTACCAGCTGTCTCAGAGATCTTGAAAAGCGGGATGCTGGAGACAGGCACAGCAGGCACTGGTTGGCTGAAGAGCCCTGGGTTGGTGGCCCATTCTCTCAGAGCCTTCTGTAGACGTCGGACATGGAGTGGTTTGGTGGCCATGCCCACGAGTGCCATAATTTCCAGGAACTCCTCCTCACCCGCCTCACACAGCTGCTGTACATCATCCCCTCCCTGCTGGATGAAGGTCTCGTAGTAAGAGAGGAGGTTGGCACGCTGCAGGACCCGATACAGCTGCAGCTCACCCAGTGTTCGAGGCAGTGCCATGTTTGGGGCACTTGCTCTGAGAAGGAAGGGCGGGAGAGAGGCAGTGAGTACAAGTGCCCTGCTGGGGTACCAACCCACACTAACAATTGTTCTTTTTCCTGCCCAGTGCCGAGCACACTGAGAACTAAGCACTGCTCAGAGGCACAGCCATGTCGGTATAGTCCGATCCCCAGAAGTACAGAAGGCCGGTTGCCCTACGCTTATCTCATCTTTTACTTTGATCTTTCTGGTCTGGGGCAGCACAATCTTGAGCATTGAGACTCATGGCAACTTCCTTGAAATGGCTGGACCCACTTTCCCCCCTAACTGCAGTCCTTACCTCTTCCCCCTAAACATGCAGCAGCCTCAACATTACTTAATTTAACATCCCACGTTAAAGTTAACTTAGAAATACTAGGGGCTATTGCTGGCCGCTTTATTCCTTGCCCAGGTAGCTGAGAGGGAGTGGTGTGGCCTCTTCCTCGGCATTTAGGGAACCTGGAAGACCCTTGCTCCTGTCCCTAGCTTCCAGGGATTTAAAACACCCTTCCTAGAAGCTGTCCCAACTTTCTAGGCTGCCCTGTACCCTTCAGTTAACCCCTCTCCTTTGATTGGTCCTTCCCACTATTCAGCAGGCCCCTCTCTTCTGGGAAAGGGGGAGGGAAGCCTTGATTGTTCTGCTCTGGGGCCGTTCTTCCCACACACTCCCACAGTGGCAGCGTCTGTGGGCGAAAACCGCCTGGGGGCTCCCGCCTACTCTCCTCTTCCTTGTTTTCCACCTTTATCTTCTTCGAAAGGGAGTGCGGGAGAGGTTGAAGGCCTCTTGAGGAGGGGCTGCACTCCGGAGCTACCCCTCCTCACCCTGTGAATGGTCATTTCATGACAAGGGAGGCTTGAAGCACACCCCCTTCAGGCCCGCAGATGCTTAACTCAAAAGGAACCACCTTCTCCCAGATGCCTGCTAATGAAACATTGAGACAGCTAAGCGCCCCCACCCCTCACAGTGTTGACAGATCAAGCTCTGGAGCTTCCCCTGGCGCTGGGGGACATTCTTTGCAGGGGGCTCACGTGCCAGGCTATGCCCACTGAGTAAACCTGGAATGGAAAATGAGGCAGTGCTCTGTCGTATCCAGGTTCTTCGGGTCTTTGTTTGCTCCCAAGATCCCCTAATTCAAATACTCGCCCCCTTTTCCATCAGTCTCCACCTCCCACCTCCGTCCCGCTTCCCCACGTCCTCTTTTCGACCTCCACCCTCCAGACCCCATTCCGGAGTCCAGCTCCACCCATCTCCACTCCCTGCCACCTCCTTTTGCCCACTAACTTGAGTCTGGGTTGCGGGGTCCGGCGGGTGTTATCCCCTCTGCCAGGTGGCTGCTCCGCTGTGGGAGAGGGCGCTCTGTGCATGGACGGCCAGAGATCACCCGTGCCTCTCCACTCGGTGCCCGGCGCCTGCTGCGCGCTGCTCGTTGCCTGGCGCGAGCGGCCCGGGTCCACCGCTGTCCAGGCTCCGTCCCTCCCTCCACGTCTTCTCTCTCGGAGCCTCCGCGCCTCTGTCTGTGCCTCTGCCCCCACCTCCCCGGCTGCGCTTGCCGCCTCTCCGCGCCTCCTCCCCCGCAGGACGCACTGGGAGCGAGGCCCGGCGCTGTGCTCGCTGCCGGGCTGGCGGGAGGAGGGCGTGGGCAGAACCGGGGGCTGGGACCGGAGGCGGTGGGTGGGAGCCCAGGCCTGAGCCTCCAAGAGGCTGCTTCGGAGACTGAGAGGAGGAGACTTGGGGGAAGGTGGGGGGGAAGGTGTGGAGCAGGAGGCGGAGGCGGGGACTCAAGAGTCGGGCGCCAAGTTGGGGACCGAGGTGACCGAGGCCGAGCTGTGGAGGGGGGAGCTTGGGGACCCAATGGGCGGGGCAGGTCGCTCCTTGCCGCCCACGCCGGATGCACAGCCGGCCCTCTCTGCGCCCACGTACCCACGTGAGCGCCCCGCCGGCTACATTCCTACTCCCTGCACCACTCCTACTCCTGTGAGCTGAGAGCGCAGTTTCACAACCACGCACAAGTATACAATGACACGCGCACGTACGTGCACACGCGTCCAAACAACGACGCGGACGCCCGTTGGCCGCACTCCGGCCGCGCCGTGCCCGTGCCGTTAGTTTGAATGTTAGAAGTGATGGGGAAAGTTGGCGAGGGGTTGGGGCGTGAGGTTCCTCCTGGATGTACCCTTAGGGTAAACCTGTTAGTGAGGGGCTGCACAGGAATCCCTTCGGTGTCTCAACACCGTTCTCTGGCCGAAAGGTTGTAGTAAGAAGAGACGGCTCTCAGAAATCTTGGTCGTAAGTTATACTAGAATTTACTACTTATTTGAGCGTTGGTTAGGCACGTCGGGGGTTGTTGGGTAGAGCAGGGATGGGGTTACCATATTTTCGTGGCACCCTATTTTCTGATGGCCAGGCCTACTGCTTGGACGATTGGATGATAAAGCCAGGAAAAGGCAGCTACCTTCCCTGAGGTCATGAGTTTTTGGACCTCTCTGGACAGTGCAGTGGAAACAGAGCAAGAGCCTAAGAGTAGTGACTACGTGACTGCCCATCACGGAGGACCGCCTTCAAGGAGCCCAACCCCCTCGGTTTCTTCTAGCCCTATCTGGTTCCCATTACACGCCCACGGCTAGGAGGTTTGGGGGGGGGTATTGGGCACGCGGGGGCTGTGTAGGCCTTTGGGGAAAGGGAGGGTGGGGGTGGGAAGCGAGGCAGACTGGCCAGAGGAAATGTCCCTCTAGTTCGAAACCTCAGCTCCGCCCCTCAGCTCCGCACTTGTGAGTGGCTTGCCCCACCAGGGCGTGGGTGGTGTGGGTCGGGGCGGGTTCTACATTCCAGATTCATTCCAGACTGAAGGGGGGGAATCTCTCGGTTTCCCAAAGAGGGATGGGTACTTTATCAAGGAGGAACGATTTCAATAGCTCAGGTTTTTGTCTTCCTTCTAAACGTACTAGGGATGGTAGGAAGGAGCAGGGTCTTTCTCCAGATCCCCTTTGGTACTAAAGAGGGGCGACTAGACGGCCTTTCCTTCGATGTGTGCGGTGCCCTCCCCCCTCCCCCCCTCCGGTTATTTTGGAGTCTGGGCTGCCAGCCGCCGGCCCCGGGTTTCCTCGTGCCCCCGCCCTCCCCTGCCCACGCTCCCCGTGACGCACATCCTTCGCCCACACTGCCTTTGCTTCAGGCGCCCCCCTCCCTCCCACAGGTCCCTTTGGGGTGGCGCTAAGTCCTGGGGTCTGGAGACAGAGAGAGAGGGCAGCAGCTAGTGCAGTGGTAGGGGGTGGGGAAGCTTGGGGCGTGAAGCCGGGGAGCCGGAACTTACTGTGGGCCTGGTCCGGGTCCAGGAAAGAAGACAGTAGAGGGAGACGCCGAATCTGAGGCCTTGGCTCCCATGTTTGGGACCAGGGTGGAAGCAGAGGAGATAGATCTCGCTGAGATACTTGTCCGGGTCCTTTGGGGGTCAGAATGGGTCCGGATGGGAACCTGCGTGTGAAGTGAAACTACGGAGTATCATTTGTAGCTTTGTTTCTCAAGTCTTGCTATGAGACTTAAGTAGAGAGTGTAGAAACTGTTAATTGTAGAGTGCTAGTCAGATTGAAGACTATTGACAATATTTCAAGTTTATGTGTTTCTTTATATCTACTTGTGTATCTGTGTCTGTAGAGTGTATCCGAGTCCTTGTGTGTGTATTTTAAAATACATATATTAAAAAAAAATACGAAAAGCAGCATTGACTTGTCAGGCCCCGCCAGAGGCCCAGAGCGCCCCCGCAGCCCGCAGCCCGAGCAGCTGAGATGTCTGTTCTTCGCTTTCCTCCCACGGCTACCACCCCCACACACTCGCCTACTCTCTTCCGCTGAGAACAAGGAATTTCCAGCCTTTAGCAAAGGGTGTGTGTGTGTGTGTGTGTGTGTGCTCACTCACACAGACAGGTGTGTGTTGGGGGTTGACAAAAGGGGAGTGAGGATGTTTTTCATTTCATTTTCTGCCGGGCTCCATTTTTCCCACTGCTCAAATTCCAAGACCGTATCCTTACCTTCTTCCCCTGCTCCTACCCCCCCCCCAACCCTCAGTCATCTCAAAAGGCAGAACACAGCTAAGTGATGTCATTTAACCAAAGTTTAAGATTCCCTTTATTGTCTACAGCGGTCTGTTCTGGGAAGGGAAACAGTATCTCCAGTCGTATTTCTTAAGGAAAAGGGTGGTGGAGACTGAAGAGAGGAGAGAGAGTGGGTGGGTGAAGAGGAGTGAGCATACTGCCTGCCAGGATTGTCTTCCCAGGCACGTGGAGATTTTCATCTAGCAGATTGTTCCGCTCACTCCCCACCCCCCACGCTGTCACCTCACCCTGCCAAAAGAGACTCACACAGCAAGGTTTGGCTCCACCCACCTTTCTTAGACTGTGTTCCCTTCTGGACCCCACACCCCCAAGCACAATTAATTCCTCTCACCCTTTACAGGTGACACTGTTTTCTATGTCCTTTAAATAATAAGTTTTTTTTCATGTGTATGTGTTGTTGAGTGTATGTGCAGGAGTGCATGGGTGCTGGGAACTAAACCTAGGTCCTCTGCAGGAGCGGTGGGTGCTCTTAACCCCTGAGCCATCTCTTTAGCCAACCCTGCTGCTTAAAAATAACTACTTTATGTGTGACTGAGTGTGTGTATGTATGTGCACCTTGGGTATACAACAGCTCACTGAGGTCAGAAAAGGCATTGGATCCTCTAGAACTGGAGTTGCAGATTATTGTGAGCGCTATGTGGGTGCTGGACACTGAATTTAGACCTCTGCAAAAAGCAGCTCTCCATTAGCTGACCCATCCTCATCCCTCCAGGCCTCATCCCCCCCCATCCCCCAGTCTGCTTTTGAAGCAGGGTCTCTCTCTGCAGTCCTGGCTGTTCTGGATCTCACTATGTAGCCCTGGCTGGCCTGGAAATACTTCACCTCTCAAAAATAAACTACACCTATAAGGAACTCACCGATTGGTGGAAGAAACAACCATATAAACAACACACAGTGAATAATAGGAAGCAGGTAAAAGGTGAGAAATACGGTCTTTTGTGAACATTCTGATCAGCAATGACACCCCTCATCCCCAGAATGACTGTTTAAAGAACTGGGATAGACAAGTATCTGGTATGGGCAAGGAAGCTTAGGGCTTGATGTGTGAATAGAAGTTTTCTAGGAAGATAGGAAGTCAAGTAAACAGAGACAAGATTTGCTTGCATGGAGGTATGGAACAAAGCCAAAGGCTTTGGAAGCTACGAGTTAATGTTCACTGTGGGTGGGGCTATGAGAAAGGAAGATTTGTGTGTGTCCAATACACTAAGTTTGCACAGAAGTCTGCCACCTGTGAACAATGCCCAAGGAAGCCAGAAGAGGGTGTTTGAGCCCCTGGGATTGGAGTTACAGTTGTGAGCCCTTTGCCCTTTGTGGGTGCTGGGTAACAACCCAAGTGCTCTGGAAGAAGAAGAAGTAGTAGCAGTGGTAGTCGTGTTCTTAACTGCTGAGTCATCTCTCCAGCCTCTACTTTAACTTACTTTTTTTTTTTTTAAATTGCTTTTAGTTTTTGAGATATGGTTGTATGTAGCCCAGGCTAACCTTGAACTTGGCCTCCTGCTGTCTCTATTCCCAGCACTGAGGTTACAGACTTGTGTCACTCTGCCTGACTGTCTGCTATTTTTATAAAATACACTTGAAGGTGCACCAAAAATCCCCAAATCATATGCAGTAAATGTAAAGCCTCTTTGTCAAGCTGGGCATGGTGGTGGTGCACGCCTTTGACTCCAGCACTGGGGAGGCAGATAGAGGCTGAGCTCTGTGAGTTTTGAAGCCTTCCTGATGTAGTCTGATTCTAGGCCAGCTAGGCCTATTACACAGAAGAGCCCTATCTCGGGGTCGGGGAGTAAAGCTTCTTTGTCAAATTGCTGTTAGTCTTCCTAGGTGAGGCTGGAGACATGACTTAGCAGTTAAGAGCACTTCCTGCCCCTCCGGAGCCCGAGTTCAGTTCCCAGCACTCTGTCAGACACCTGAGACTCCGGGGCCTGAGGATCTGATAGCCTCTTCTGGCTTCTGTGGAAACCTGCACTCATAGTCCATACCGCCCCCCTTCACATGTACGTATTATAAAAACAAACATTCTCCTATGTAGCAAGGCATGATGGTATGTGCCTTCAATCCCAGAATTTGAGAGGCAGAGACAGATGGAGCTCTGTGAGCAACCCAGGCCTACATAGGGAGTTACAGTCCAGCCAGGGCTGCATAATCAGACTCTATGGGTGGGAAAAAAAAAGGCCTGAAACAACAGAATGTTTGTAAATACACTTTGTTTCTGTAATTTTTCTCTACGTGATGAGTATTGGCTATCAAGCCACATCAAACTTTGAATAGCATTATAGTTATTTAAAAAAATAATTATGTGTATGGATGTATGTCTGTGTGCTGCGTGCCTGCAGTGCATGTAGAGGCCAGAAGAGGGCGTTGGATCCTCTGGGGCTGGCATCACCACGATTGTGAGCTGCCATGTGGGTGCTTGGACGCTAATCTTGGTCCTCTGGAAGACCAGCCAGTGCTCTTAAGTGATCAGCTATGTCTCCAGCTGTAGTTATTATTTTTAAAGATTTTTATTTAATGAGTGCTCTGTCTGCATGTACACTTTGTGCCAGAAGAGGGCATCAGCTTTGGTTACATGTGGTTGCTGGAAACTGAACTCAGGCCCTCTGGAAGAGCAGTCAGTGTTCTTAACCACTGAGGCATCTTTCCAGCCCCTTTAGTTGTTTCTTCATAGCTGTTTGGAGATACGGTAGGACCGCAAAGACTCAAACATGGAGTAGGAGGGACAGACCTGCATTTAGGAGAGGAAGGGACTGTGGTCCAGAGAGTGTCAGGACAGTAACAAGATGGCTCCCAGGAACCTCCAGGACCCATGTAAAAGTGGAAGGAGAGAATCCAGTCCATGAAGCTGTTCTGACCACCTGCTTGAATCACTCATGCACACACAATAGGGGTTTGTTTGTTTGTTTGTTTGTTTGTTTTAACAAAGAGGGTGAGGCAGAGAGATGTGTCAGTGAGAAGAGTCACTGCTTCCAAGCCTGAAGACGTAAGTTCCAACCTGGTGACTCACATGAGTTCTATAGGTGTCCCCTACCCTAAATAAATTTAAAGAAGTAACAACATTTTCAAAAAATTGGGGGGTGGGGGTGGATAGCTTGAAAGAAAGTAAAAGCCTTTCCCCACAGGAAAATGCTAGCGAAGCTGGCAAGGGGCTGGGTGGAGCCAGCGGCAAGGGGAGAACAGGACAGACTCAGAAGGGAGACCACAGGAGCAGTAGGATTCGGTCAGTGATGGGTTCTGTTACCTTCATCAGACAGTCAACGGCTTCAATCCTTTTTCAGTTAACTTCATCAAACGGTTGATGGCTTCAAACCTTCCCAATTCCTACGTCCAAAAAGTTACAATACATGATTTTTTTCTTTCATGACTTACTTGGGAATAAAACCTAGTTCTGGGGACTGGGGATACAGCTTCTGGTAGAGCACTTGCCTAGCTTGTAGGAGACTTTTGTTGTTGTTGTTGTCCCAAACATAAAGGAAACAAACAAAAAACCTCAAACCAAGCCCATTTAATCTGACCAGTCATCTTATGACAGAAAACATTAGCAGCTTGCAAGGGGACAGTCTCCATTCATCCCCTCTCGGGCTTGCCAGCACCCCCTTTCTACATCTGATTACTGAAATACTTCTTTCATAATCCTTAGATGGCCGTGTGGTTGCTCTTTTCTCTCCCCCCTTTGGATTTTTTCCAAGACAGGGTTTTTCTGTGTAGCCCTGGCTGTCCTGGAACTTACTACGTAGTTGAGATTGGCCTTGAACTCAGAGATCTGCCTGCTTCTGCCTCCTGAGTGCTGGGATTAGAGGCATGTGCCACCACCGCCTGGCAGGTTGAATGTATGCTATGTTATCCTTCTAAATTAAAAACAAACCTGAAACGTTTACCACCACAGTATTCACACTATTTACTCACCGGCCTTGGCCTGAGTTCTTTTGGCTATTTGCATAAATCAGATCCACCTGCAGATAATGAATATTCACTGTAGTCTGTGCTTGGTGAAACACTGAAGGTGACTCCTGAAGTGCTTTGAAGAGTATTCTTAGTATTAAAAAAAAAAAAAAAAAAAAAAAAAAAAGACATGGACAGCTTTACTTGCTCTCTTGAGATGCCAACAATGGATGACAGAGTGTGATGTGTTTAGAGATACCTAGTCTCATCCTAGCAATGGTGAACGGTCAGTGATCTGATGTAGTTAGTTCCCAAGCCTGAAAGCAGTTCACCTGTTTTTGACTTTAGCGAGAACAAAAGAGAAAGCTCAGCCAGCGGTGAGAATGGAAAGGCCTGGCCTGGTATGGTGGCACGTGACTGCAATCCCAGCACAGGGGAGCTATGGGTAGGAGCTGACAGTCATCCTCAGTTACATAGGAAACTTGAGATGGCCAGGGGCACATGAAACCATATATATGTGTGTGTGTCTGTGTATATGAAATAACTTCTTTCATAATGCCTTAGATGGCCGTGTGGTTGCTCTTTTCTCTCTTTCTTTTTTTTTTTCTCCCCTCTTTGGATTTTTTTTTTTTTTTAAGACAGGTTTTTTCTGTGTAGCCCTGGCTGTCCTGGAACTCACTATGTAGATCAGACTGGCCTTATATATATGTATACACACACACACACACACACACACACACACATAAAATAACAAAACCAGGCTGAAGAGATAGTTCGGTGTTTAGGAGGACTTGTTGCTATTGGTTTGGTTCTGTACGTCATGTGGCAGGCAGTTAACTGTAACTTCAGTTCCAGCGCATCCAGACCTTCTCTGACCTTCACACGCATCACACACATGTGGTGCGCAAACATACATGCAGGCAGAACACCCATACACATGAAATAAAGATAAATCTAACAAGCAAACAAACAAACCATAGCAAAACAAGAAAGAGAAACAAAGGAAAAATGGGAGGGAGGGAGGGCCTGAAAGAAAAGTGAGGTGTGCCAGGGTGGTGACAAGCTTGTACTCCCAGCATTTGCCAGACAGTCAGAAGGATCACTGAAATGTTGATGCCAGCTACATCTATTCAAGCTTCAGAACAGCCAGGGTCATATAGCCAGACCCTATCTAAAAATTTGCACATCTGTATACATTACACATCTTCACCCACGTATAATGATGTATACAAGGGCATCGCTAGAATTTAGTTTTTTTGTTTTGTTTTGTTTTTTGAGACAGGGTTTCTCTGTCTAGTCCTGGCTGTCCTGGAACTCACTCTGTAGATCAGGCTGGCCTCGAACTCAGAAATCCGCCTGCCTCTACCTCCCAAGTGCTGGGATTAAAGGCGTGTGCCACCACCGCCTGGCTAGAATTTAGTTTTTAGAAACAGCTTTGACTTCCTCGAACACTGAAAAGATGTGGAGACTTTCCATGTATCTGCATCTTCTCTCCTGTATCTGCATCTTCCACTGATCTATAGGGCTCGCTTGCCGCCCTTAGCATGCACCACTCATACGTTAAGGAAAAAAACAAGCTTAAGGTTTTACTCTATTTTTCTTTTTCTTTTTTAATTTTTCAATTATGTCCTGACATGTGTGCCTATGAATGTAGTACCCTTGGAGGCCAGAAGAGGGTGGTGGAACCCCTGGAGTTACAGCAAGCGGTGAGCCACCAGAAGCGGGTGCTGGGAAGAAACTCTGTCGTGCTAGAGCAGTGCCCACTCTTAACTGTGGGGTCAGCTCTGCAGCCTCTATTTATCCAGCTGCTGAGCTCAAAATATACGTTCTCCTGTGCATGAGGCTCCTTCCTACTCCGTGGCTTGACATCTGCAGGTCAGGCGGAGAATGTGTACAGTACTCACACAAACCAAAGCAGGATCGGATGATGGGCAGGGAACAGGTGACTTATGTTTGTCATTGCAAGCATCTTTTGTTTCTTCGGGATTTTTTTTTTCTTCTTGTTCCAAGATCCATAATATTATATTACATCTAGTTCATGTCTATGTATGCTCCCTTGTCTGGGGTAGTCTGTTAGTCTTCCCTCTTTTCATTTTTTTTAAAAACTTCTGAAAGTAATTTAATTTTTATTTATTTATTATATGTAATAAGTACACTGTAGCTGTCTTCAGACACCCCACAAGAGGGTATCAGATATCATTACAGATGGTTGTGAGCCACCATGTGGTTGCTGGAATTTGAACTCATGACCTCTGGAAGAGCAGTCAGTGCTCTTAACCACTGAGCCATCTCACCAGCCGCCCCCTCGTTTTATATTAATGTAAGTTTTTGTTTTGAGGTTGGGTCTAGGTGTGCAGTGCAAGCTAATCTTATTTGTGATCCTCTGACCTGAGTGTTCTGAATGCTGGGGTAAACAGATATGGACCACCATGCCTCCTGTTAACCTTGACACTAGAAGGTTTTTTTTTATAGCCAGGCAGTGGTGGCGCACGCCTTTAATCCCAGCACTTGGGAGGCAGAGGCAGGCAGATTTGTGAGTTTTAGGCCAGCCTGGTCTACAGAGTGAGTTCCAGGACAGCCAGGGCTACATAGAGAAACCCTGTCTCAAACAACAACAACAACAACAACAACAAAACAAAAACCCAGTTTTTTACATCAGTGATCCATTAATTGTGTGTGGGGTACCGTGTGCCACAGAGTCAGTATGGAGGTCCTGTGGGAGCAGAAGTTGGTTTTCTCCTACCATGTGGGTTCTGGGGAATGGAGCTTAAGGCTTGGGTGATAAGCATCTTTATACACAGAGCCATCTCAATAGGCCATCTATATGTGTGTTGTGTATGTATAAATGTGTGTGTGTATGTATACATGTGTCTACACACAAATATATACATATACATATACATATATATATATATAATATAACACACACAGGTTCTCAGGATCCAAACTTTATATAATCCTTGCTACTCTTCAATTCTCAGCAAGCCTTCAGCCTCAGCTTCCCGAGGGATGGGATTACAAACACAAGTCACCTCTCCCTTGCCCATCTTCAGATCCTCTTTTTCTAGGTGCTTCAACTTCTGCAAGTGCTATGCACACAGTGCCTGGACCGCAAATGTTATGTCATGTGCTGGGAAGCACCTAAGCCACAGAAAGAACTTAGATTTGAACTCAGAACCCCTTTTGTGTTTCCTTTGTCTCTCTTAGCCTTGGTTTCTTTTCAAATGGAGACGATAAACTCTTGTCTTAATTATCACTTGTTTCCTTTCAAAACCAAAAATGCTCGTGACTCGTGCATTATTTCTGTGACGTTGGTGATTGGAACCTGGGGCCTTGTGCATACTTCGGCTACTTCTCCAGTCAAAAAAAGGAAACTAAAACCAAATTAATACTTTTTTTTTTGGTGTTTTCTGTTTGTTTTGTAGTGCTGGGGATCGAAGTCAGAGCCTCACACATACTTAACGTGCTCTACCAATGAGGTACAATCTCAGCTCAATGTCTATATTTTCAAACGTTGTTTATGTCAATACCTTGATAACGCACAATATTCCTGAACTTACGCTGAAATCTTTCAGAACTTTGGAGACAGGTTGTCAATCATTTTACCTTTAAAAACGGTTACGGGAGAACCTTATTCGTGAAGAAAGAGTTGCCACTGGCTTGCATGTAATAAAAAGACGGAGGAAGAAAGGAAAGAAAAACTAGAAGAAACTCGACGTTTGGATGGAAACACTCAGTCCAGGAGGCCTCGCCCATTCTGATTTCCTATTGGGTAAGCTTTCTATCAATCTCACTTGTAAATAAACCGCGGACGGAAGCAGGTTGGGTAAAGGGCGGGCTCTTCCTGTCTTCACTGCCAGGGTTGGCGTTGTTAGGAGGTGTGGCTCCTAGGGGCGCGGGAGGGCAGGGCGCGCGAGGCCCCGCCTGCTCCTCGGGTGTGGGGGCGGGTCTCACAGCTGATTGGCTGTTGGCGCTGCCTATTCGGAGACAGTTGCTGAGGAGGGGCACGCGAGGAGGAGGCGGTGTGAGGCAACCATGGCGGGAGGAATCAAAGTGGTGGTGTGGTCGGCGGTTGGTCCCCGGCCTCGGTGCTGGAGGGCCGGGGGCGGCGGTGCCGCGTGGCTGCTCTTGGTCGTCGCCGGCTGCCTAGTCTGCGGCTCAGGTACCAGTGGGGCAGCGGCTGTCCAGGGGCCTGGCGCGAGGGCGTTACATTTGGAAAAAGTGGGTTCATCCGGAGAGTGCGGCCCGTTACTCGGAGCAGGGCGGGGCCCCGAGGGAGACACTCCAGGGGTCAGTGACGGTCCGCACTGACGGCTTCGGGGCTGCCCTCTGGAGAGCCCGGGTCAGGCGGAGGCCTGAACTTTCCCCAGGAAGGGAGGCCTGGGCTCGGGAGAAACCATTTAGGGTCTGCGTGGTGCTGCTGGGTCCCTTGAATTTCTGGGTTAAAACGGATTTCTGGGTCTCGCCCTGAAATATGTCATGAGAAAGTAAACGCCCCACTCATTCAGTTTACTAAAAACACATCAGGAGCAGGTCTATCTCCATACAGTGGAATAGAGTTCACCTGAATGTTTTTCCAAGACAAGGTTTCTCTGTGTAGCCCTGACTGTTGTGGAACTCACTCTGAAGACCAGGCTCGGCCTCCGAATTAAGAGATCCACCTGCCTCTGCCTCCTGAGTGCTGGGATTAAAGGCGTGTGTTACCACCGCCCTCTTGTTAAGACCCTCCTCCTAAACGGCCCTGGAGAACGACACCTGGCATCATTATAGTCCAGTTGCCCAGAAAAGATAGAGAGGCCATCAGTTTTGAGCAGGACATCGTTCCTAAGTTCATTCATTCTTTTAAGCACATTCATTTTGTACCTCCAGCATGCTGGCAAGTCAACTCCGGACTGCGTGAGAAACTTATTTTGTGTCCCCACCCAGAAAAAAAATAAAAAATTACAAGAAATAGTTTTTTTTTTTCCCTCCTCCTTGTTAAATAGTGGACAGGAAAATAAGTGATGTTTGGAAACTTCCACTGGAGGGAGTAGCAACTCCAGAGAATAAAGACAGCCAGAGCTTATAAGCACACTTGCACGCTCATACTGCCCCCTTCCGTTCCTGCCTGCCTGTCACTTGCTCTCACTTGTGGCTTTAAGATAGCTCAACACCCACAGACATATTGTTGAAAAGGGGCTGAGAACTTCCTTTTGGGAAGAGCGTATATGTCCAGGAAAAATTCTTTTCCAGATGCAGGGCCTAAAAGCCCAGAACAGGATTTGGAAGGACTTACCTGAATAGACTTTTAAAATGAGGCCTCAGGTTTTTGAAGAAATAAGAAAATATTAGGCACAATCAGAAGTTCTCTTCTTTGAGATTTCTTTTACAGGGTACTAGGGATTGAAACATAGAGCAAAAGGCCAAAAAGCCAGTCATAGTGGCACATGACTTTACTCTCAGTGCTTGGGAGGCCAAGGGAGTTGGAGGACATCTCTCCAGTTGGAGGACAGCCTGGTCTACCTACGTAAACAGTTCCAGGACAACTGGAGGCACATAGACCCAGAAACAAACAAACAAGCAAATAATAAAATAAGTTAAAAAAAAAAAAGGTAAGCGGAAGCACACTTTTCTGCTTGTTTCCCTTCCTTTTTTTTTTTTATCGAGACCGGGTCTTACCATTTTGCTCAGTCTGCTTTGGAACTCACTGTGTAACTCTTGCTGACCTGTAGCTCATGAACCTCCTGCCTCATCCTCCAGAATGCTGACTGGTTCTATGTGTCAGCTGTCAAGAGCAATCTTGTGACACTCTAAAAGCCAGGTTCTCAGAGAGTAGAGCAGAATTTTATTCAAAGATTGGCAACTTGTCACCAGAAGTTTTAGACTGTTTAGCAAGTATTAGTACAAAGAAGTAGGCAAACCCCTTGCAGTTTAGAGTGTGTATGTGTGTGTGTGTATGTATGTATGTATGTATGTATGTATGTATGTATGTATGTGTGTATGAGCATATTCAGGAGGGGTCATGGGCACATGTATGCAAGTATAGGCCAAAGACTGATACCTGATGTCTGTTTCAATTCTTATCGACCCTATTTTTGAGACAGGCTCCCCCAGTGGGCCTAGAACTTAGCGATTTGGATAGACTGCTGGCTGCAATCTCCCTGGATCCTGTCTCTGCCCCCAGCATTGGAGTTATAGGTGACCAACACTGGCTTTTATGTGAGTGCTCAGCTTCTGAACTCAGGCCCTGGTGTTTGCAAAGCAGATACTTTACATACTGGAGCCAACACCTCAGCCCCAGCTTTAAATTTTGAGGTGTGTATGTCCTTTGTTCATGGCCTACTGTATGATTTAATTTTTTGAGCCAGGCTTTTGTAGCCCATGTTGGCCCTTTGTGTCAGAGAATGACTTTTAATTCTTGATCCTCTTGTCTATACCCCCCATGTGCTGGGATTATAAGCATTTACATGCATATGCCACCATACCTAACTACAAATATATATATATTTTTTGCAGTGCTAGAAATGAAATCTAGGACATGACCCTCACCAGGCATGAGCTCTACCCAGTGCATCCCCAGTGCTATAATTGTCATTTATGAGGACGTTTATATAATTTCAAAATAAAATTTAGAGCATATTCCTCCCCTCTGTAAATCTTTTTATTGACTTTATTTTGTGTGTGTTTTGCCTGTGTGTAGGTATGTGCGCTTGGTACCTACAACAGTTAGCAGAGGGTGTCAGATCCTTGGAACTGAAGTTACAGATGGGTAGATGGTGCTGGGAATGAACCTGGATTGTTTTGTAAGAGCCTCAAGTGCTCCTAACCACTGAGCAGTGTCTCTCGCCCCCGCCCCCTTTTATATTTTATATGTGCTCATTTGGTTTCATTATTTGGATTTATACTTAAGGAGATTTCCAGGCCAGTCAGATGGTTCTGTGGGTAAACAAGACTTCCTGCACGATTCTGGTGACCTGAGTTGGAGTCATAAAATCTATAATTGGAGATAACTGACTCCCCAAAGTTGCCAGGGTGGGCAAACACATGAACACATATCGTATGTACATACATACATACATACACAGACACAGACACACACACACACACACACACACACTAATGATAATAAGATAAAGAGAAATCTGTAAAGTTGAATTGATTTTTTTTGAAGGATATGTTTTAAATACATTTTTATTTTACTAATTATTAGCTGAACTGAAAATTGAACCTAGGGCCTCAAACATGCAGTGCTAGTGCTCTACCACTGAACTACAATTCTAGACTTTTTTGGAAAACAGAGTCTTACTAGGTGGTCCTGCCTCTCTATTTGTTATTTATAATTTGTATTTGTGTTTAGTGTGAGGTGAGCATCTGGATGGATTTTACTTTTTAAATAGTTATTTGTCCCAGTGTGTATATAGTGATTACCATTACCCAGGCCCCCAGCCCTGCCCGGTCCCTGCTGGTCCCTGCTGGTCCCTTCCCCATTCATATCTTTTTGTTTAAACTCATGACTCACTGAGTGTAACTAGGGCCATCTCCATGATCATACATTTGGAACTATCTATTGGAGCCTGGAAAGATGGCAGTTTGGGGACTAGCCAGATAGCTCAGGGAGGAGGGATCAAGTGCCTGATGCCAAGCCTGAGAACCTGAGATTGATCCCCAGGATTTACATGGTAGGAGAGAACGCCTACCAGTTGTCTGACTTCCCCACACATGCTGTGGCGCCTTTGTGCCTGTCTGCACAGGAGTGCAGTGACACGTGCTTGCAGGGACACATAAGCATTCAGTGTAAGCTTAGCAAGATGGCAGTTGTCAATGAGGTTCTGAGTGACTGCATTACTCTTGACAGAAATGAATTGAGGGTATTTAAGAGTTAGAAGGGGCTGAAGGGTGTGGGCTTGAGTGTGCATTGCTCCTGGAGAGGACCTGAGTTTTGATTCCTAGCACCTACATCAGGTGGCTCACAATCCAGATCCTCTGAAGGCTAGAGTATGCACACACTGATACACAGATAGACAAATCTAGAGTCCTGGTTGTTTTCACAAATCCTTCTCCTCAGGCTGATATGGCAGTATGTTTTGCATTAATGCACTGCCAAGCATATGTGGCTAGCCAAGGTACTGGTTTCTGTTGGAGGTTACTATCTGAAAAAAGTTTGTTTAAAATTTTGAATTAAGGAAAAGAAAACTAGGTTATTTTGATGTTTGAGTTTTTTGAGACTGTTTTTTTCTGGTATCATCCTAGCTGTGCTGGAACTAGCTCTGTAGACCAGGCTGGCCTTGAACTTAAAGAGATCTGCCTGCCTCTGCCTCCTGAGTGCTAAGATTAAAGGCATGTGCCACCACTGCCCGACTCAGAAAACTAGATTTTAAAGAATGTTAATAGTAGAGTTATTTCTTCAAAAATGTACATTTTTTAAAAAAAATTAGTTTTGAACTTTCACTTTATTGGAAGGAAGAATACAGCTTTTCAGTGGTTCCTGCCCCTGCTTCCTGTGTGCTGGAATTATAGACGAATGTCAGTTACCATGCCATCTGTCCTCCATGGGTTGTAAATAAAATATTTTCAAGTTTTACATGAACTTACTCCATCTGTTTTTATTTTATAAGGTAGGATTTGCTGTATAGCTTAAGCTGGTTTCAAAGTCACTGTGTAATGTAGGTTGCCTTAGGACTTACTTTGACAACCTTTCTTTGTTTCTCAAGAGCTGGGATGATAACCGTGCACCACCATGCTCAACATAAATGGTGTGTGTGGTGTGGTGTGTGTGTGCATGTGTATGTACAGGCCAGAGACTGATGTCAAGTGTTTTAAATCTCACTATACCTTATTTTTTGAGACAAATTTCTCACTAAACATGGCGCTCACCAAAGTGTCTGGACTGGCTAGTCAGTGAGTCCCAGGGATGCTCCTGTCTTTGCCTCCACAGGCTTGGGGTTGTAGTTGTAGAGCACCGTGGCTGGTTTCTGATATGGGTTCTGGGGATTGAGCTCTGGTCTTCATGCTTGCATGGAAAGCACTTTACTGCCTTAGCCATCTTCTCTAGCCTGCACTTTGTCTTCCAAAGGAAGCAATGCCTTGATCGGTATTTATGAGTAAGTATTTTTTCTATTTACGAGTATACACGAGTGGTTGTGAGCTGTCCCACAGGATGCTGGGAACGGAACTCAAATCTTCTGGAGGAGCAGTAAGCAATCTTTTTTTTTTTTTTTTGGTTTTTCGAGACAAGGTTTCTCTGTATAGCCCTGGCTGTCCTGGAACTCACTCTGTAGACCAGGCTGGCCTCGAACTCAGAAATCCGCCTGCCTCTGCCTCCCAAGTGCTGGGATTAAAGGCGTGCACCACCAACTCCCGGCAGCAGTAAGCAATCTTAATGCCGAGTCATCTCGCCAGCCACTCAACAGGAATTTAAAAAAACATTTTTTTCTTTTAGAAGGAGTTTTTGGAGGAAATTTAGATTATTATAAGATTGAACCCCGTAAAGAGAAACAGGCACCCTAATCTGACTTTAGGTGTTCTTGTTAGCCCACAGGGTTAGGTCTCACTGTGCATTCTTGAATTAGAGTTGTTGTTGTTGTTTGATCTCCTCCCCCAATCCCTGCTCCTTTGCGTTGTGCGTGTACCGCAGCCTTCCCCTTTTGATGTCACATGTGAGACATGCTTTTCTAAAATTGAGATTAATTTATAAATGCTATTCGGTGGATTTTTGTATTTTCACAGTGTTGCACCATCATTGTGGTTGTCAGTCTCCAGTTCCTGTCTTCTCTCCATCCCGTCCCAGGCAGCCGCTCAGTGCATCTCTTGTCATGACATTCACTCCTTCCAGACATTTTATATAAATTGATTTGTCATTTTCTTTTTGTGGCCTTTTTTTCTTTTGTGTGGCTTCTTTTACAAAATGTAACATTTTTAAGGTACATCATTTCATAGCATGTGTCAATATTTCATTTTTTAATTTAAAAACTTTGTACTGCATTATATTCATATGGACATTCTGTTTCCATGTGTCGGGGCACCCTGTGCGTGCCAAGTGCCCAGAGATGCCAGGAGAGGCCCTTAATTCCCTGTGGCTGGAGTTAGATGGCTGTGAGCTGACATGTGGGTGCTGGGACTTCAACCCGGGTCCTCTAACAGCAGCAGCCAGCCGTCTCTCCAGCTCTGATACTTTTCTTTGAGCTGAGTGTAGTCCATTGTCGTTAGCCGAGAGGCACTGGGGCTTTTGATTCTTTGGTGGTTGTGTAGGAAACTACGACAGATTTTTATACACACTCATGTGCACAGTTTTGTGTGAACATATTCTCAATTGTCTGGAATTGTACAAGGGATTATTAAACTATAATATTTTCCAAAAAAAACCCAGTTGTATCATTTTACATTCCTGCCAGTAGTACTTGATGGGGGAGGGCTTCCTAATTTCTCCATATTCTCAACTAACATTTATTACTGAATTAATTTCTTTATTTTTTTTTCTTTTTTTTTAAGATTTATGTATTTATTTTATGTATGAGTACACTGTTGCTCTCTTCACACACACCAGAAGGCAGCATTTGATCCCATTACAGATGGTTGTGAGCCACCATGTGGTTGCTGGAATTAAACTCAGGACCTCTGGAAGAGCAGTCAGTGCTTTTTGACTGCTGAGTCATCTCTCCAGCCCCATTACTGAATTTCTTAAAAAAAAAAAAAAAAATTTAAAATTTACTTTCTGTGTGTGTGTGTGTGTGTGTGCCGCAGTGTCTATGGAGAAGACAGTTTGCAGTTAGGTCTCACCTTCCATCATTTGGGTCCTGAAGATGCAGTGCAGCTCACCACACCAGTCAGCAATCACTCTTGTCTCTGGCCCTAAGCTTTTTTTTTGTTAGGGACTCACTCTGTAGCCCTGGCTGGCTTGAGACTGGCTATGTAGTACAGTCTGGCCTCTAGCTCACAGGAATCTACTTTCTACCCTCTATGTGCTGTGCTATGATTAACAGCATGAGCCACCATGCCCAGCTCCAAGCATTTGTTTGGTTGTGGCCATTCTAGGAGATGTGAAGTAGTGTTTTATTGTGGTTTCAGTTTCTATTTCTGTAATGATTTGAGCCCTGTTGTCATGTATATTTATGTATGTATTTTCTTTGGAGAAATATCTATTCACATCTTTTGTTTGTTAAAAGAGCTGGGCTGGGCCTGGGTATGATGGCATATAGTTGTAATCCCTGGGACACAGAGGCAGAAGGTTCTGGGATTCAAGGTTATCTTCAGCTGTATAGCAAGTATGGGGCCAGTGTAGTGAGACTGGTTCAAAAAGGGTCAGGGGAGGAAACGAAAGGGTGATTGTTGTCATAGTTGTTTATGTATTCCAGCTATTTTTATTGTTCAGTATGTGATTGGAAAATGGTTCCTCCTGTTTCCTGAGGTAGTTTATGTTCTTTGTGTTCTTTGTATTACAGAAGCATTGGTCTCTCTCTGTAAGTTTTATACATGTATACGTGTGTGTGGGTGTGGGTGTGGGCACAAATGTATGTGTGGGTACTTGTATGTGTGTGAGTCTATGTGGAGGATAGAGGACAATCTCAAGTATCATCCTTAGGAACATTGTCCCTCTCCTTGAGTCGGGCTCTCTCATTGGCTGAGCTCATCAGTTAGGCTGAAGTGGCTGGCTAGGGAGCCTCTGGGAACCTCCTGTTGTCTCTCTCCCCTGAGATGCACGGCACTGACATTTTTTCATGAGTTCTAGGATCTAACTCATAACTCAGTTCCTTGAGCTTGCAAGGCAAGAAGTGCTTGCTTTACTGACTCAGCCCCTTCTCCCATGCCATCTCTTTTCTTCCCTTTGTTCTGGAGCTGGTAGGAAGCAGTGGTTTTACATTTCCTGAAGTTTGCTTTAGGGATTTCTTCATGACTTCTGAATATTTTAGGATCCTACCTAAGAAACCGTTGTCTAATCCAAGGCCATGGAGAGTTATACCCATGTCTTCTATGTTTTGCTCAGACTTATGCTTACAGTTAAATATAACTTTAAAGTCAGTCTTGTGATGGGGATGTCTCTCAGTGATAGAGTGCTTGCCTAGCATGTACAATGAAAGCCCTAGGTTGGGGCCTCATCACAAAAAAAAACCAAACAAAAAACCAAAACCCAACAACAAAACAACAACAAAAGGGTCTTAGTTTCACTTTAAAGTGATTTTTAAATGTCAGGATGACTCAGTGGGTAAAGGTGCTTGCCTATCCAATCTGACAAGCTGAATCAAGTACCTAAGATGGTACGGTGTACGAATAGAACTGGCTCCTGAAAGTTGTCCTTTGGCCCCCAACAAAGTAAACTAAACATAGATGGACATTAGTGCTTGCAGGTGTGGCTTGGGTTTGTTTGAGACAGTTTCTCTGTGTCTGGCTGTCCTGAAACTCACTCTATAGACCAGGCTGGCCTCAAACTCAGAAAGATCAGCCTGCTTCTTCCGAGTGCTGGGATATAAAGCGTGTGCCACCTTGCCTGCCTCAGGACTAAGGATTTCTTTCTTATTTAAATCTATCTACCTTACACTAAAAACCACACTGATAATTAAATTTGTACTTACTCTTATTTGATAAGTGTTCTGCATAGGGCTTTGGAGATGGCTTAGATGGTACAGGTACCTGCTGTCGCCTGACGCTCAGAGGTAGACACCTGGGGACAGCATGATGGAAGGAGAGTCACGGTTCACACCCACACTTCCCTCACCCCAACAAAAAACAAGTGTAAAAATCTCTGCATGATACAGAAATTCAATGAAGAAATAGAAGTTTTGGGTTTAATCTCTAATACCACAAAGAAAAATGTTATTTAAATGTTCATGTCAAAGAAGGTAGGTTAGGTGGAAGGTACAGGAGAGTGATTTCTCGTAAATTTTTTTTAAAAAAGATTTATTTATTTTTATTTTATGTATGTGAGTACACTGTTGCTCTCTTCACACACACCAGAAGGCAGCATTTGATCCCATTACAGATGGTTGTGAGCCACCATGTGGTTGCTGGGAATTGAACTCAGGACCTCTGGAAGAGCAGTCGGTGCTCTTAACAGCTGAGCCAGCCCCTAAGAAGTAGCTTTATTTATTTATCTACTCTGTGTTAATGCAATGTTGACTATTGGTAATAGTAAAAGGTTGTGCTTGCAACCCAGTGATAGAGCATATGTTTAGCATGTTTGATATCTTACGGTTAGTCCTAAACAAGCACACGTGAGCAAGTGTGTGCACACATGCAAATGAGAGATACAACTGCCTTATTGTACTCTCAGTGTTTTGTTTGTTTTGTTTGTTTTTTGTTCTTTGGTCTGGTTCATATTTTAAGCATACATTTGACAGAGTGGTCAGTGTAATTCTTTAAATAAAAGGAGTTATAGTTAGGACTTGTTCTGTTCTGTTATACTTAATCCTTGTTTCCCTTTTTGCCTAAAGCTGGAATTGATGTAAATGTGGTCATGCTTCAGGAATCTCAAGTTGATATGAATTCCAGTCAACAATTCTGTTATAAAAATATGCTTATCCCAAAGTGGCATGATATATGGACACGGATACAGGTAATTAGATGCCCCAGGCATCTCAGCTTAGAGCGCTATGACCCTGAGGTAAATGTTCTTCCTCTGCCTTGTGTTGGCTTCTTCCCTTTGGAGTCTGCACACTGATGCCTCTTTTGAAATGTCTTGTGCTTACTTTGGCTAGACTCTGGTGTGCCTATCTGAACTCTTGTCCTGAGGTTCCCATTCTATTTTGATTCTGTGTGAGAAGTTTCTTCGTGGTAGAATGACTTGGGGCTTTTTTATTTCATAACACAGTTAAGTCACCCAGCAAGCAAGAGACTCTGGCTGTGATAGTGATTGAACAGGGTTAGCCTTTTGAAGATGCTGCTGTAAATACAGACACTGATAAGGGTGTTTGCTGTTCACATGAACAACATGAGAGCTGGGCTTGTGGTTTTTTTTTTTTCTTTTATTTTCTGATACATAATTTATACTGTATCTGGGGCACATTATAACCAACATTTATCCATAATCAGTGATTTGTGACAGTGCATTGAACTCTCAGCCTGTCATTATGGGAAACATTTTAAGTTTTCTGGGGCTGTTTATGACTGACAATTTTCTTAATATTCCTGATCCTTGCTTTGTATGATCTCATAAATAGCTGTATTGATAACTCTTTCTGCTTGGGAACTTTCCTCTCCCCCATTTTCTGGCCTAATAGTAGATTCAGACCATGATAACAAGAAACTGGCAGCTGCCTCTATCATTTGCCAAATGCCAGTGTCATTAGCCAAATTATGTTTTGCTGCATCTGTACATTTCTGCTACGCTTTGTGTGAAATGGCACATTGGTCATTAGCTGTCTAAGGTTTTTTTTTTTTAAATTATGTTTATGAAAATTTCCTACTTTTTTATCCTAATGTCATTTGTGTTACAGGTTCGGGTAAATAGTTCCAAATTGGTCCGAGTTACCCAGGTGGACAATGAGGAGAAGCTGAAGGAACTGGAGCAGTTTAGTATCTGGAACTTGTTTTCTTCTTTTTTAAAAGAGAAATTGAATGACACTTATGTTAACGTGGGTCTGTACAGCACAAAAACCTGCCTCAAGGTTGAGATTATAGAGAAGGACACCAAGTACAGTGTCACTGTGACCCGGAGTAAGTCTCACCTCTATTTCTCTGGTGGATTCTGTAGTGAGAGGGGACAGAGCTTCAGAGGGTATAATAAGTAAGACAGAGAGTCTGCCTGGGACAGTTCCATTTTCTTTGTGATTACAATCTTGACTGTATCATGGCCCTCAACAGATTGTGAGGACTCCACTCCACATAAGAGTCTTTAGGCCTAGAATGAAGAATCTCCTTTAGTAACTCAGTGCCTAGAACCAGGCAGGTCCTGAGTTGATACCTGGAGTCAGTCAGACAGTATAATCATGTTTCCTGGAGACCTCTTGACAAAGGTACTTGTACTACTCTATGCAGGACTATATTTGAAGACAGGAAAGCTAAACAGTATAAAATTAGTAATTCATAAAATAGTGGTTATAGAATCATAATTAAAGATTAAGATCACTATAAGGCTTATTTACTGGATCTGGGGGAAGTTTTTTTCTTCTCTGTGGGCATCTGAGAAAGTGTTAGAGGAGGTGGATTCCATTACATCCTGACTTGGTTTTCCCTTGGCTATATTCAGGGCTCATGCCTGTAGGCTTTACTACAGAGAGATTGTGCCCTTCCAGTAAGTGGTGCTACAGCTGGTTATGGAGGTTGGACTGTCCTTGGGTGTTTCTTCTGTATTTACTAATCCCCCACTTCCTGTCCATTTCTAGGCCTTCTTTGCACTCAGATTTTGAATGTGAAAGCCATGGGATACTCTGGCGTTCCACCATGGGGTGGCCAGGGGTCTGCTTGGGCCTCCAGGTCCTGAGTAGGATATGTTTAGCAGGTTGACTTTTTCAGCACAGTGCTGTATAGTGAAGCAAAGTGCGAGGTGTGGTTGAGCAAGTAAAATGGTAGGTAGAGGACACGAGCCCATGTCTCAGGTCCCTGCCTGAAAATGACGTAAAGCTCTGAAACAAATGGCAGGGACCTCTTCTGAGCAACAGCGTGAAGTGATGACGGCATAGTGTGTAGCCAGTTTAGCTAAATCCTTAGCAGAGGAAGCCAAAATAGGGATAAAATCTTCAGGAAAGTCCAGGCTAGACAGAAAGGTAATTATGTTTTCTTTGAGGGCACCAGGATTTGTGTGGCGTACCTACGCTGCCGTTTAGTTGGGCTGTAATGACAGTGTCATCTTCTATAATACCTTTAATGGATTCTTCTATTAAGCAAATGTTTTATTTGTTTCAGGATTTGACCCCAAACTCTTCCTTGTTTTCTTCCTTGGACTGACACTGTTTTTTTGTGGAGACTTACTGAGCAGGTAGGTGCGGACTTGACAAAACTCTTCTTACAGGAATTATAAGTGCACGCTCATGCCCAGGAGTAGTTGGCCGACATAAAATGGACTCGATGTGGTTTTTGTAATTGTCCTTTGTCTGTTGTTTTTTGGTGTGTGTATGTTTGTGCGCATGCACAGCCACTTTTTTATCTTGGTATATTTTTGAATGAATTTTTTTTTTAAAATACATAGATAAATAAATATTGAGTGAAGGTAAAAAATGATCGTTAAGGTCCTGAGTGAAAGGTGAGCAGCTGGAGTGTGGTGTCGAGCTCTGTAAGGTATGCAGCTGGAGTG